>NW_006159835.1:4014494-4047085 GCF_000334495.1 Tupaia belangeri chinensis | reverse complement strand
GCCTAAAGTCAGACTTGAGTTCATGTATAGGTATGTGTCAGTTGCGATAACTATTGGATATATTTAGACTAATTAAGTTCACTGACAGATCATTTGGGGAGGGGGGAGGCACGGAGGGCAACTGTGGATGCCAGGGACAATGTGGGAGGAGGATGGGTCATAACAGAGGGAGGGGGATGGGGAATCTAGGATGGGAAAACAAAAGGCAAGGTATGCAGGACACAAGAATTGGGAAACTATTTGCTGAGAACATATATGGTGACGTGCTTGATTGAGCCAATGCACAGTGTATTTTGAATGGAAAATTCATTTGTGTGTTGTAATGGGAAAAAAGAAATTATAATAAAAAATAAACTATAAAAAAAAAAGAGAGAAGAGGATAGAGAAAGATAGCAAGTGAACAATAGAGAGGCAGGATGTCAGTGAGAAACAGATATGGTTTATTATCTGTTGATGATGACGTGTATAGTATCCTCAACTGGACTGGTCTGAGAAGTATTTCATGATGGGTAAAGTCTTTTAACAAGCAAAATGAGAAATAGTGATTGACTGTTTTAAAAAATTATAATAATAATAATTATTGGGAAAAGCATAGAAAAGACATTGAATGATAGAGCGGGGAGATTAATGTCTCTGTATTGACTGACATGCATGGCATTCCCTTTTGAAAAAGCAACGGAAGTCAATGTAAAGTTATATGTAATCCAATGTAGTATAAAGAAGATTATGATGATAATAAAATTAAAAAAAAAATCCAGAGGTCTAGACAGTGGCAGAGATAATACAACCTCTTACATAGAAAGGTCCCTGGTTCAAGGCCTAGGACCTCCCTGTTCACAATGAGTGCATGCTCACATGTCTGTGATCCAGGGTGGTTATGGCTAGGGGTAGACTGCAGCACAGGGATCCTATTACTTCCCCTTTGCTCCTGTCTCTCTCTTCTCTCTCTCCCTCTCTCTCTCTCTCTCTCCCTCCCTCCCTCTCTCCCTCTCTCCCTCCCTCCCTCTCTCCCTCTCATGGAAGATACAAACTTTTAAAAGATTCAGACAAGGGGTCCTGGTGAAGCTGCAGATTTCAGTCCAGAGACATCCTCTATTAGCTGGGGCTGGAACCCAGAATCGTATTCAAGCCCCAGGTAATTCTGGTGCAGTTATCTTGGAACTACACTCTAAGACACAGGGGCAGGAGTCCCAGCAGAGGCCCAGCCACAGTGGTGAAGCAAGAGGACAACACTGAGCAGTGGCTGACGCCACATGGAGGCCCATGTGTACCTCCACATTCAATCTAAACAGGTCAAGCCAACTGGGAGGCTGGGGTGAACCGAGACATGGAGAGACCCTGCCAAAAATACCTCTCTCTGGCCCAGCCACTGTGGCTCAGTTGTAACAAGTGCCTGCAAGGCTGGGACTGCATGGCTGACAGCAAGTTCAGGTGGCTGGGCTGACTTGAAAACACGCCGGGCACTTGCACACCTGGATTCTGAGGAGCTAGAGGCTGGGAAGACCCCCCCCCAAAACACCTCGCATGCACACGCACGTACACATGCTTTCTATGGTAAGGGGAAAAGATAACCTCTCCCCACCCCCACACATGCTCTCTCACTTACTCTCTTTCTTTCTTTTTTTTTTTTAAAGGAGGGAGGCCAGTATAGTGGTGAAGGCACTGGACTCCTACGTGGTCAGCCACAGCTTGAGTCCTGGAGTTGACAGCTTGAAACTCATACTGGGTGCGTGTGCGTGCCCAAAATCCCGAGAGAAGAATGGAGAGGGACTGCGACTTGACCATCCCCCTGGGGGGTGATTCTACACTTTCTGTCTCTCTGTCTCTGTCTCTCCAGCAAGCAAATATGCCCTATAGCAAAAATCTCTATAAAAAATTTTTAAAAAGAGAGAGGGCTGGCCCCATAGTGCAGCTGTTAAGCACTGTGCATAGAGATCTGGGTCCCACTGGGTCCCACATGGCCAACTGTTGTTCAAGTCCTGCTCCTGGTGACTTGAAAAATGTGCAGGCAAGTGTGCCCCGAGTCCTGGTGGGACAAGAGTGGAGGAAAAGGGACTATAGCCTGCTCACACCCCCTAGGGAGCTGCTTTGTCTCTCTGCCTCTCTCTGGCAAATACACAGGCACTTTGGCAATTAAAAAAAAAAATTCAACAGAATTTATTGGCTGGCTACATTAGCTTCTTGATCCTTCTCTCACTCGATAAACCTATAGAATTTGAAGTGAATGGGACAAATGTCACAAAATGTCCCTGAAGCTGTGAGGTGCTCAACCCCAGTGTCCTGTTAGCTAAAATAAAATAGATCTGCCGACCAACTAGCCCCCAGGAGTGAAGATTGGGCTGTTGTAGGGATAAAGCAGGTAAAGAAAGGGCCCTCAGACTAAATAGTTTTTAACTGGGACGATGGAGTATTCTGGCTCCAGCACACCCTAATCACTGTGTGGAAGGGAGAGAACCCTGCCTGGGTCCTAATCCCATCTCCTTGTGTTACGACCCATGTGACTGTGGGTAAGCTACTTAACAGCTTTGATCTTTGGTTCCTTCACTAAAATAGGAATAGTACAGTTTATCACACAGGTTATTGAAAGGATTAAAACAAAATATGTAAAAACCTTGTAATATGTGTAAAGAAGCAACAAAAGGGACCAGCAGATGGCGTAATGACTATGTCACTGGACTCCCATGTAGTCGACTGCGGTTCTAGTCCCGGACCAGTTGGCTTGAACTCACACTGGGCACATGTGCACACATGCCCAAGATCCTGAGAGGAGAATGGAGGAGAAGGGATTGTGGCATGGCCATTCCCTCTGTGGGGTGATTTCTCGCTTTCTGTCTGTCTTTCTGGCGAGTGTACACACCCTATAGCAAAAACCTTCCCCAAAAAAAGGAAAAAAAAATCTTCCCTCTACTCTCCTATTCCAACTGAAGTCCTGAAAATTAGAGTGACAAAAGACAGATTAATGAGAGGAAAACAATTTGTCAACACGCACATCACACATGGAAGTAACTAGTCAGTAGTTCAAAGGAGTGGTCAGGACCAGGGCTTAACAAAAGAATAATCATTTTATAGAGAAGTGACAAGACAAAGAAAAGAAACTTTGAGTTTCTAGAAAAGCAAATTGTGAGAAGGCAAATGTAGGGGTCTTCAAAAAGTTCGTGGAAAAGGCGTCTGATAAAAACTGTGCTAATTTCAAACTTGTTTTTTTGCATAAACTCAACTTATATTTTAACTCCATTTTCTACAAACTTTTTTGTTTTTAAGTTCCTCGCATATATGGGGAACTTAAAATAATAGAAGATACAGTCTGGTTAGTAAGGTTTGTTATACAGCTTCCTCTGGTGCCCTGTCTAGGCTAAAAGGGTCTAGAGTTCTCTCTGGTGCTTCCTAATAGAGTCGGGAGGGGAGACACCTTTACGAACTTAGGTCCTGCTTTTTGGCAAATAAAGGGAAGGCAGAGAGCTTCTCATTTATCTGCTTCCTCCCAGTTGCTCTCAACTAAAAAAATCCTGTGCCAAAGTGGCATATTCTGGGATGGCATTTTCTACGGCTCTCCATGTGTCTGGTATACAGAAGGAGCTGAAGTGTGGCTCTCTACAATCTCTCCTGAACTTTAAGTTCCTGTTTACTCTAGCTTCAGTCCTTCATTCCCACTTAAATATTTACTGGGCCAAACACTGTGCCTGGGGCTGAGGCTAGAGGAATGAGTGAGGTGGAACCACAGTGTTTGGGGTGGTAGAACAACCTGGTAGGACAGATAATGGGGACACCCTGGGAAAAGGGTATCACATCACTTCCCAGTCTTGAGGAACTAGGAGAGACTTCCTAGGGTTCCCTAAGCTGAGTTAGGATGATAAATCAAAGTTTCCAGAAAGGCAAGTCACAAAGATGAGGTGAGAAAAAGATCCAACTGTGTAAACTCTCTGGGTTCTTTTTAAAGGCTTGCTTTAACCTAAAAGCCAGCCATTGGAGGTTGTCTGTGTGCCAGGCACCAGGCCAGATGCCAAGACTGGCCATGCTCTCAGGAGACTCATCAACCAAATTCAGGCCTTCCCAGAAGCACTCGGGTGGCATTAAGTGGGGGATCGCAATTATAGACATAGTTTCAAGACCCGCAAGTGGATGCCTGAAACTGCAGGTAGTTCTGAACCATATACACGTGTGTGTGTGTGTGTGTGTGTGTGTGTGTATGTGTGTGAGTGTGTGTGTGTGTGTGTGTATTAAGTTCTTTCCATCTGATAGCCCAGGTGGCAACTAAGTGACTAACAGGAGGATAGCGTGTATAGCGTGGCTACGACGGACAAAAGAATGATTCACATCCTGGGCGGGACTGAGCAGGACAGTAGGATTTCATCATGGGATTTCATCACACAATTCAGAATGGCATGCAGTTTGAAGCTTATGAATTGTTCTGGAATTTTCCATTGAATATTCTTGGACTACAGTTGGCCTGTGATAACTGAAACCATAGAAAGCAAAACCATGGAGCGGGAGGATGACTGAAATGTATACCCGTCCTTAATTGTGCACCAGCTGCATTCCTCGGAGGGGAGGGATGAGGTCTTGGGTGCCTTTGCTATTTGGCTAGAGACCTGGTGACAGTCTCTGGCCAAGGAGAGATAATCAGCAAGTAGCACTTGTGGCCAAGTATGACCACTTCTGCCCCCCTCAAATTATAGCATTTAGGAGTTTCTGCCTCTTGAAAGCTGATTGCCAGGAACCATGCCGTGAGTGACAGAAATCAGGCTGGACCGCACATGATTCCGTAGAACCTCCCTTTTTCTAGCTGTCTCAGACAGGATCCCAGGGCCATCAGGCCACTTTGCCATCCCATCTTTTCAAAGAAACATGATGCTCTGAGAAATCGGGCATCTTCCCTAGACCTGCGAAAGGTGGTTTAATATCAGTTATCTGAGAACAACAAAAAGAAGCCCTGACTGTATGCTTGCGAGTTTCTCTGGGATAACAATTCCCACCACGACCAGTTGAAGTGAATGTGGAGTTGGGAAGAGATGAGCGATAGCAGCTTTCCTCCGCAGGAAGGAGCCGGCTCCAGCATACCACTGACCCACTCTACTTGGACCCTGAAAGATAACATGCCAAGGTACCAGCACGTGGTATAGTGGTTCTGTCGCTGGACTTCCACGTGGCTGACTGTGGTTCAAGTCCAGGACCCAGTGGCTTGAACATCATGCTGGGCACATGTGCATATGTGCCCAAGATCCCAGGAAGAGAATGGAGGAGAAGGGATTGTGGCGTGGCCATCCCTGGGGTGGTTTCTGACTTTCCCCCTCACTGAGTCTGTCTTCCCCCAACCCCAAGCACATGTGCCCTAAGGCAAAGGCCTCTGGGGGAAGATAACTTAACAGAATAATCTGCAGATATCACTTCAGTGATGAAGAATAGCATATTCTCTCTCTCTGTTTTTGCTGTAGGGCACATGTACTCACCGTAGACATAGAGAAAGAAAGAAATCATGAATTAGATGGAGATCTGCTTCTAGCCACAGGTAGCCCCACTGAGGTTGAATCTAGCCCCTTGAATTTGCTACAGGATGCTACTGGTTTGAATGTTTGTTTGTTGTTTTGTTTTGGCTATAGGGCACATGTGCTTGCTGGAGAGAGACAGAAATAAAGAGGGAGAGAGAGAGAAAGTGAGAAATCACCCCCCAGGGTGGATAGTCACACTGCAATTCCTTCACCTCCATTCTTCTCTTATTTTGGGCACACACGCACACCCACCGGGCATGATTTTTTTTTTTTGAGAGGGTTTTGCTATAGGGCGCATGCGCTCGCCAGACAGACAGAGAGAGGCAGAGAGATAGAAAGCGAGAAATCACCCCCCAGGGGGGATGGCCATGCTGCAATCCCTTCTCCTCCATTCTTCTCTCGGGATCTTGGGCATGCACGCACACGCACCAGGCATGAGTTCTAAGCCACCGGGTCCGGGATGCGAACCGCGGTCGACTACATGGGAGTCCAGCAACATAGCCATTATGCTAACTGCTGGTTCCACATGATTTTTACACTGCAGGTCCAGGACTCCAATCACAGAGTTGGCTATGTGGGATCCAACTACCTCAACCTCCATGCCACCTGCTGGTCTGCTTTTTTTTGTTGTTGCCAGGAGACAATGTGTGTGTGTGTGTGTGTGTGAGAGACAGAGAGAGAGAGAGAGGGAGAGAGAGAGAGAGAAACAAAGAAAGAAAGGAAGAAAGCACCCCCTGATGGGAAATGGTCATGTCATAATCCCTTCTCCTCCATTTCTCCCTCCTTTCAGAATTTTGGGCATGCACACACATACCTAGCTTGTTTTTTAAGTTACTGGGCTGGAATTTGAACTCCGATCAGCAGTATGGGATCCAATTCCCCTAACCGAGGCTATGGGGCCAGCCCAGGATGCTATCTTTGGTGAAGAAAAATGCACATCTTCCTTAGATAACATGACTTAAAGGACAGCACTGGGACTGAATTCCAACCCTCACCAACCCCTAGTTCGGCGTCTTGAGCAGTACACAGACAGCCCTGCTGTCTTCACCTCCTCAGGAGCCAAGTGAAGCAAGATCTCGGGACAGAGAGTTCCAGGCAGAGGAAAATAGAAGCACAAAGTCTCTGCGGAGGACTGAGCTCAGGCTTTGAGAAACAGGAGGAGGTCAGGGTGGTTGGAACAAAATGAGGGCAGGAAAAAATGGAGGTAAGAGGGGGTAAGGGCTGGGTTAAGTAAAGGCTTATTTTTTATTCTAAGTGTTTGTTAAACTTAATGGAAACCATCAAACTGGATAAAACAAGGTTTTTCATTACATCTGTCTCCTTCCTTTTGGGGGGATTTTTCCTTTCTCTATTCCAAACATGTGATTTGAATGGGAATTGCCATGTTCTTACCGCCTGTCCCTAGCCAGAGTCCTGAGGTGTAAACTTGGCCCTAGTCAGGCCTTTCAGAGTTCTTCCCCAGGATTTTAAAAATACAGACCAGAGGCCTGAGTAACTCTTTTCCAGCGTACTCTTGTCTTTAACACTTTTCTTTTTAGAGTGGCACTTATTACAGTAGTATGCTAGGTATAAAGAGAAAGAAAGCATGACGTCTCCACCTCCGTGGAGCTTACGGTTCAGTCAGGAATACATGTGAGTCCGTAGATGACGCAGATAGATGTAAAATTACAACAAGCACATGTGCTACCAAGGAAGGCTGGTGCTGCTTTGAGAACCTACAACAGGGAGTTAGCCTTCTGTCCAGAATGGCTTCCCTGAGAAGGCAATGACTGAGCTAAGATCTAGGCATTGGGAATAGCATGTGAAAAGGCCAAGCGGCAGGGAAAGCATGGTGAGTGTAGGAAGAGAGAGAAGGATAGTGTGATAAAGGTAGGGACCAGCAGTTGGCGTGATGGGTATGTTGCTGGACTCCCACGTGGTCAACCGCGGTTCGCATCTTGGACCCGGTGGCTTAAAACTCACGCCGGGCGCGTGTGCGTGTGTGCCCAAGATCCCGAGAGGAGAATGGAGGAGAAGGGATTGCAGCGTGACCATCCCCCCTGGGGGATGATTTCTCGCTTTCTGTCTCTATGTCTCTCTCTGTCTGTCTGGCGAGTGCATGCGCCCTCTAGCGAAAACCTCTCCAAAAAAAAAAAAAAACTAACTGTGTTTGTGGCTTTTAGTTATAAGTAGGAGTGACTTCAATCAGGTATAAACTTGTAATTTCTCACCTAAACGTTGTCCAGAAATAGGAAATAGGCACCTTTCTCCCTTTATACTACGGTCTTTGCCATTTTTAGCACTGATTTCCATCCTCGAGTTCTTCTCATAGTCTAATATGCACTGTAGTCATGGCTATCTTATCCACATTCCAAGGAAGAAGGCCTCAGGGCAAACATGGTAAGACTTGCAGCTGAGTCAGCCTTTTGTAAAGGACTTTTGCCAGAAGCTCCATTTAATTACTTCTGCCTACATCTTCTCCAAAAAAAAAAAAAAACTAACTGTGTTTGGCTTTTAGTTATAAGTAGGAGTGACTTCAATCAGGTATAAACTTGTAATTTCTCACCTAAACGTTGTCCAGAAATAGGAAATAGGCACCTTTCTCCCTTTATACTACGGTCTTTGCCATTTTTAGCACTGATTTCCATCCTCGAGTTCTTCTCATAGTCTAATATGCACTGTAGTCATGGCTATCTTATCCACATTCCAAGGAAGAAGGCCTCAGGGCAAACATGGTAAGACTTGCAGCTGAGTCAGCCTTTTGTAAAGGACTTTTGCCAGAAGCTCCATTTAATTACTTCTGCCTACATCTCACAGCCATTCCTGGTTGCAGGGGAAGCTGGGAAATGTAGTCTTGTCAGCTGGATCATTGCCATATTCAACAACATGGGGATTCTGCTACCAAGAAAGAGGGGAAAGTTTCAAATGCCTCTGAGATACCTAAGAGTAGACACCATACCAGGTTTACATTTGGAGACACAGGACTTGAGCTTGGAGAGAGGTCTGTGTTGGAGAATAAATTTGGGAATGCTCTAAGTAGAGGTAGTGATTGAAGCTGTGGGCATGAGATCTTTGAGGGGAGGGATTAAGAAGTCCTCTCTGGACCAGCAGTTGGCGTAATGGCTATGTCGCTGGACTCCCATGTGGTCGACCACAGTTCGAGTCCCAGACTCATGGCTTAAACTCACACCAGGCACATGTGCATGCGTACCCAGGATCCTGAGAGGAGAATGGAGGAGAAGGGACTGCGATGTGGTCATCCCCCTGGGGGGTAATTTCTTACTTTCTGTCTCTCTGTCTCTCTCTGTCTTTCTGGCGAGCACATGAGCCCTATAACAAAAACATCTCTGAAAAAAAATTTTTAATTAAACAAAAAGGCCTCTCATGGAGCCTCGAGGAACTGCAACATATGATAGCCAAGGAAGGAGCTGAGCCTACCAAAGAGACAAAGAATAGGGATAGAATCTGTGAGATGAGAGGCTGGGGCACCACCACCATGGGAAGAGACCCTCTCTGCAGAGAGGAGGAGTTAGCCAGAGAGGGTTGTAAGATAGTGATGGAATGTCCTGGTCTCTAATCCCTGATGCCCTGCCCTTCCTGTGATTGGGTTGTTGAACTTTCTTTGTTAATATGAGCCTTCCAATAAATCCCCTTTTGTCCAAGTCATTTTGAGCTTGTCCATTTCTACTTAACTAATACAGGCAAGTTCAGGCCTGAGGAGTACAGAAAATAACTCCATCCACTGTGCCGTATGAGGAGAGGAGGAAGCCTGCTGGTTATAGCTGTGGCTTAGTTCTTTTCAGCACCTTTGAGTGGCCTACTTTTGGGTGAGTCCTAAATGTGGGCTCTCCTAGCATGTGGCTTACAATAGGTTCTGTTTGTCTGAGTGAACAAATGTTTGTGGAATGAGAACCACATGACATGCTCATCGTTCCAGCTCTCATAAGCCACTGGCCTGGCCAAAGTTGGGTTTGTTGGGTAGTTCACTTCCCTCTTCTCCACTCAGTGAACTCTTTCAGTGACCCCTAAACCAGAAACACCACGTCATATATTTTCTAGCTACTGTAATATGTAGACCCTATGGCAACAGAGAAACCAACAAGGATGAAGGCTGATTGCCAGCTGTTGAGTTTCTAACCACAATATGTACCAAAAGGGCAGGGAACACAGGTGTCCCAATGAATGAAAGTATGAATCATTATATAAATGGCTTTTCTGAATGTTCATGGTAATGCATCAATTAATTATTTATATAATAATTCACTAAGCAGAAGTTATTTTTTAAAATAATGATTTATTTAATTGTATTTATTTATTCTCCTTCTTCATTTTGACCAGAGAGAGAGGGAGAAAGGAGAAGAAGATGGAGAAAGCAAGCTGCCAAGTCTGGGACTGAACCACAGTCAGCCATGTGGGAATTCAGTGCCTTAACCACCACACAACCTGCTGGCCCCAAGCAGAAGTCATTAAACTTGCTTTCTATACACTTGTCTGAGAGGAATTGCAAAACTAGATCTGGCCAACTGGAAGGGGTTTTAAGTAGTAGACAAAGTGCTGATAAAATTGCCCATTTCTGGGTGGGGGTGAAGAATAGTTTGAGTTGAGAGAGTTAACTGATAAACCATATCCCATTTCCATATGACTTTGAGTTCCCTAGGTACCAGTATAAACAAGGATATGAAACACACACATTCTTTACTCAAGCAATTAACCAATGTAAGGGGTCTTTAAGAAGTTTATGGAAGGGGCAGATGGTGGTGCAGTGGTAAAACACAAGGGTTCTGTGAGGCTGACCCACATGGGAGGTCCAGGTTCAAGGCTGGAGACTTCCGTGAATACACCGGACACACACTCACAATCTGGGGCTGACTAAAGGCTGGGTTTAAATTCCAGCACTAAGACCCTAGTGGGCTTTCTTTCTCTCTCTCATTCATAGAGGAAGTGAATAAGCTGGAAAAAAAGAAAAGAGTTTATGGAAAAACACCCATTATGAAAAAACTAAAAATGAATTTTGATTTTTTGGTACCAAAATAAAGTTGTACTTTAATTCCATTTCCACTAATTTTTGAAGACCCCTCATATGTCCATGTTCACAGTCATTGGCCATCAGATTTCCCAAAGCTCCTTTCTAATTTAGCTTAATATAAATGTCCAGGTATATGTGTGTGTGTGTATATATACACATATATACACACATATATACACACACACATACATATAACCTCCAAACAACTTCGCCAGTGTTGGGAATAAACATGGAAAATAACTCTCAGGTCTCATCCATTTCACTATAGGAGATCTTGGAGATGGGGTTTTTAACTCAATCCAGTCTCAACAACTGAGATATTATTCTATCCCCATGTACTCACTTGAGAAGGAACTACTCAAACTGAAATATTTTTCTTTAAGGGAGATTGATTCAAGGTATTTTTGTTTGTTTGTTTTTTGAGAGGTTTTTGCTATAGGGCACATGTGCTCGCCAGAAAGACAGAGACAGAGAGACAGAAAGCGAGAAATCACCCCCCAGGGGGCATGGCCACGCCGCAATCCCTTCTCCTCCATTCTCCTCTCGGTATCTTGGGCACGCATGCACATGCGCCCGGCGTGAGTTTAAGCCACCGGGTCCAGGATGCAAACCGCGGTCGACTACGTGGGAGTCCAGCCACATAGCCATTACGCTAACTGCTGGTCCCAGATTGGTTCAAGGTTTAATCCAGCTGGTGGGTAATTGTCTGTCAGAGATTATCTGGTCTTGAGAAGTTTTATCGCCATGTCCCATGCTTGGGTGAACTATTCATATGCTTCACCACTTCTGAAGTCTTTAGTTGCAAAGTTAAGGGCATTAAAGCTTTTTTTGTCATGCCTCTAACGGGATATGAAGCTGCTGTTTGCTCTGAAACAGTCACTGGATTAAACAAAACTCATCTCCTCTGAATAAACCGAAGTATTCCTTGAGTCAACTTGAGTAATGTTCACTTATGGCCTTAGTAATTAGAAAGGGAAAAAACCTTCTAGTGTGAAACTTTTGAGAGCCCAAGTCATTCCTTGATAGAAAATTAAGAATTTATGACTCATACCAACCCTTCTAGGCCAAAAAGATGCCTCTGTTTCAATGACCAGGTGGTCCCTTATGCTATCTATTGTCCCCCTTGGGGGGAAAAGGCTGGACACCTACCTCAAAATATCTCCCTTCATCCCACTCTGCCAGCTTGGGTACCCTAAACTTGTTGCCCACTCCCTCCTTTAAGTGAAAATCCCACTCAGAAGAGCAGTGCCTTTACCTCATCTGATTTGTGGAAGGCAGCACGTGGCAGAGGACTGGCTTTCTTTGACTGGTATTTCGCTTGGGCTTCCCACTAAAAGTAAAATCACTGCCTCATTCTGCTCTTTTCTCCGAACTAGTACTGTGAGAGAGTTTTGAAAATTACTCAGCCCCTGGCATGGTGGTTAAGGCAGCTGGATCCCACGTAGCCAACTGCGTGGCTTGAATCCCAGACCCAGTGGCTAGAGACACATGCCAGGCATGTGTGCGTATGTGCCCCGAATCCCCAAAACAGAGAAAGATAGAGGAGAGAGGATTGTAATGTGACTATCTTCCACGGGGCGTGCTTTCTTGCTTTCTCACGCTTTCTCTCTCTCTCTGACTTTCTTTGAGAGCACACACTCTCTGGCAAATTGGAAAGAAGAGTACACAAAGGCAGCCTGGAGGAAACACTAGGTCAGTTGCAGGCACCACACAGGTTGAGCTGGGATCTGCTGCATCCTAGCTGGACAACCTTGGACACCTTACTCAACCTCTCAGTGATCAGTTCGCACATTCACAAAATGAGGATGATGATGGTACTCACTCCATCGCCTAAAATATTCACAGCAGCTATGATTAATTCCCTCCATTCTTTTCTCCAATCCAGCGATGAACTTTTCAGTCCCTTAAAACTTTCTCCTCTCTCTTGGGACCAGCAGTTAGTGTAATGGCTATGTCGCTGGACTCACATGTAGTTGACCGCGGTTCGAGTCCCGGACCCAGTGGCTTAAACTCATTCCGGGCATGTGTGCATGCATGCCCAAGATCCCATGAGGAGAATGAAAGAGAAAGGATTGTGGTGTGGCCAGCCCCCGTGGGAGGGGGGTGATTTCTTGCTTTCTATCTCTCTATCTCTGTCTTTCTGGCTAGCGCACGTGCCCTATAGCAAAATAAAATCTCTCAAAGAAAGAAAAACTTTCTCCTCTCTTTCTGTCCTAATAGGTGTTGTCTCTTGTCTCTTGTCTCTTTCTTCCTGTCCTAAATCTTCTGAAATGCTATTCTCTCTTGTTGGGAAAACACCTCCCCTCAACACAACCCCTCCACCTGTACGTGTCACATTTAGGTCCTCCCTGAGGTGGTACTTTCCTGGACTAGCAGCTCCCACGTGCGGGGAGAGGATCTGTGTAAACGCTTCATTTCTCTGTCCTAGCACTTGTCACACTGAAGGATCGGTGCCAAATTAGACACTGACGGCATTTAATGCTAACATCTCAGAAACATCTGCTTCATGTTTCTCCATATATCAAGTAGTAATATATTAATAGATCCGGAAAACAATACCAAGAAATTTCTTTTAGGTATTTCTTTCTTTCTTTTCTTTTCTCTTTTTTTTTTTAAGCAGAGGATAAACAGGAAGGAAAAACAGGAATTGAATCTCCTGGCATGCAGTCATGTGTTTCTGTTTCTCAGAGCATGGGTTACAGTGAAGAGTAAATGACATTTAGATATGAAGCTAGTGACTTCGGATCTCAGTCCCTGGTGAAATAGGGTATTTCCATTTGGTAATCATGACTCTAAATATGTCAATAGAGTGTCGTCATTCTGCTGAACAGAGCTCCAGCCCAAAGGAATTTCCCTGGGAGCCCTGCCTGGGCCTTCTCTCTGCCTCTGGGAGGTGTTTGTCTAGCTGTCGCCATGTTCTGAATGTAAAGTCATCGCCATGACCCACGCTCTCCGATGCCCTGTCTCAGGCACTGAGAAACAAAAGGGCGGGAGGGCGCCATGGATGTAGTTTCCATCCGGAGGGAGCGGAGAGTACCTGTGGGCACACAGACACATCGCTACACAGACTAGTCACAGAGCTGGGGAAGAAGATGGGGCTGTGTTTGTGTAGGTGACCAGACAGACCAAGGAGCGAATGGAGGAACAGAACAGGGTGTCCAACTTAGAAACTCTTCCTTTTAACAGGTTCGCAGTGTGGTCAAGAGAGCAGATGAGGCAGTGCTTGGCAGATGTAGAGGGGGGCGAATGTTGTAGAGAAACGAGCCGACTGGGAGGAGAGGCTGAGGCGTACGAGAAGGAAGGGAAAGTGAATGAAGTGCAGTGGGAGACAGGAGAAAAATGAGATCACGGTGGAGCAAATTCAGCTTTGAAAGAACTGTTGAGGGGCCAGCCGGTCGTGTGGTGGTTGAGGCTCTGGAGTCCCACATGGTCGACTGCAGTTCAGATCCAGGACCTGGCAGCTTGCTTTCTCACTTTCTTTCTCTGTCTCTTACAGGTGAGCGCGTGTGCCCTATAGCAAATTTTAAAATGATAACAATAAATTAAGACCAGCAGGTGGTGTGATGGTTACATTGCTAGACTCCCACATAGTTGACCATGGTTCAAGTCCAGGACCTGGTGGCTTGAACCTGACGCCAGCACATGTGCGTGCATGCTCCATTATCCAAGAGGATAATGGAGGAGAAAGGATTACGTCATGGCCATCCTTCGTGGGGCAGAGGGCTGGGGGTGATATCTCCCTTTCTGTCTATCTCTCTCTGTCTCCAGTGAGTGCATGTGCCCTATATAGCAAAAATCTCTCTCTCAAAAAAAAGTAATAATAGCAATAAACACAACAAAATAAATAATTCTTTTTATAAAATAATTTTAAAATAAGATAACTTAAAAGCTTTTTTTTTTGTTCTTCTTCCATGAGTGAGAGAGAGAGGCAGCACCCCCCAACAGAGTCTTGACACCACAATCCCCCCCCCAGCCTCTGCCAGCTCCAGATCATGGGCACACAACTGCCTGGCATGCTCATGGAGGCCTCCAGATGTGAACCTGGAACTTTGTTATGGGCATCAGCCTCCTAGAGCATTGCATTTAACCACTACACCACCAGCCCCCCTCCCCCCCCAAAAAAAACCCTTTCTTCCTTTAATATCCAGGGATCAAGAATGAGACTGATTTCAGGAGAAAGGAGAAAAATATCAGGAGTTCCTACTGGAGACAGCAATCATGAAACCAAAGGCCTGCATTGTGACTTGAAGGAAGTTAGAGGCCTCTTTAAACCCTGGTTTCATCATCTACAAACCAGTCATCGATACTCACCTCTCACATGGAGGGTATTTATCACACCAGCCTAGTGCTTGTGGCTGCTGCATAACGATACGGCTATAATTATTACTGCTACTCATCTCAGGCAGCAAGAAGCAAGAGCATTAGAGAAGGGAAACAGAGAATGGCTTACGGGCTGGGGGCAGGGGACCACTACGGGAACCATGGCAGAGATGCGCTCAGAAAGTGACCGCAAGGAAGGCCATGAAGTATGGAGGACCAGCCGGTCAGAGAGCAGGAATTTGGAGCATGGGGTCCAGCAGTATTATGGGAGTGGGGTGGACGCATCCATCCGCGCTGGCCCTATATTCCCATTGCTCAGGAAGTGGCTGATTCTCTAGTTGTAGGGAAGCTGGTTTGTGGAGGGAGGTTTACACAACAAAGCACCACTCTAGTGCCAGCAATTCTAGGGACCTTGTTTCTCACACATCAGCACCAGACATGTTTTCCCCATCGTTTTACTTTCTTTCTTTATTTTTGTGGTATGTGTCTTGCTGTGTCACGATCCTCCTGCCTCAGACTCCCAAGTAACTGGACCACAAGTACGTGGCACCATGCCAAGCATTTAACCTTGGTCCAGGAATTGAACCATTACCTTGGTGATGGGGCCTCAGCCTGCCCAACAGCAGGGTCCAGCGCATGCTGTTCCGGCTGGACCTCACCATTGTTTTAGTTAGAGCCACTGTCCTAACAGCCTTTCTGTGTGTTTGTTTAAGGGAGGTTACTAAAAATGATGAGCCAGGAAAATGACGAACCATGGTTTATGGGGGAGATCTAACTGCAAAATGTCTTTGAGAAGTATCTTACCCTGTTTCCACTCGGACAACCTGAGCCGTCAGTGGACTACAGTAAAATGAGTATTCTAGAACACGGCTTCTCAACTTAAGCACTGTTGATATTTTGGACCACACAGTTCCTTGTTGTGGGGGACTATCCAGGGTAGAATAAGGTGGTTAGCAGCATTCCTAGCCTCTACTCTTAATGCCCATAGCAGCCCTCCCATCCCACCCAGTTGAGACAATCAAAAATATCTCTTGGTCCACCCCTGTAACCTAATGATTAAGAGTACCAGATCACATATGGCTGAACACAGTTCAAGTCCTGGCCCCAACAACTTGAAAAACACACCGAACATCTGTAAGTGCATGTCCCAAATCCCAACAGGCTTGTGGTATGACCACTCCCATTGGAAGTTGCTTTCTCTTCTCCCTGTTTCTCTGTCTCTCCATAGCGAGAGCATGTACCCTCTGGCAATTGAAAAAAAGTCTCTTGAAATTGCCAAATGTCCTCTGGTGCTAAAATGGACCCACATTCAGAATCACTACCTGAGAAGTACAGGGATACTACTCGGTGAAAACATACCAGCACGGGGACTAGCAGTTAGCATAATGGCTATGTCGCTAGACTCCCGTATAGTTGACTGCAGTTCAATTCTCTGCCCCGTGGCTTAAACTCACGCCGGGCGCGTGTGCGTGCGTGCCCAAGATCCTGAGAGGAGAATGGAGGAGAAGGGATTGCGGTGTGGCCATGCCCCCAGGGTGTTCCTTCTTGCTTTCTGTCTCTTTGTCTCTGTCTTTCTGGTGAGTGCATGTGCCCTATAGCAAAAATCTCTCCACTAAAAACCATACCAGCACCCACATTTCATCATTTTGAACTCGGTTGTGATGGTCTCTCCTCCTAGCAGTTCTCCAAGGACTTTCTTCCTTAATATCGAATCCTCTGGTTGTTATGTCACCTCATGCACCAAGGCATGGCTAAACAATTGCTAGGGGAAAAAAAAAAGTAAATTGGAAAAGCAAAAGCTATGGAAATACAGAGCATTTGGGCATTTCATCAGACACGGTTCCTGGTGGAGCTTGAAACATACAGCTCGGGAAGTCCTGTGTAAGAACGCCAATGCAAAATAACAAACAAGGTTGATAGGGTCCCTTGTAGGGCTTTGGTAGAGGCTGGGGCTAAGTGAAGGGTCCTAAATTTCAGGCTTCAGGAGTTTTACCGTGAATCATCATGCAAATCTGATTCTTTACTCAATTTTCTTCTCTTGCCTGGACTTTCTTACCAGAATACCACATTGAATAAACTCGCGTACGTATCCAGTCCAGTGTGTTTTCTTCTGGTCAACAACTACCTAAGATAGCCCTTTAGCTTCTTTTTTTCCTACAACTTATTGAGGGTGAAACCCTACTGTTTTTGACAAAACAAGTGCAAAGTGGCCCTGTGACCGTGTAAAAGAAACCATCTAGATCTTACTTTCCCAGTCTACATGGAAAATGAAATTGTTCTACTTATTAAAATAGCCTTTCTTCAAACTCTTGTGACTTACTAAAAATGACCATTAACATTTCAGTTGGTTCCATTTTGGTTTTGGTCAGAGTTTCTTATGAACTTAGTATCACTGAGAACTTTGGTGACATTTATCCTTCACTTCCTTTTTTTTTTTTTTCTGATGCTTTCTGGGACTGAGGCTATGGGATGTGTTGCTCTGGGTGGCACAACAGCTTCTGTTTTTGGATAGGATCCACTGAGACTCAGTGCTCCGATGAATGGCAATAAAACATTTTTCTTGGGAGCAGCAGTTAGTGTAATGACTATGTCACTGGACTCCCACGTAGTCCACCGCGGTTTGTGTCCTGGACCCGGTGGTTTAAAACTCATGCCGGGCATGTGTGCGTGTGTGCCCAAGATCCCAAGAGGAGAATGGAGGAGAAGGGATTGCGGCGTGGCCATCCCCCCTGGAGGGTGATTTCTCGCTTTCTGTCTCTCTCTGTTTTTCTGGCGAGTGTACGCTCCCTGTAACAAAAACCTCTCAAAAAAATTTTTTTTTCTTTTTGAAGCACTTTAATAATTCCTCTCATTAATGTTATGTGTATGTAACATAAATTGGGCTTATTTGATAAGCCAACAATACATAGGATCCTTGCCTCACCCGAAAGATGCTTACAGTCTAGTAGGAATTCATATGTGAGGGGCTCCTTAAAAAATTCATGGACATGTATATTCTGGGGAAAAAAACATGCATGGAGTTATTTATTTATTTTTTTTGTACCAAAATAAACTTAGACTTTAATTAAACTCTAATTTTCCATAAACTTTTTGAAGTTCTCTCATATATAATATTGTAAGAAACTTTAAAATGTCTTCCCTTTCTCATAAGTGTTCAATAATTTTTAGTCTATAAAATAAACTGACGACTAGATTTTCTTTAATTTGCTAAAGGGCATGTACACTTGCTGGAGAAAAAGAATGAGAGAGAAAGTAAGAAAGCACCCCCCGCCCATGGGGCATGGTCACGCCACAATTCCCTCTCCATTTCTCCTTCCAGAATTTTGGGCACATAACACACGCCCAGCATGTTTCTCAAGCCACAAGGTCCAAGGCTCAAACTGCACAGTCACTTATGTGAGATCCAGTGCCTTAACCATAACACCACTGTTGATAGGGTACACTTATTTCTCATTAACCCTGATATCGTTTTCTTTTCTTTCTTTCTTTCTTTTTTTTTTTTTTTTTTTTTTAAGAAGGGCACATGAGCTCATCAGAAAGAAAGAGAGACAGAGAGACAGAAAGTGAGAAATCACCTCCCAGGGGGATGGCCACACCGCAATCCCTTCTCCTCCATTCTCTTCTCAGGATCTTGGGCACACACACACACACGCCTGGCGTGAGTTTAAGCCACTGGGTCTGGGACTTGAACCACAGTCAATTACACGGGAGTCCAGCGACATAGCCATTATACCATCTGCTAGTCCCATCCCTGATATAGTTTTCAAGACATGGTACTTCACAATATAGCACCTGGGCATACTGAATATTTTAAGCTGAAGGATTTCTGACAGTGCAGAAGCCGGAAGGTCCCTCTCACCTTTCCTGTACTCTGTTCCCTTGAAGCAGGTCATCAGACCCTCATTGAAGAGGTGCTCTCTTGGGACCAGCAGTTAGTGTAATGACTATGTCGCTGGACTCCCATGTAGTCGACCGCGGTTTGAGTCCTGGACCTGGTGGCTTAAACTCACGCTGGGCGTGTGTGCGTGCCCAAGATCCTGAGAGGAGAATGGAGAAGGGATTGTGGCGTGGCCATCCCCCCTGGGGGGTGATTTCTCGCTTTCTGTCTCTGTCTCTCTCAGTCTCTCTGGCAAGCACACATGCCCTATAGCAAAAACCTCTCCAAAAAAGAGGTGCTCTCCTTATACCCAAAGAAAAGGGATCTCCTTATCTCTGAAGACACAGGGACACAGAGAAGGATCTGAACAAACATATGTGGCTGAGTTGCCCCATTTATTACCATTAGATCATATCCCCTTTGTCCAGTTATATTTCTTCTTGACTGTCCATTCATCATCAAACTTAGTATGAAAATACACAGTTTCCACTGTTTATTCAGGTGTTCATTTCCTTATGAAGGCTCCCTCAGCACACAAAACTTATGTGAACTAAATTTGTATGTTTTCCTCTTTTTAATCTGCTTTTTGTTATCGAGGTCTCAACCATAAACCTAACAATGGGTGAATAAAAAATATTTCTCCTTGGGACCAGTAGTTAGTGTAATGGCTGTCACTGGACTCCCATGTAGTCGACCATGGTTCAAGTCCTGAACCCAGCGGCTTAAACTCACGCCGGACACATGAGCGTGCGTGCCCAAGATCCAAGAGGAGAATGGAGGAGAAGGGACTGCAGCGTGGCCATCCGCCTGGGAGGGGGGGTGTGATTTCTCGCTTTCTGTCTCTCTGTCTCTCTGTCTCTCTCTTTCGGGCAAGTGCATGCGCCCGATAGCAAAAACCTCAAAAAAAAAAAAAATTCTCCTCCCCCATTCCTTGTACTCTTACATAATATTTCAGACTACTTACAATAAAAAATGCAGCTATAACAGATCATTAAAACAAGGGAAAAAAAAGAATTAAAGCATCAAGATCACTTTAAGAAGAGAGAGTTACATGAGAGACCCTAAATATATTTTCTTTTTTCTTTTCTTTTCTTTCCTTTCCTTTTTTTTTTTTTCCTTTTCTTTTCGTAGAGAGATTTTCTGCTATAAGGCTCCTGTGCTCACCAGAGAGACAGAAAATGAGAAATCACCCCCACAGGGAGATGACCACTCCACAATTCTTTCTCTTTCATTTTCCTCCCAGGATCTTGGGCACACTTACACAAGTGTATGGTGTAAGTTTTAAGCCATTGGGTCTGGGACTCAAACCGTGGTCAGTCAGCGACGTAACCATTACACCATCTGCTAGTCTCAAGAATATTTCTTAGAATTGAGCTAAAGGTATAAATGTCCTGGGGCCAGCAGGTGGCATGGTGGTTAAGGTGCTGGCCTCCCACATGGTCAGCCGCTGTTTGAGTCCCAGACCTGGTGGCTTGCTATCTCACTTTTCCTCTCCTTCTCTGGTCAAATTTTAAAATAATAATAAATATGGGGCCGGCAGATGGTGTCATGGTTAAAGGTGTTGTATTCCCACATGGCCGATTATGGTTCAAGTCATGTAACTGATGGCTTGCTTTCTCACTTTCTCTTTCTTTCTCTGTCTCTCTCTCTGGTCAAATTAAAAAATTAATAATAACAAATAAATCTTTAAAAAATGGGACCAGCAGTTGGCATAATGGCTGTGTCACTGGACTCCCGTGTAGTCAACTGCGGTTCGAGTCCCAGACTCGGTGGCTTAAACTCACACTGGGCGTGTGTGTGTGCATGCCCAAGATCCCAAGAGGAGAATGGAGGACAAGGGATTGTGGCATAGCCATCCCCCTGGGGGGTGATTTCTCACTTTCTGTCTCTCTGTCTCTCTCTGTCTTTCTGGCAAGCGCACTTACCTGGAGCAAAAACTTCTCAGTAATGATAATAATAATAATTTTAAAATACATAAATTTTAAATCATTAAAAATGAATAACAAATAAATCCTTTAAAATAATAATAATTTTTAATTGAATAAATCTAAAAAAAAAACAGATGCAACTTAGACATGAGTTTCATAACTTCACCTAAAATTAAAAAAACATAGATGCACGTACTTGCTTTAAACTCTAAGAAAACTGACAGGAGATGGTGAATGGCAGTAAAATTCTTTTCCACTGATGCACAAAGGTCTTCGTGCATGTTTCTCACACTAATTGTCTTCAGCGGCATTTCCTCAGGAAGAGGAAGTGCAGGTCCAGGAATGCATGTTTCTGGTGTTCTTAGTTCTAATGTGATCTTGGGAGAGTTTAGAGCAGTGCTTTGCAAACCTAATGTGTGTGGTGCAACCTGGGAAATCTGATTTAGTTGTTCTAGGGTGGGGACTGAGGTTCTGCATTTTAACAAGATTGACAGGCTAAGACAGGAAAGCAGTTTTCATCTTGAGCTGCATCCGAATCACAAGGGGGCCCGTGAAATATGGATGGCCAGTCCCTGGCTCCGGAGTTTGCGTTTCTAACAAGATCCCAGGCGATCTGATCTTCTTAGATATTGCTGCTGACCACCACATCCACACCCCCAAAACCACATTTTAAAAACCACTGGCTTTGAACATTCCTCATAATGAGAATGGTCTTGTTTTGCAAGAGAGTTAGAGTGGTAGGAAATTCAAGATAAAACAACCAAGATGCGCCTTCCGCGCAGGTATTTTTGTGAACTTAAATGCAAAGAGATCCATATGCCTTAGATAATGAAGATGAGAATAGTTAACATTTATTGACATTTTCTCTGTGCATCAAACTAAGTTTTAAAACACATTATCTCACTTGGCATCTGCCATGGGCAGCAGAGCTGGTGTTTGATGTGTAGCTAAGGAGCAGCCCTGGGTTCGTGCAGGGAGGGAGTGTTGCATCTTCCGTGTGCGATGCTGACGTGATCTGCAAAGGTACCTGCACGCAAGGCTAAATGGCCCCTCAGGAAACACCTTTTGATCTGGACAAGCAGTCGCTTGAAGCCTGAGTTCTGCTTCACAGAGCCTGCAGGAAACAACTGAAAGAATCAGAGGACAGATGTTAACAATCATCTGTCTCAACCGCAGAAACACCTGAACACGGGGGCAGTTTATCAGCCCCCCCTCCCCCCCTCGAAGCAGAAGCACTTGAATGCCAGGGGCCCTTCCACAGCCAGTGTGATTAAATTGGTTTGGTGAGACCCCAGGCCAGGCTTGCTTGCTTGCTTGCTTGCTTGCTTTCTTTCTTTCTTTCTTTCTTTTTTTTTTTTTTAATGCCAGAGGGCACAAAAGCTTGCCAAAGAGCAAAAGGCAAAGAGGGAGAGAGACAGGGAGAGAGAGAAAGCACCTCCCATTGGGGCATGGTCACGTCACAATCAATCCCTTTATTTCTCCGTCTTGTAAGAATCTGGGACATACCTGCACATGAGTCCAGTGTGTTTTTCAGGCTGTTGGGTGGTAAGCCATGTGGGATCTGATTTCCTTAACCACTAGGCTAAGGAGCTAGCTGGTGGCACAGCCATTTGTAAAATCTCCCCACCCAGGGTTGAAAACTACTGGTGTAGGTTTATGTGGGGCATATGAAAGGGGGGAGGGCAAAAACCAAACTTATAACAAAACACCTATTCCAAGATTGGGTCTCTTACAATTATGCCAAATTGGTTTCATGCTGTTCCTTCCAACTGTCTGCATGTATCAGAATCCTCTGGCGAGCTCTTTAAAACAAAGTGCAGGGCCTACTCAAGTTCCTGGATCAGCAGGTCTGGAGTAAGCCTGAGAATTTGCATTTCTTTTTTTTTTTTTTTTTTTTTGAGAATATTTTTGCTATAGGGGGCGTGTGCTCACTAGAACAACAGAGAGAGACAGAAAGTGAGAAATCATGGGAACCAGCAGTTAGCGTAATGGCTATGTCGCTGGACTCCCACATAGTCAACTGCGGTTCACGTCCCAGATCCGGTGGCTTAAAATTCACACCAGGCATGTGTGCGTGCGTGCCCAAGATCCAGAGAGGAGAATGAAGGAGAAGGGATTGCGACGTGACCATCCCCCCCGGGAGGTGATTTCTCACTTTCTGTCTCTCTGTCTCCCTGTCTCTCTCTGTCTGGCTGGCGAGTGTACACACCCTATAGCAAAAAATCTCTCCAAAAAAAAAAAAGAAAGTGAGAAATCATGACCAAGCCACAACCCCTTCTCCTCCATTCTCTTCTCAGGATCTTGGGCACCACACACACGCACCCAGTGTGAATTTAAGCCACCGAGTCTGGGACTCGAACTGCAGTCAACTACATGGGAGTCCAGTGTCATAGCCATTATGCCAATTGCTGGTCCGAAGAATTTGCATTTCTATCAAGTTTCCAGGAGATGCAGATGCTGCTGGTCTCCTAATGCTTTGCTATTAGGACTTTAGCTGCAATGTAGAGAAGGATGCCTATATTTAACATTTTCTAAAACCTTTTTAACCAGAGCAAACAATTACAAACAAAAATAAAAACATAAAAATCACTCATAATCCAATGATAACCAGAATTAGCAGCTTTTTTCCTCTAACAGATATGTATGTATACAGATATCTTTTTTGGCAATTACAAGGTCATATGAAGAATACTTTTCCATCGAGAAAGATATTTACATACTCTGTGTTTCAATGTTTCTTATGTAAAAATCTAATCAATTTTGCTTTGAACTTAGAACTACAAGAAAGTATCTTTTGATGATATTTGAATAGTAGGTTATAAAAATAGCTTTAAAGAGCTATAACTAGGTATTTAAATCAAAGTTAAAGAGGCTATAGCTCTATTAAAGTGCAAAGTTGAACTGTAGAAATATTATTTTGGTAAAGCCTCTGAAAAAAGTTTTTTTAATTTGCTATAGGGCATGTGCACCCACTAGAGAAAGTCAGAGAGAGGGAACATGAGAAGGCATCCCCCCCCCCCGCCATGGGGGATGGCCACGCTGCAATCCCTTCTTCTTCATCTTCCTCTTGGGATTTTGGGCACACACATCCCAGTGTAATTTTCAGGCAGCCAGTACAGGACTTGAAGTACATGGTCGGCCACATGGGATCCAGTCCTCTTACCTCCATGCCACCTGCTGGCCTCAGGACTTGCTTTTAAGAGAAGATAGCCATGGGCAATCCCTGAAGGCTGGTGTCCCTGGTGTAATCATCAGTTACTGCCCACGAGAAGCCTGTCCTCATTCTCAGAGGCGAGGGCCATCCCTGCTACTAGCTAGCTATCTGCTAGCTTTCTCCCAAAAAGGCATCCCTGCCTCCCCAGCCATTCAGCACCCAGACAGGCACCAGCAAAGGGGGAAGGTGATGTTCTCAATCCTCACTGTGTTCCTGAAAATGCCTATCTCCACGATTCTGACTTAACTGGTCTGGGGTGGGAGGTAGGCAGCAGTTTTAGGCTTTTGTTTGTTTGTTTTTTGAGAGGTTTATGCTATAGGACACATGTGCTCACCAGAAAGACAGAGAGAGACAGAAAGACAGAAAGTGAAAAATCATCCCCCAGGGGGATGGCCATGCTGCAATACCTTCTCCTCCATTCTCCTCTTGGGATCTTGGGCACACACGCACACACGCCTGGCGTGAGTTTAAGCCACTGGGTCCAGGACTCGAACCGCGGTGGATTACATGGGAGTTCAGTGACATAGCCATTATGCTAACTGCTGGTCCCAGTAGTTTTGGTTTTTAACAGAAGTTAAGTACATAGCCCAAAACAATGTTCAGATCATAAATGTTCGGCTCAGTGAATTATCACAACATGTACATATATTTTGTTTGCATAGCCATCGAGATAACCACATGCACGTGCGCGCGCGCACACACACACACACACACACACACACACACACAAACATTACCAGCAACCCAGAAGCCTCCTGTCCCTTCCCTCCTGTCCCTTGCCCAGGGGATGCTCCACAACAGGGAGAATGGTAGGTGCCCCAGGAGCACTGTGTGTGAACGTCCGTCCAACAGCTGGGTTTTGAGTCTCAGCTCTTCCCTGTTTTAGCAGGGTGACTTTGGACAAAGGGTTCAATTTCTCTGAATCTCAATTTCCTCGTCGATAAAAGGAGAACAGGATTTATTTCATGTTTTAAGAATGAACAGCATCTGTAAAATCCCAACACATAGTAATCATTTAATACAGTCTAGATATTCCTTTTTTTGTTTTATTTTTTCCTTTATGTATGATAGAGTGTGTATTCACATGCACGTGAGAGTAAGGGAGAGATGGAAAGGGAAAGGAAGCACCCCCAACAAGGTGTGGTCATGCTGCAATTCTTCTTCCTACAATTCTCCATCCTGTCAGGATCCTGGGCTGGGATCTGAACCCCAGTCAACCATGTGGGATCCCATTTCCCCTACACAGCACTTAACTGCTATGTTATGGGGCCAGGCCATTGATGTGTTGGGTTTTCGGAAAAGTCATGACATATTTTTCTATGCAACCCAGTAGATACTCTTAATGTTAATTGAACCCATGAGTCCTGCATGTTCAGTTTTTTCCCTCTCTACTGGAGCTTCTCTCCAATACACAAAGGCAATGATTTCTTCTGTCTAAAATACTCTCTCAGCCCTACTTCCTCTAGCTTGAGCCTCATTCCTCTCTTCCATTTATAACTAATGACCTCCAAAGATTGTTTATAGTCATTGGCTTCAAGTCTCTATCTTCATCCATTCTAGAATCTTCTCAATGAGAATCCCACCCTCTCCACTCCACTGGCAGAGCTCTTCTCACGGTCACCGACTTCAACTTGGCTAAACTCAACAGTGAATCCTCAGTCCTCATCCTGCATGCTCTATCAGCAGCACTGGGCATAGTTGTTCTTTTTCTTTTTTAATTAGAGAGGGAGAAAGAGTGAGAGACCGATATCTTTGACAAGGTCAAAGACATGGCTACCGTCTGCTCCAGTTTCCTACGCAGCTGAGATCACAGATGCATGTCCCCACCCCCAGCAGTTTTAGATTAATCCAAGAAGCCAGCTCAGGACTCCTGCATGGCCCAGTCTCACTCAGAGGTGCCCTACAGTCCATGCTGTGGTATTTGAGCCATCCTTTCTTTTTGGTAAGTCTTCCTCACTAGGCTTCCAAGACAATTGGCACTCCCCTTACTCCCCTCCTATCTCATGGGCCCTCGTCTTTTTACTTGTTTTTCTTCTCCCAAGTCACAAACACTATACTGTTCCAGGACTCACGCCTTGGATTTCACTTTTCCATCAACCATCATTTGCACAAAACTTCACCATCGTTTGGCTCTAAGTATCATCTACTTGGGGCCAACAGGTGGCATGGTGGTTAAGGCACTGACCTCCCACATGGCCAACTACTTTTCAAGTCCCAGACTCAGTGGTTTGAACATCATGCTGGGCACATGTCCATGCATGACCAAAATCTTGAAAGGAGGATGGAGGAGAAGAGATTGTTGCATGGCCATCCACCCAGGGCATGATTTCTCACTTCGTACACTGTCTCTCTCTATTTCTCTCTGATGAGCGCATCTGCCCTATGGCAAGAACCTAAAGAAAAAAATAATAAAATAAAATAAAATAAATACCATCTATTCATTGAAGAGTCTCAAAAGTTTACTCCCAGTCATGACCTCTCCATAAATTCTAAAATCATATAGCTGACTATTTACTTGGCCTGTTTATAAGAATATTTAATAGATATCTAGAAGTAAATTTTTGTTACTAAATTCCTGACCTTTCCTCAAGGATCTAGAAGTACTTTTTTGTTACTAAATTCCTGACCTTTCCTCAAATCTGGACCCCTGAAGCCTTCCCTTCCAGTTTATCACAGTTCCCTTTTGCTAGCTACTTCAGTAAAAATCTTTGACACTCTTCTTGGCTCCCTTTTTTCATAACCCCAACCAATCAATTAGAAAATCATTTGTATTCTATTTTTTCGCTAGCACTTCTCACCACCTGACCCACACACATACACATAGTACACACACACACGCCATTGCTATTATTATGATCTTCCTCAGTTATTCCTTGTTTTCCCCCGTAGAATACATGGGCACAAGAGCAGGGTTTCGTCATCTCAGCTCACTGCATTTTCCCCAGGACCGGCAGGGTACTCGCTTATAATACACTCTCAGTAAATGTTGGTTTCATGAATGAATTAGCTCCTACTCACGAATGAAAAAAATAAACATCTTTGGTGAAAAGAGATCCTGGAGGAAATCCCCAAGAGTTCTTTGTCCGGAGAGAAACATAACTTATTTGAAGGGGGAAGTAGTTTTGGTTTTCCCCTTTCTGAGAGTAGCAATTCCTGGCCCAGCAATCCCTTTCTACTCTTTAATTCGTCTTAAGGAGAACACAGCAAAGAGTGGTGAGTGGGAGCCTGGTGGGGACGGGAGTGGCCAGGGGAAGAGAGGACAACAAATGAAAAGTTGAGGGTCCCTGTGATCCACAGGGACCGGGCTTGCCCTGTATCTGTTCTGGCACAATTAGGCCCTGACGCAGGTTTTCTGCCTGTGTCTTTGCTCTCTGGTTCTTCCCAAGTTGATCACTCCTCGTCTCCAAATCATCCTTTTGCCTCATTGTGTCATCAGTGGAGCTTCTTTTAGGTTGTATCACAGCGTCCCTATTAAAAATTTCCATCATACAAAGGTGTGTCTTAAGAAAGAATCAAAAACTGTTTGTAGCCAGTATAAATGCCATTTCTCCTATTAACGGTGAGAGAAGGACACTTTCTGTCCCAGTGCCTCATGCGGCAGGAGGCAGTTCGCTTTGCTCATTGAGACACAGCAGAAATAACAAATGGCCAACCAGTTCTCCAGCCAGAACCAGCTGGCAAAGACAGATGAGGCAGCCACTCACCTGGTACAACTCAAAGGACACCTACCTGCTGCAGTGTTGGCCATGCCCTTATTAGGAGGGTCTTCCTTAGGATAAGGCTGTGTCCCAGGGACCACCAGGAAAGCTTCAGATATCTTTGTGGAAGCAGAGGCTTCAATTCAAGGCAGTCCCTTTCATTTGCCAGGGCAAGAGTTCAAATGGAGGCCTACAAAATATGTGGCTAAATATTAGGTCTTCAGGAAAGTCATGATGTATTTTTCCACGTTTTTCTATGCAAAAATGCATCATGACTTTCATGACAATCCAATATTTAAAAGTTACAAATCAGGGCCAGCAGGTAGCATGGTGGTTAAGGGGGCTGGACTCCCACATGGCCAATCGCAGTTTGAGTCCCAGACCTGGTGGCTTGCTTTCTCCATTTCTCTCTCTCTCTCTCATTAAATTAAAATAAATAAATAAATACAGTTAAATAAAATAATTATTAGAAAAAGTTATAAATCAATCCAACCATCTGATATATATTCCATTCTCCTACTCTGACAACCTGGAAGGCTGAGATCGAATTTAGAATTCTCAGGTTTCTTAGTCTTCTCTGCCAGAGTAGTGGCACATGGAGAGCTGACTCCAGGCCCCCAGCCCATGGCCGACCTCCCTTCTCTCCCAGTCCTGCTCTCTCCCACTTCACAGGGGCTTTCTGCACGTGCTAGTGGATACCCAGTCTGTATCTCCAGCTGCCCCTCGGACACCCTGAGCTCTGAGTACATAACACTAGGAGCCTCGTCTGCTCTCAAGAGGACCAAGGCTGGGAGCAGGTCTGAGGGGCACTTTGGGGTCTCAGTTCTCAGAGAGTGACCTTGAAAGAGAGCATGGGATCTAGGGTGGGAAGAAGGTGTGTTCCATTGGCCCTAAGAACTCCTCATCCCTGGAGACCATCAGTTGGCCCAGGAGACATGATCTCCCGTTCTGAGACTCAGAACTGTTCTGTTAGGTTTGTCGTTCTCTCACCATTCATCTAAAATGTGGGTTCCAGGGAAGTAAGGAGTTGTCACTGTCTAAGGGAGGGGTAGAGCCATTGGATCCCAGTCATTTTTACCAGATTAGGATTTAAATACAATTAGCCCTCATATTCCCCAGTTTCCACATCTGCTAATTCAACCACTACAAAGCAAAAAAAAATTTTCAGTTTTTCCACAAGTTATTTCTAAATTGTAAATTTTTTAAAGAATTATTTTATTTAACTTTATTTATTTATTTATTCATTTTCCAATTTGACCAAAGAGGGACAGAGTGAGAGAGAGAGAGAAGAAAAGTGAGAAAGCAAGCTGCCAGGTCCAATACTTGAACCTGGGGAATATGAGGGCTGGTAAAATGACTAGGATCCAATGGTTCTACCCCTCTCTTAGACAGTGACAACCCCTTCCCTGCCATCTGAGAGTCCAGAGCCCTTAACCACCACGCAACCTGCTGGCCCCTAAATTGTAATTTCTGATTTGTATATAATCTTATACATCTTTATGGGGTACAGTATTATTTTTTTACAGCATGTATATGATATATAATAATCAAATCAGACATAATATATTCACCATCTTCAACAATTAACAGTACATTATGAAATTCACTTTGAAAATATTCTTTAAAAATAACAAAAAATAATACAAACAAAAAATACAGTGTGTGGGCCAGTCAGTGGTGTGGTGGTTAAGGTGGCTGGATCCTACATTGTTGACTGTGAGGTTTGAGTCCTGGACCCAGTAGCTTGAGAAAAACAATGGGTGTACGTGCCTGCCTAAAATCCCGAGAGGAGAATGGAGGAGAAGGGATTACAATGTACAATCTCTCAGGGTGGTCCTTTCTCACTATTCCCCTCAACCTCTCCCTATCTCTTATGGGTAATGTATGCACTCTACTGCAATTTTTAAAAAATAAAGAAACCTGTATAACAACTATTTACATAGCTTTTGCACTCTATCAGGTATTATAAATAATCAAGAGATAGTTTAAAGTATACAATGTGTGTAGGTTTACCTAAGTACTGTGCCATTTTATGTACTTGGTCCTTGAGCAGCCACAGATTTTATAACTGTAGGGGGCCTGGAACCAATCCCCTGCAGACAGAGGGAGACTATACTTGGATAATTGATGCTAAGATATTTAGAAACTGCCCAAGACACAGCCAAACTCCTGATAGAAAGGAGCACCTGTGTTGCTTCTGCCCAGAGCAAGGACTTGAGCCATCTCTGAACTTGGGGCCAGGAGCCCTCCACTTCGTGAGCACCTGTGTGACCTACTACCCTTTGTGTCCTCCTTCATGCACCAGAATCTTTTCCATCTAGGGCTGCTGTTCACTCACACTGATCTTTGCTCGAATTAGGGAAACGTGCTCCAGCTGAAGCTTGTGCCCAAAGCACCTTGCCTGGGGCGGGTCCAGGCCTCTAGCCCTGCCCCGACCTCCACAAGCACATGCCGCTGTCTTTCCCCTTCAAACAACTGCAGCCTTCTTCAGTCTTGAAAACCCTGTCTCCCTGCATGTCTTCCTGCTGCCACTTCCGGACAGCTCAATAAACCTTCCCACCCTCGATGAGGTCACCCGTGGCTCCAGCAGCTAAGTCTGAGGAATGGTTTTTGTTCCTATATTCCTGGCCCACTCAGTAAACTTCAGCTCTGCAAATCACTCTCTCCTTAAATTGCTCCTCCTTCGGCCTCTGTGACACCACACACTTATGGGACTCCCTGCCCTCTCCTCTCAATTTATTTGACTGGAGCTTCCTCCTCGAAATCATGTGTGAGTTTTACTCAAGCCACAGTCTTTCTTTTTAAGATTTATTTATTTTATTTTATTTGTTATTATTATTTATCTTTAATTTGACCAGAGGGAAACAAAGAGAGAGAGAAAGTGAGAAAGCAAGCCTCCAGGTCCAGGACTCAAACCACAGTTGGCCATGTGGAAGTGTGGTGCCTTAACCACCATGCCACCTGCCAACCCTATCAAGCCATAGTCTTAACCAATCTCTCTTCCCATTCTAGGCTCTTTCTATGCCCTTAAATGTGATTCCCACAGCCCAGGAAAACTTCATTCCTCCATCCTCATATCTACTCAGGAAGGAGCAGCACCGGGGCACCTCTCCTGGCTGCCTGTCCACCACTTTCCAGTCTTCTCCCAGGACCAAGTAGATGGGGAGGTCGGGGGAGTCTGCACAAGCTCTCTCTGCCAAATTGAACCACATGCCCACACGGAACCTAAAAGTGGCTACAGAGTCCCAGCTACTTTTCCCAATTCAACCTTCTCAGCAATGAAATTGACCCATTGATCTTTAGCTGGTGCCTAGTTTTACTAGGCTGGTTCTAACTCAGTGGAGGGTGGGTAATTTGTACCTCTGCCACTACCCTCGAATCCCATTTGTGGTCCACACACCAGGAAAGCTTAAGAAATAAACACATTGGGACCAGCAGTTAGAGTAATGGCTATGTTGCTAGACTCCCACGTAGTCGACCATGGTTCAAGTCCCAGACCCAGTGGCTTAAACTCACACTGGGCACCTGTGAATGTGTGCCCAAGATCCCGAGAGGAGAATGGAAGAGAAGGGATTGTGGCATGGCCATCCCCCCGGGGGATGATTTCTTGCTTTCTGTCTCTCTGTCTCTTTCTGCCTTTCTGGCAAGCGCACGTGCCCTATAGGAAAAACCTCTCAAAAAAATTAAAAAGAAAAAAAAAAAAGAAATAAACACATGGACATGATTTTAGAGACCTGGGATGTACTCAGAGGGAAGGACGCCTAAAGTGTGGCTGGGAAAGGTATGTGTATGTTAGTAAGCACCGGACCTCTGGGTCTTGTTCTTTAGAACCTAATATGGTACAGAGAACGGTGTCATAGAGCTTGGGCAAACCCAGACCCTGGGAAACTCAGTATACACAGGCAGTACAGGCTTTTGCAACTGAGAGATCTGCACAGGTGTGCCCAACATGGGATTAGATGACAAAACCTTTACAAAAAAAGAGAGTTGATCATGAAGGCCAGGCCAGTTCACTGTGAAAGGTAAAAGAAGATACGCTTGGACCCAACTTCTCTCAAGGAAGGTATAAGGAAATCCTTTTGTTCATGTTATTACTAGACCAGAAAGGGTTACTGATGTCCAAGAAACTCTAATAAAGGCGAGAATTCAGAGACAGACTGGAATAATCTGCACACCCTAACTACACCCTGGCAGGAGTACAGTTCCAGGAAGCACTTGAGAAGTGCTCTCTTTAAAGGTCAGATAAGGAGTCGACAATTTATGCTTGACTGGGGAATCACCCTTTAAAAACTGTGACAGTTATACCAGGTAGTCACGCAACTGTGACCAGATTTGAGGAGGGAGGTTCGGAGAGAGAAGCATAGAATGCTCTCCAGCACTGCAGTGGGTTTGAAGGTGGCTCAGTTCCTATAGGTGGGAATACTGGCTCAGCATGGACCTTAAGAGAATGTACCTGGGAAAGTTTTGGAGGGGGATTTTCAGAGGAGGCGCAGGAAGAAATGAGCTGCAGGTCAACTAGGCTGGACAGTGGTAAGAGTCCAGGCCCGGCTTTGATATTGTCAATAGGACAACACCATCCAGGAAGAATACAGGGGAACAAGATTTGTTTCAACAGCCTTGATCTGGGTAGACTCCAAGCTTCATGACATTGCTCACTTTGGTAAGCCCCATAAGACGGGAATCTAAGGAGTATGGCAGGAAAGCAAATGTCTCAACTCAAAAGCAGAGGAAAACACTAATCAATGCAGCAAACAGGGCTGGCTGACATGTGATAAGAAAGGAATGATCCTCTGAAGAAGCAAGGTAAAATGTGAAAAACTTGGCTGGGTCTTTCAGAAAAGAGGTGTGGAACAAGACAGGCAAATAGACGATCAGAGATGTAACCCACTTCACACGGAGACAGGACATAGGAAAGTTTCTGGTGCCTTTGAAACTGCTTTAATTCCCAAGGCTAAGCTAGACATGGCTCTCTGAAAAAAATATATGTGTGCATGTGTGTGTGTGTATACACACATGACAGATTGAAATATATATATGTGTGTGTGTGTGTGTGTGTGTGTGTG
>NW_006159835.1:3982204-3996365 GCF_000334495.1 Tupaia belangeri chinensis | reverse complement strand
GTTTAATTGGGGAATCACCCAATCACTATATGTATATGTATATATGTATATATATATACACACACACATATATATATGTGTATATATATATATTTATTTATTTATAAATATATATATATTTTTATATATTTGCAAAGCTGTGCCTTGCAAAATCCCTGAGAACCAGTTTACCAGCTCACTACTGCAATGGCTGTTCTTAAGAGGATGTGGGGTTGTGTCCTTGGCTGGACAGAGACATAGAGAAAATGGAAATGAAAGGATTTTAAATATACAGAATGGATTAAAAAAAAAAAAAAAAGAACAAGTCTTCAGTAAGTTCTGGAGCACCACTGAAAGTTTCTAACTTTTGTAAGACACTAAGAAGTTTCAATTTACAGATATGATACAGTACAGTTAGGCCATAATTAATCCCTGATGAAAGAGTTCTCCCAGTGTAAAGTTTACAGAACAACTCTGGAAACCTGATATAGATTGAGGGCATTATGACACTGATGCCTGGAAGATTGCATCTTTTCTTTCGTTTCCTGTCTTCCTTCCTTCCTTCCCTCAGATACTGCTGGGCTTTTGCTAGGGTTGTTAGCTGGTGCCAGCTCTGTGTGTGTAGTCTAGGATTCCAAGGACTTTATTTTAATCGATGAAGTAGACATTCATTTTTGGCTTTCTATCAACTGAACTCCTTCCTCTCCTTAAGAGTCTTGGTGGGAGGCAGAGTCTATCTTCCTTTACAGAAACAGAAAATGTCACAGATTTACTTTTCCAACTTCCTTTGTAGTCACATGACCAAAACTCGGCCAGTGAGATGCACCCTCCCTAGATTTCGAATGAGGAGTCAGGGGTGCACCGAGGAGGCCCAACAGAGAAGTCCCCATCACAGTGGTCCACAATTCAGCCGACAACAGTGTCTTCACCGGACTAGTTCATAGGTCACACTACTCAAATCCAGGTCTTCCAGTCTTCTCTGTAATTCCCTCAACTATCTAATGGGCTATCAATAAATTCCTTCTCTGCTTAAATCAGGCACTGTTGGTTTCTGTGGCTCATATCCTAGAATCAGGACTGCTAAAACTGGTCTAACTGCTGTAGGGGCCAGCAGATTTGCTCATGTTTTTAAAGTTTCTTGGGCGTGGGGCTGTTGCTGGGATAATCTTCCATGTCCTGTTAACCCTTTGTACTCTAGATGTAAAATACACAAGAGGCTTTAGTTAGGTGAGGCCCCTGGGGTGAGGCTGAACAGGATGACAGTTTGTGCAAAAGATAACCTATGGATTTTAATGTCTGTGGTCTTTACAAGAACAAGATTTGGTTTGGGAGTTATTCCACCTTGGGAATATAATACTGTATTTTATGACATCTAACATGCTATTAAGGAGGAGAAACTATGAACTAAACTTTGACAAAAAGCCTTTTTGGGTCAACTCTGTAGTAATGAGGTTAAACACCATGCTTAGGGAGCCAGAGCCCACATGGCTGACTGCAGTTTAATATCCAGCCATAGTGACTCTTGAGAAACATGCTGGGAATATGAATGCATGCCCCAAATCCTGAAGGGATAGAAAAAGTAAGGAAGAAGGATTTTGGCATGACTATATTCCACTGGAGTTTGCCATCAATCTCTCTCTCTCTCTCTCTCTCTCTCTCTGGCAAGCACATATGCCCTTTGGCAAATAAAATAATAATAAAATAAACTACTGGGCCAGCCAATGGTGTGAATGGTTAAGTCAGCTCGATCCCACATGGCTGACTACATGACTCAAGTCCCAGTCCTGGTGGCTTGAAAAACATGCTGGGTGCATGCACGCCCAAAATCCCAAAAGAAGAATGGAGAAGAAGAGATTGTGGTATGGCCATCCTCCCACAACACAATCCATACCCAGCCTTGACCAGTCAGTATTACAGACATGCACATGCCTGAAGGGTGCAGGGAGACCTCAAGACACAAACCCAGGTCCTTCTCACTTGTCATGTGCCTCAGAATACTAGAGCATTGTGTTACCACTGCACCGCCATGACTGGCCAAAAATTCACCCTTTTAAACAACTCAGTGGTTTTTAGTGTATTCAAAAGTTGCATAACAACCACCATTACCTATTCCAGAACACTTCTAACACCCCAAAAAGAACCCTTGGATCCATTAGTAGTCACTCCCCATCCCACTCCTCCTACTCACCAAGCCCCAGCAGCCATTAATCTTTCGGTCTCTTCTGACAGAACCACTTTTTAGTCAGAACAGCTTGTGTGCGTCTCAGGTAGTGTCACTTTCTTGTGTCACCAAAAGCACGAGTAATGCAGCATTTTGTAAGAAAGTGCACCATCTGTTACAGAGCAGGGTTTTTTCCTCAAGCTACAGAGAGTCATTCTGTAAGTTTTGGTGCACATACACAGTCAGTGACTTCACACCGCAGCTGAGCTAATGAGACTGTAATGTAAATCCCAATTTCAGAGGTTAAATATGAAGGCAAAAGAAAAAAAAAAGCAAAACAAACAAACAAACAAAACATATGTCTTGGAATCAAGAAGCAATTTTTTTTTTTTTTGGCGGGGGGGAGGTTTTTTTGCTATAGAGTGCGTGCACTCACCAGACAGAGAGAGACAGAGAGACAGAAAGTGAGAAATCACTCCCCAGGGGGGTGGCCACACCGCAATCCCTTCTCCTCCATTCTCCTCTCGGGATCTTGGGCACGCTCACACACATGCCCAGTGTGAGTTTAAGCCACCAGGTCCGGGACTCAAACCGCGGTCGACTACATGGGAGTCCAACGACATAGCCATTATGCTAACTGCTGGTCCCAGAATCAAGAAGCAATTTAACAGGGGAAGGTTATTTGGAACATTTCAATTTTATTGGTATTGTATCATTGTACTGTATACCTTTGTATTACCCTTTGTTTCTATTACATATCTTTTGGTGAGTCAGTTGGACAATACAGCTCAGGAAATATGAAATTAGGAGACAGGATAGTGATGAATTTCCACCCTTGGGTACAATGGGCATTGATCATTGAATTAAAGAACTCCTCTCCTCTTTTCTCTTCTCCCTCCCTCTCCAGATCTGTGCCACCCGCAGTGGGCACCCAGACCTCTTTCCTAAATGTTGCAGTCTTTTTTTCTTTTTAGAGGTTTTTTGTTTGTTTTGGTTTGGTTTGGTTTGGTTTTCCTTTAGGGTGTGTGCTCTTGCTAGAGAAACAGAAAGAGACAGGAAGCAAGAAATTACCCCCCGAGGGGTAATCCCTTCTCCTCCATTCTCCTCTCGGGGTTTTTGGCACACATGCACATGTACACGGTGTGATTTTTAAGCTGCCAGGTCCAGGACTAGAACCATTGTCAACCACATGGGAGTCTAGTCACGTAACCATTATACCATCTGCTGGTCTCAGTATTGCAGTCTCATGGGCCAGGCTCTGTTCTGCAATAAGCAGATGTGGAACCAATGAGTGAAATTAAGGAAGGGGATATTTTTTTTTTTTTGGAGAGGTTTTTTCGCTATAGGGCGCGTGCGCTCGCCAGACAGACAGAGAGAGACATAGAGACAGAAAGCGAGAAATCACCCCCCAGGGGGGATGGTCTCGCCACAATCCCTTCTCCTCCATTCTCCTCTCGGGATCTTGGACACGCACGCACACGCGCCCGGCGTGAGTTTTAAGCCACTGGGTCCGGGACGCGAACCGCGGTCGACTACGTGGGAGTCCAGCGACATAGCCATTACGCTAACTGCTGGTTCCCAAGGAAGGGGATATTAAAAGGCCCAATTTTGTCTACAGATCAAAGCTACATTCTGTAATTCAATATGTCCAATAAAAAGTTAAGTTTTTAAAATTATTTTATTTAACTTTATTAATTTATTTATTTCAATTTGACCAGAGAGGAACACAGAGAGAGAGAGAGAGGAAAAGTGAGAAAGCAAGCTGCCAGGTCTGAGACTTGAACCACAGTTGGCCATGTGGTAGTCTAGCACCCTTAACCACCATGCCACTTGCTGGCTTCCAAAAAGTTAAGTTTTTAATCCCAAAATTGGTTTCTATTTCCTAGTTGACTCTGGCCTCAGAAGGTTGGGAGAGGACATTATTTATTGGTCTGCTAAAATCCCAACCACCACTCTCAAATTCATTTTTCTAGTACAGACCCATATGGACAGCTGTCTTGTTTCCCTAGCTGCTCAGATTAAACATATCCACACCACATTCATAATCTTCTTTTTCTACCACGATCCTGGGGTTCTTCCAATATTCCTATTTCATTCCATGGTACAAGTCCTTACCAGTTGCTCATACCAGAACCTGAAAGTCTTTCTTGATGTCTTCTTTCTCTTCACCCTTATACACATGAGCCTTTGAATACTATAAATCCTGTTTGTGAATAGATCATTAATCCACCCACTTCTCTCCATGATCCCAGCTACAACCTTGATATAAGTCACCATCAGCTCTTGCCTGGATCACAGGAATAACTTTTACTCAAACAATCTCACCTTATTCCTTCCCTGATCTCAGAACCATTGTTACTCAACATCCAAGAGCTTTTACATGTTTTAAAACCAAATCTAATTATGATACTCTCCTGCCTAGAAGCTTTAAGGGCTCCAGGCATTCTTAGGAAAAAGTCCGAAGGGACACCAGGGCTTAAAGCCTTTCAAGAGCTGGTGTCTGTCTACAGTTCCTACCTCATCATGAACTAAACCTTGTCACATGCGCCCCAAACCTAGACTTGAAGCTCCATCAGAATAGGGGCTACATCTACCTTGTTCACTTCTAGGTCTGGGGCCTTACCCACAATACACATTTGTTGAATAAATGAAAGCATGATCTTGAGTCAATCATTTTACCATGTTGAACTTTATTTCTTCATCTATTAAATGAGAGGAAGCAAAGCTTCTGACAATGACTTTACTACACAAATGAGACCATCAGGTGGCACGGAGGTTAAAGCAGTTGGATCCCACATGGCCTACTGTGTGGTTCAAGTCTGGCCCCATGGCTTGAAAACCACACTGGGCATGTGTGCATGCATATCCCAACTAGAAAAGAGGGGAAAAGAGATTGTAATGTGGCTATCCACCCTAGGGGGATGCTTTCTCATTCTCTCTCTCTCTCTCTCTTACTGTTTCTCTCCAGTGAGCACATAAAACATTATGCAAATGACTCTTTGGACACTAAAATTTGAAGTTGAAGGTGAAGTAATTAAAGAGAAAGTTCTTGGGACATTGCTGTCCACAGTTAGGGGAAAATACAACATACACAATGCCTCACAGATCAGAAAGCATTTCTCCTTCCAAGAGTTTAACTAGGAGCTTAGTCTTATGTTACTAGTTGCTTTTTTAGTGTGCATCAGATAAGTCATTAAACCCCAAACTTTACCCTAAAGAGATGTCCCAAATACTGATGATACAACCAGAGACGGGTTTCAAATAATGAGCTTTTTAAAAAAGAATTATTTAATTTTATTAATTATTATTATTATTTTAATTTAGCCAGAGGGAGACAGAGAAGGAAATGGACAGTGAGACAACAAGTTACCAGGTCTGGAATTTAAACTGTGGTTAGCCATGTGCAAGTCCAGCACCCTAACCACTATGCCACTGGCCAACCCACAAATGGTGAGTTTTATCATTTTCTTCTTTTGGTAAGGGGTGGTGGTAATAGAATCTTTATACATAATATTGTTTTCAAAGATTTTAAAGTAGAAACAAACTAAAGAAACAAAAATTAACTAATTTTCTATAATCTTGGCTGTATTATGAAGCCTCTAGAAAGTCCAAAATAGCTAAAAAATATTCACCTAGTACAGAAAAAATTCTAGCTTTTTTTTTCCTCATAGTGAAATATTGTTAAATAAAGGTACCTAATATCGGGACCAGCAGTTGGCATAATGGCTATGTTGCTGGACTCCCATGTAGTCGACCATGGCTCAAGTCCCGGACCTGGTGGCTTAAACTCACACTGGGCGCGTGTGCGTGTGTGCCCAAGATCCCAAGAGGAGAATGGAGGAGAAGGGATTGCAGCGTGGCCATCCCCCCTGGGGGATGATTTCTTACTTTCTGTCTCCCTATCTCTCTCTGTCTTTCTGGTGAGTGCATGTGCCCTATAGCAAAAACCTCTCAAAATAGAAAGAAAGAGAGAGAGAGAGAGAGAGAGAGAGAGAGAAAGAGAAAGAAAGAAAGAAAAAAAGAAAGAAAGAAAGAAAGAAAGAAAGAAAGAGAGAGAAAGAAAGAAAGAGAGAGAAAGAGAGAGAAAGAGAAAGAAAGAAAGAAAGAAAGAAAGAAAGAAAGAAAGAAAGAAAGAAAGAAAACAAAAGAAATAAAGTACCTAATATCTAGTGGCCTGAAAGTAAAACAAAACAAAAAATGTGTCTGGGTACTTGGAATTGCGGGAACCCTGAGAAGTTCAAGCCTCTGTTCTGCTGCAGGTTGGCAGGTACTCCTACAATAAGAGCCAAGCTGGATCTGGCGGTCACCAACAGCATCGTATCCTCATCGGTACACAATAAAGAGAATACCTTTGGCCCAAGTATTGTCCAGGGCTCCCTGCCCAACGTCATTGCTATGGTGAGTTGAATTGTGTCCCCCTCAAAAAATGTATGTCCAGTCCTAACCCCAAGTACCTATGAATATGGCCTTACTTGGAAAGAGGGTCATTGCAGGCATGATTAGGTAGGATGGGATCACATTGCATTAGGCTATGACTGGTGGCCTTCTAAGAAGAGGAGACTAAATGGAGCAGAAGACAGAAGGAAGATGGCCACATGAAGGTGGAGGCATATATTTGAGTTATGCTGTCACAAGTCAAGGAACACCTAAGATGACCAAAAGCTGAGAGAAGAAAAGAACCATCCGCCCCTAGAGCCTTTGAAGAAGGCATGGCCCTGCCAACTTGTTGGTTTCAGACTTCTGGCCTCTTGAGCTAGGAGAGGATACATTTCTGTTTTGATTGATTAATTGATTGAGAGATTTTTGCTATAGGGCACGTACGCTTGCCAGAGAGTCAGAGAGACAGAAAGTGAGAAATCATCCCCTGGCAGGGATGGCCACACCATAATCCCTTCTCCTCTCAGGATTTTGGGTGCACGCCTGGCATGAGTTTCAAGTCACCGGGACCAGGACTTGAACCATGGTCGGCCAAGTGGAAGTCTAACACCTTAATCACAATGCCACCTGCTGGCCCCATTTTTGTTGTTTTAAGCTACCAGTTTGTGGTACTTCGTTATGGAAGTCCTAGGAAACTAACACATGAGTCTTTGGGAATTTATTTCTCTTGAGCAGATGTTGGCAAACTATGACCCAGGGGGCAAATCAGTCTATTGACTGTTTTTGTATGGCCCAGAAACTAAGAATTTTTTCTTCAGAAGAGCATTTCCAATCAATTTCATGATGGAGAATGCTATTCAATGAACTGAAATGTTACCTTCCTTGGGAGTGGAGAGGCCAATGTCCTGAGGAGCAACATGCCTAAGTTTTATTGTGACTACTGTGATAGGCACCTCACCCACGATTCTCGAAAGACTATCAGAAATTATGGAAGAGCAGGCTCAGAGCCTGACTGACAAAACAACTGCTGCCTTTCAACAAAGGGAGATACCTCCTACTCCATTCTCTGCTCCTCCTCCTGCAGGGGCGATGATCTCCCCAGTCTCCCGGATCCTCCTTGCCCTGACATGATGCCAGCACCCCATATGGGGGGGCCCTCCCATGATGACAGCACCCCATATAGGGGGCCCTCCTCCTCCTGGATAATGCCAGTAGGACCTGCTCCTGGAATGAGTCCACCCATGGGAGGCCACATGCCCATGATGCCTGGGCCCCCCAGTGATGAGACCCCCTGCCCGGGCTGTGAAGGTGCCCACTCGGCCAGGGATGACACGGCCAGACAGAGAAGAATGAAGGGAGGCTTCTTTATGTCCATTTTATATTAACTTGTTCTGCTTCGCCAGGAGATCATGGCGCTGTGACTCTGGGTGTTTTCTAACAGCATGTCAAGGAAGACTTTCTCCCCCTTCCTATTAAAAATAAGAGTGGAGAGAAGTGAGACGAAAAAGTGTAGTTTTCATTTGTATTGTGAAATGTGAAAATAATAAAATTGTCAACTGTTCTAGTTAAAAAAAAAAAAGTTACCTTCCTCAAAAGAATTACATTCTTCTCACTAGTAGACCTGTCTTGTAAAAAGTTGTACTTAAGAATGATTGAATTTTCAATTAAATCAGTAAAAATGCAGAAGTTTGTATTCTCTTGTTACATAAGTACTTACATAATCTCCACAGCTCTGCCTCTTGGCCCATAAAGCCTAAATTATAATTCTATCCGGTCTATTTCAGAAAAAGTTTGCTAAACTCTGCTCTAGAGAATCTCATCTCATTGTCACCTTTTCATTTAGTCAGGGAATTTCTAAGCATCAGTGAAAACATTCTAATTATGATAAGGAGGCTTGATTTTTATCTGTTTTATCTTACATAAACTCTTTTTCCATGTTACTTCTTTTATAACGGCTTTATCAAGTTATTTGCATGGTGCGTTATATGCACACCATACAATTTACCCATTTAAGCATATAATGGTTTTTAGTGTATTCTGATTTATAATCACCATCACAATCAATTTTTTTGAGATTTTTGTTATAGGGTGTGGGCATGTGCACTTGCAAGAGAGACAGAGAGAGACAGAGAGACAGAAAGCAAAAGATCACTCCCCCAGCGGAGATGGCCATGCCAAAATCCCTTCTCCATTCTCCTCTTGAGATCTTGGACGTGCATGCACATGTGAGTTTTAAGCCGCTGAGTCTGGGACTTGAATCACGGTCTACCATGTGGGAGTCCAGCAACTTAACCATTATGCCATCTGCTGGCCCCAACACAATAAATTTTAAACATTCTCATAAGGAAATCCCAGACCACTCTTATAGCCTAGTGGTTAAGGGAACTGGATCCCATATGGCCAACTGTGGTTCAGGTCCCAGCCCCAGTTGCTTGAAAAAGATATCAGGCACATGTGCATATGTGCCCCAAATCCCAACAGGATGGGGAAATGGAGAAGGAATTGCATCATGACCAAGCCATATGCAGGGCTGCTTTCCTCCCCTCTCTCTCTTTGTATCTCTGTCTCTCTCTGGCAATCACATGTGTCCTCTGACTTACAAACAAAAACAAAACAAAACAAAACAAATCCCACACTCATTGTCCTCCTCAGTAGTCACTTCCTATGTGCCCCCAACTCTAAGCAACCATTAATCTACTTTTTGACTTTGCCTATCCTGGACATGTCATATGTATTTTCCATTGTACTTTTCTATGTTTGCTTTGGTTAATTTTAAATTTTATTTATATTCTTTCAATACCTTAAAATAAAAACTATAAGAATTAGTACCAGGCATGTAGGCCTCACAAGGCTTTGACTTCTCAGACATCTATCTTTTTCATCTTGAATATAGCCCACAGATAATGACCCCACTGGCTTTATTTCCCTTAGAAAAATATTAAATGCCCAAATAGCCTAAGGTCAGGGGCCTGGTACTTTGTCACAGGGTCCTTAACTTGTGGCTTTTTTAGTTGCTGATCTGTAATATGTCAAGATTCAGCCCAAATATCTATTATAGTTTATTTTTAATATGAATTTCTGAAATAGAAAGAAAAGGTGGTGAAAAAAAAATTACTTACACAAATTGCCCTTGAGAAATACAGCATAATATTTAAACATTCATCTTAAGTAAAGTGTTCTTTCTGAATCAAGACTTTTTCTTTAAAATGTACCTTATTTGACTTCACCAATTAATTATTTGGTTCTATGATTGGTAACAGGTCCTCTGACTGGAAATCACCACTTCACCTTGCTTGTCATAATAATTAGTTATAATGACTTCTAATGGGCCGTTGGGTTCTTTCCTTACTTTATTAAAGAGCCATGACATTTAAATGACCTCATCTATTGTTCTGATTATCTATTGCTGCATAACAAACCACCCCAGAGCTTATTAGCTTAAAGCGACAACAATTATTTTATTATCTTTCATAGTTTCTGTGGGTCAGGAATTCAGGAAGAGCTTCACTGGGCAGTGCTGACTTGGAATCTCATACACAATAGCAGACAGTGGCAGGAGATGGAAGAGCTTGGGATAGGCAGGCTGCTCTTTCTCCCTCAAGGCCTCTCCATGTAGTCTGTCTCAGTGAGTTAGGGGGTGCAACCTCACAGCATGGTGGGCTCCAGCAGTAATGCTTCTTACATAATGGTTCGGCGGCGTAAGGCCAGATCCAGACCACCAGGGAGAATCTGCACCACCTTGTTAACTTCAGCCAGAAAGTCACATACCATCACTTCAGCCTACTCTATTAGTCAGCCAGTCACTGTGCTTGGGCCCAGATTCAATAGGTGAAGCCACAGAAGTCTCTTCTTCATCAGAGGAGGGTCAAGGAATTTGCAGAAATCTTTAAAACTATCAAAAGATGTTCTTTGGTTTATACAATAGTTACTCCTGTGAGAGATTTTGTTTCTCTCTTGGCTCAACTTGTCCATTTTTCCCTTCTCTCACAATCCCGTTTAAATGTTTACAGAACAAAGGTATCAGCCCTGAATATTTTGTTCAGTGTTGGGACCAGCAGTTAGCGTAATGGATATGTCGCTGGACTCCCACGAAGCCGACTGCAGTTAGAGTCCTGGACCCAGTGGCTTAAACTCACGCCAGGCGTGTGTGCATGCATGCCCAAGATCCCGAGAGGAGAGTGGAGGAGAAGGAATTGTGGCATGGCCGCAATTCCCCCAGGGGTGGGGAATTCTCGCTTTCTGTCTCTCTGTCTTTCTGGTGAGCGCACGCGCCCTACAGCAAAAACTTCTCAAAAAAAAAATAATACTTTGTTTGGTGCTTATGTGTTCTGTAGACAGACTAATTCTTGCACCGGGCCCAAATATTTCCGGCTGCTCTGTTTTATATACTTGGCCTACTTCCTGTTTGGTTGACTTTTGTTTCCTGTACTCTGTCAAAAAGCTTTGTCAAAGTTATAAAGTGCCATTTTGATCTAGGCACTGTGTTCTATTTTTGAATGCCAGTGATCTTAAGCAAGAGTATGTATATGGTAGCTAAGTATAATATAGGAAGTGAAAATGAAAATACTGTATCTTAATATTGATTGAATTAAATGCCCAGTTTAAGGAAATACCTGTTTTAGTGGGGCCCATTTTCTTCTTCTTTTCTCTTGTTTCTTTAGAGATTTTTGGTATAGGATGCTTGCACTCGCTATAGAGACAGAGAGACAGAAAACAAGAAATCACCCCCCACCCTGGGGTGATGGCCACACCACAATTCCTTCTCCTCCATTCTCCCCTCAGGATTTGGGGCACACATGCCCATGCACCTGGCATTAGTTTTAAGCTGGCAGGTCCAGGATTTGAACCATGGTTGACTATGTGGGAATCCAGCAATGTGACCATTATACCATCTGCTGGTCTTAGTGAAGCCCATTTTCTTTTTTTTTTTTTTTTGAGAGGTTTTTGCTATAGGGTGTGTTCGCTCGCCAGAAAGACAGAGAGAGACAGAGAGATAGAAAGCAAGAAATCACTCTCCAGGGCCGATGGCCACGCTGCAATCCCTTCTCCTCCATTTTCCTCTTGGGATCTTGGGCACGCACGCACACACGCCCAGTGTGAGTTTAAGCCACTGGGTCTGGGACTCGAACCACGGTTGACTACATGGGAGTCCTGCGACATAGCCATTACGCTAACTGCTGGTCCCAGTGGAGCCCATTTTTTAAGAGCTTAGTTCTCAATGTCACTTTCTATGCGTTGAAAAAACCGTCTTTGTCCATCTGTATTGCTATAACAGAATAACGAGACGGGGTAATTTATATAGAACACTAATTTTCTCTCTGTTCTGGAGGCTAAGAAGTACAAAATCAAGGTGCCACTATCTGGAGAGGACCAAATTGATGTATCATCACACAGCAGAAAGCAGAAAGGCAAGAGCACAAGAGAATTTCCCCTTTGCCCTTGAGCTCTTTTATAAGGGTGTAATCCTATTCATGAGGGCTCTGTTCTCATGATTTAGTCATCTCTTAAAGGCTCCACTTTTTAATTCTATCACATTGTGAGTTAGGTTTCCAACACATGAATTTTGGGAGCTGCATTCAAAGTGTAGAAACAATCTACTCCAGGAGTATATGTCATTTGTAGCAGGATGGATTACCCAAAGAAAATCAAGGTTCTGTTAGAAAAATAAAGGAGAGGACCAGCCCATGACCTGGTGGTTAAGGTATCTGGATCCCACATATGGATCCCATGACTGCATGGTTTGAGTCCTGGACCCAGTGGTTTTAGAGACACGCCAGGTGTATGTATTCGCATACCTCAAATCCTGAATGAGAGAAATGGATGAGAAGGAATTGTGGTGCAAGCATTGCTCACGGGATGGTGGTGCTTCCTGTGTCTCTCTCTCCAGGAAGTGTGTGTGCTATCTGGAAAATTTTTTTAAAAGAAAAGAAAAGGGAAAAAAGAATGATAGGTGCTCTTGGGGTCTTGTATGTTTGGATTTACTCCAATACAAAATAAATTCCTCTCTCATGGAGTTTCTAGATCACTGAATGGCATTACTGTTAATACGGTAGCTCAAAGCGGAAACCCAGACATTCTCCTCCCCTGTGTTTCCCAAAAACCTGTTCTCCAAAGAGGCTGCCTTAATGCAAGCACTTAAAACTTTCTCCCCTCCATTATATTTTCCCTACTATTAATAGTTGCCCTGCCTAGGAGGCACCTTCTCTAATCCATCTTTCACTCTGGTGAGGTGAGCTTTCTCATGGGTTATCAAGGTGTTCTGTTTTCACTGGCACTCAGCCCCTGGGAAAATGGAGTTTGATGCCACTTGTACTATCCAATTCCTCCAGCATTATTTAATTATGTGGATGATTTCCTTTCTGGCTGCAGAGCAGGGAAGAGATCTGGAGGAAGGGCACTCAAGAGACATTTGAAAAATCAAGGGCATGGAGAAGATGGGATGGCATCTGTTGCTATTTCCAGCCGGATGGCTTGGAGCCACTGTGGAGCAAGGGGTTTCCTCTGCTTTCTGTTGCTGTAACAGAATACACAGACTAGTTCATTCATAAATAATATAAATCTATTTGGCTCACAGTCTTAGAGGCTGGGAAATTGGAGATCATGGCGCTGGCATCTGTTGGCATCTAGTGAGGGTCAACACATGGTGGGAGAGCAGAAGGCAGAAGGTCAAACAAACACACAAGACAGAAAGTGGGAGCTGAACTTATCCTTTTATCAGGAGCTCGTTCCCTCAATAACTAACCCACTCCTGAAATGATGGTTTTAATCCACTCACCTCTTAAAGGTCCCACTGCTTAATAGTGTTACAATGGCAATGAAGTTTCCAACGCGTGAACTTTGGGAGACACATTGAAGTTACAGCAGGTTTAGAGCCCAAAGACCAAGGAACTGAATATATAATAAATTCTGTGCCACTTTGGGCACACACAGTCTTCTGAGGCCTAGGTGACAAAGTGCGGTATACTGCTGGACAAAATGGAAGGTCTTCTGGACTCAGTAAAGCTGGAGAGAAGACCCTATATTCCATTGCATTCTATCCTTCCTATGTCCACACTTACCAGTTTGTATTGGAATGACAAGTCTGTGTTCCCACACTAGACTGCAAAGTCCTTGATGCTCAGACATCATTTCCCTTTTTATATTCTTGGTGCTTATTACTTGGTAGGTACCAAGTACAGACATACCTCAGAGATTTTGGTGGTTTGGTTCCAGACTACTGCAATAAAGTGATTACCATAATAAAGCAAGTCACATACATTTTTTGGTTTTCTAGTCATATATAAGTTATGTTTATGCTGCAATGTAGGGTGCAGTAGCACTAGGTCTAAAAACAATATACAGGGCCAAGGAACCAGCAGTTAGCGTAATGGCTACGTCGCTGGACTCCCACGTAGTCGACCGCGGTTCGCGTCTTGGACCCGGTGGGTTAAATCTCATGCCGGGCACGTGTGCATGCGTGCCCAAGATCCCGAGAGGAGAATGGAGGAGAAGGGATTGCGGCGTGACCATTCCACCTGGGGGGTGATTTCTCGCTTTCTGTCTTTATGTCTCTCTCTGTCTGGCGAGCGCACGCGTCCTATAGCAAAAACCTCTCCAAAAAAAAAAAAAAAAAAAAACAATATACAGGGCCAGCAGGGGACCTGG
>NW_006159835.1:3965332-3981995 GCF_000334495.1 Tupaia belangeri chinensis | reverse complement strand
AAAAAAAAATGTATGTGCCTTCTATCTTGATCTTCTATCCTTCTATCCATACCATTAAAACTTTCTCCCTGTCAGCAGTAAAGCTGTTTAGATTTATTATCATTTGTGAGATCACTGGAGTAGAATTTTTAATGTCCTTTAAGAACTTTTCCTTTACATTCTCAATTTGGCTCTTTGGTGCAAGATGCCTAGCTTTGAGCCTATCTCAGCTTTCGACATGCCTTCCTAAGCTTAATCATTTCTACCTTTTACCTTCTGATTTAAAGTGAGAGATGTGCAAACTTCCTTTCACTTGAACACTAAGAGGCCATTAAAGGGTTATTAATTGGCCTAATTTTATATTGCTATTTCTCAGGGACCAGAGAGGCCTGAGGAGAGGGGGATAGAAGAGAAACAGCTGCTCTACCGAGCAGTCAGAATGCACAAAACACTTAAGTCTCCTGTCTCGCACGGGCACAGCTCGCAACACCGCAAAACAATTACAATAGAGACATGGAAGATCACTGATTACAGATTACAGTAACAGATATAATAATGAAAAGCTTAAAGTGTTGTGAGAATTACCAAAATGCGACACAGAGACACACAGCGAGCACAGTGGGAAAATGGCACCAATAGACCTGTTCCGCTCAGGGTCACTACTACCTTCGATTTGTAAAAAGGGCAATATCTGCAAAGCAAAATAAAGTGCAGTGCAGTAAGATCAAGTATTCCTGTATTTAATCACTGATTAGTTTAACAAACATTGAGTTTAATTTTCTTTTATACACATATCCACAACAACCACTGAGAGAAGTAGTGTAACCAAAGTCATATCTAAAATAATGAACCCCACATATCCCAGCAACATAAAAACATTATTTTACTATTTATAACAATGATATATCACTTTCATTATTTTGTTAAGTGCTTATGAACACATGTGCTTGCCAGAAAGAGAGAAGGAGAAACACTCCCCAGTGGGACATGGTCACGTGGTATTCCGCCCTCCTCCATTTCTGCATGCCGTTGGGATCTTGGGCACACATGCACATGCAGCTGGTGTGCCTTTCAGGATGCTGAGGCTGGGACTCCAACCACAGTAGACCATGTGGGATCTGACGCTCTCGACCACTAGACTATAGTGCCAACTCAATATATCACTTTTAAAAAGCACTAGCTGGGAGCCCTCAGATGGTGTAGCAGTTACATTCCCGGACTCCCACGTGGCTGACTGTGGTTCGAGTCCTGGACTGGTGGCTTGAGAAAGTCACATGAACCACATGTGTGTGCATGCCCAAGAGCTTGGGAGAAGAATGGAGGAGAAGGGATTGGGGTGTGGCTGTCCTCCCTGAGGGCTGATTCCTCACTTTCCTTCTCTCTGTCTCTGTCTCTGTCTCTCTCTCTCTGTGTGTGTGTGTGTCTTGTGAGCACATGCACCCTAAGGCAAAAACCTCTTAAAAAAAAGTACTAACTAAAAATAGAATTGTGTATGTTTCTATGAAAATGAAAATGTTTCATCTGGAATATCTAAAATTAGGTTTAATATATTGTGAATCTCATTAGAATTTTTAACAATTTGTTGTAAATATTATTTTGAAAGTGTGTCTTCAATCTCAGTTGTATAAGTTACAAAAATTACAGAAATACAAGCCTTCTCCCCCCCCCCGAAGGTGCGTGTGTTCATAGAGAGGGAGAAAGCACCCCCTAATGGGGCATGATCATGCCACAATTCCTTTTGCTCCATTTTCTCTTTTATATTGGGCTTCGGGGGGGCATAAGTGTAACACACATAGCACGCTTTTCAAACCATCAGGACTGGGACTCAAACCATGTGGTCAGACATGTGAGAATCCAGCTCCCTTAGCCATAAGGCCATGGGGCCATCCCCAAGCTTTGCTCTGTAATACAATATTTCAGAAAGCCCAACCTCCTGCTCGCAATTTCCTCTATTCCCAATTTTCGCAGTCCATGGTCACACAAACTCTTTTCTTTAACCTGATAAGGACCTCCAAGCCTTGGAACCATTCTCGGTTTTCTAGAATATCCATTTTCTAGCCAACTCCCTTCCCTAAAAAGTCTAGTATAAAATCTACACAGGGCTAGTCTCATAGTACAGCCATTAAGTGCTGTGCATAAGAAGCAGGATCCCACATGGCCAACTGCTGTTCAAGTCCCAGTTGTGGCAGTCTGGAAAAACAGAACGGGCCCATGTGCATGCATGCCCAGAATCCTGACAGGATGTAAAAAGAGAGAAAAAAGATTGCGGCATGACCACACACCATTGGAAGTGTTTTCTTTCTTTGTTAAGCACACACGCCCTCTTGCAATGAAAAGAAATCCATATGACGGGGCCAGCAGGTGGCGTGGTGGTTAGGGGGCGCTGGACTCCCACATAGCCAACCCCAGTTCAAATCCAGGACCTGGTGGCTTGCTTTCTCACACCCCCCCTTCCGCTCTCTCTCTCTCTCTTGCTCTCTTACTCTGTCCCTTTCTGGTCAAATTAAAATAAATAAATGAAGTTAAATAAAATAAATCTAATAAAAGAAAGAGAAATCCATATGGCAACATGGCCAAATGTGAATAATGTAAGTGAAAAGAAAGGCTACTAAAGTATATGCATATGTAGTATTTATGATTGTGACTATATAAAATATCCAATAAAATTTATATGAGAACATAGTCCAAATTGTTACTCTTTAGTATTTTTTGCATATGGTGGGGATGAGGTCATTTTAGTTCATTCTTATTTTCTCTGCTTTAATTTTTTACCATAATCAAGCAACACCAAAGTAAATAAATCAAGGCCTGCATATGAAAAAACTCTGAATGGGCATACACATACACACACATGTACATAGGTGGTACCTGTATTAGTGAGGTAGAGTGTCAAGTGCTTTTTCTTCTTTTTCTCAAATATTTCTTTAATGTTTTTATGTATATTTTTAGGTTGTAATTGGAAAGTAAGAAAAACAGTTTTAGCAGAAAATTAAAGACGTTGAATATTATTAAAGAATTTGAAACTGGCCTGTGGCCCAGTGTTAAGGCGACTGGATTGCACATGACCAACCACACAGTTCAAGTCCCAGACCCAAAGGCTTGGAAAACATGCCAGACACACCTGTGTGTAAATCAAAGGTCCCAGGGGAAGGGAGACGTGAAGTCGAAGGGATTGCAGCATGACCATTTCCCACGGGGGTGCTTTCTCACTTTCCCTCTTTCTATCTCTCTCTGGTGGGTACAGGTGCCCTATGGCAACAAATTAAAAAAAAAAAAAATTTGTTAAGTGATTTAATCAGCTTGCTTTCATGATATTAAGCCAAGTTTTGGTTCTTGTTATAATATAATCGTTACACCTCTCTGTAGACATTGCTATGCTTTGGGCAGGAGCTGAGCTTTGTGCCCCTGGGTTTCAATTTTTTTTTTTCTTAATGGTATTTAATGCCACTCATATCAATACTGGAGTGATTCAATGTGTACTAAATTTATATTTCATTAGACATTTAATGAGCATCTACAGTACTCAGGTCCCTATACTAACTACTCTAGGGAATAAGAAACATGAATAAGGCCGTAAATGCATTTAATTAAAGAAGTACTGATTTTCACTTTTCTCACAGTAGTGTTAAATTGAGAACTTTTGAGAAAAATGCACAAGAGCCTTAAAAGATACAGAAATTATATAAATGCTGAGCCTTAATTTTATTAATAGACTATGGCTGTTAGTTAGCTAACAAACACTTTTATATTACTTTATGTCTGAGGTCATTTAAAATGCCATGTGACACAATGGGAAAGATCCATCCAAACTAACAGTCTGAACATATGGGGCCAGTCCATGACCTTGTGGTTAAGGCGGCTGGATCCGACATGGCTGACTGTGCAGCTTTAGTCCCAGACCCAGTGGCTTGAGAGACACAAAAGGCATGTGTGCCCAGCATCCCCAAAGGAGGGAGAGGTAGAGAAGAAGGGATTGCAACATGACCTTCCCCCATGGGGGCTGTGCTTTCTCTTTCTCACTTTCCTTCTCTCTCTCTCTTCAGCAAGTGCATGTGCACTCTGGTAAATATTTAAAAGAAGAGTCTGGGGATCATCTTTCAAGTTCCAACCAAACAACTAACTAGCTGTATGAATATGGCCAAAGAACTTAAGCTTACTCTGCCTCTTAGACTAAACGATCTATACGGTATCTCCAGCCTTAAAGTTTATTTATTTTACTTCTTCCATGAAAAAGAGAGTAAGCAAGAAAGAACACACGCAAGCAAGAGAAGCACCCTCTATAGGGTCTTGTCACATTGCTACATGTCACATCCATTCCCCAGCCCTTTTTCCAGTCAGGATCTTGGTACGTGCTCACACACCTGTGTGTGTTAGGTTGACTTGGGATCCGGACCCGTGGTTGGCCATGAGGCTTCCAGTAGAACAGACCAGGATGCTGCCACCTGCACCGCTGCACCTGGACCCCAACCTTAAAATTTTATTATCTTCAGGTGAGGCCTGTCAGAGACATCATATGACTTTAAGGTGATGACTTGATTGGCAATTCTGAAACATGCTAATTCTAAATCGGAACAAATAATTATTGGATATGACACTTGTGAGACATCAGATGTTATTGCTATCACAGAAACCAACTGGTACACTGTCATACTGCCACGAAATACTCTATGTGTAAAACTAGCAGATAATATGCTATAGGGCTTGCATAATATAAACATAAAGATTAACAAGAGAAAGGCTTTTTAAGAATGAATATTTTATGACTGCTTTCTGGAGTTTTCACATACTAAGATTTCATTTTTCTGCGTGTTCGCTAGCCTTATGTTTCAGTTCCTTAAATACAAACAGGTGATTGGGGCAGGTTTCCTCAGAGCTATAGTTCTTACTTTAGGGACTGTCCCTTGCCCCTAAGGTTTGCTTTTTAAATGGTGGCAGCGGGGTGTGGTGATATGCACCTGTAATCCCAGCTTGTCCAAAGTCTGAGGTTGGAGGACTGCAAGTGTGAGGCTGGTTTGAGCAAGACTCTGTCTCTAAAAATAAATAATGAATAGAGAAATAAAGTGGTGGTACATGTATTCCCGTGAGAGGAGGGAGAACAGAAAAAACTGATCATGACTAAATCTGAGTCTGCTGGCATACTCCAAACTATTGGGTCATCAGAAAAGTCATGATGCATTTTTTAAAAGAATTATTTACTTACTTTATTTATTCATTTATTTTAATTTGACCAGAGTGAGACAGAGACAGAGAAACAGAGGGAAAGTGAGAAAGCAAGTCACCAAGTCCAGGATTCAAGCCATGATCAACCACATGAGACTATACAGCTCCTTAACTACTACACCATCTGCTGGTCCCTAAGTCATGATGCATTGACTTTCCCAATGACTATATATATATACACACACACACACATACATACATACACACATACACACACACATATATATCCATATATGGTTTTTTTGGTGAGGTTTTTTTGCTATAGGGCGCGTGTGCTCACCAGAAAGACAGAGAGAGACAGAGAGATAGAAAGCGAGAAAGCAATCCCCCAGGGGAGATGATCATGCCACAATCCCTTCTCCTCCATTCTGCTCTCAGGATTTTGGGCACCATGCAAACGTGCCTGGTGTGAGTTTAAGCCACTGGGACCGGGACTCAAACCACGGTCAGCTACACAGGAGTCCAGCGACATAGCCATTACGCTAACTGCTGGTCTCCCAATGACCCAATGTTTTTGAATTGTGGGGAAGGGGTTGCTTCTTTGTTTTGTTTTAGATAGGGTCTCATTAAGTCATGATCCTCCTGCCTCAGACTCCCAAGTACTTGAGACTACGGGTGCATACCACTACACACAATGCCCGGCTTTATAGAGTGGGCCAGGAACTTTACCCAGGCCTCCCGTGTGGCTTCAACTTGTTTTGTGGCAGCATTCAGCATGCACTACCCACAGCTGGGCCTTTGTAAATTTTTAAATTAATCTATGTATTTCCATATTCCTGCAGCAACTCCTGCTATATTCGTAGGTTTTCAGATTAGAAACCTGGGATTTCTCTTTGATTCCTTGTTCTCCTTAATTTCCTATATGCAGGTCACCAAAGCCTATCGTTTCTGTTTGTACTATTATTTGATGTCTTTCCCTTCCTTATTACGGGTAAATTGATCTCTGCTGTGATTCTTCAATGAACTATGTTAAGTTGAATGTCATGGATCTCATCCAGAGCAAAACTGTCAGAGTAAATTCTGAGGGGCAGAATGCCTACAGTAATCAATAAAAATGTACATTCCAGGACCCTTCCCCTACCTACTAAATCAGAATTTCTGAGAGTGGGGCCAAGGAATTTGCAATCCAAACAAGTTCCCAAGTGATTTTTATGACCACCAAAATTTAAGGACCATTGTTTCAAATCAATGGGGATGTTTTGAAAATCTGGCCAAATTATTGGTTCTCACAATGACCTGGGGCACCACTGGCATTTACTGTTGGGATAGTGAGGGAAGCTAGCTACCCTACAAGGGAATAATCCAGCATAGGCAAGAATTGTCCCCTATCCTCATGACTTTCCAATGTCTCACCAGACATTCACATTCATGTAGGTGAAAAAAAAAATTATAAAAACACAGGCCCACCTGGCGCATGTGCATGCATGCTCAAGATCCCAAGAGGAGAATGGAGGAGAAGGGATTGTGGTGTGGCCATCCCCCCTGGGGGGTGATTTCTCATTTTCTGTCTCTCTGTCTTTCTCTGTCTTTCTGGCACTCACACGTGCCCTATAGCAAAAACCTCTCAAAAAAAAAAGGAAAAAATAAATAGGCCCAGAACACAACTTCCTTCTATAAATGTACACTAATTTTTTTATTTGATTTCATTTCATTTGAGCCAGAGGGCATAAGCACTTGCCAGAGATAGAGAGAGAGAAAGCACCTCCCTCCCCCCAGTGGAGCATGGTCACACCACAATACCCTTTCTCCCATTTCTCCATCCTGTCAAGATTTTGGTTACAATACACATGTACCCAGTGTGCATTTCAAGGTACCATGACTGGAATTCAATCTGCAGTTGGCTATGTGGGATCCCGTTTTCAATACATAGGCCTTAAACACCCTAGTACAGCCCCACTAAATATTTTTGTGTGGTTTTAATATAACTGAGTTTCTCAGGAATGTAAATGCTGCATAAATTGAAGGCAGATCATTGTACTCAGAAAAAATTTAATGAGAGAATTGCAACTCTGACAGCTCCCCAATAGAACACAGGTAAGTACAAGGCTGCATTTGCAGCACTTATGTTTGGTGATTCCAAACACAGGTGTGAACATCTGACAGCTTCACTATGTCTACTAATGCGGTTATGCCCAAGCATTCACATAATGAACTCAGTATTTCTTCTTATAAATTGCTTTCTTTTTTATTTCCCCTTGATATTATTGGCACATTATTTTTATTCACCTGAAAATATTCATGTAAGGGTATATATGTGAATTTCACTTTAGATTAATAAAGGGAATATTACAAATACATGTCATAAAACGGTGTACAGAGATTTGAACAGGCAGAGAACCATCACTCTTCATAGTGAAGAACATATCTTAAATTTCAAATCTTTCTCTTTTAAATGTTGCAACAATCTAGAAATCATAATTCTTCAAGAAACAAACAAATCTGAATAGGAAATGCATGCGTTCAGGGTCTATGGTCTCAGAAGAATATGAAAAACTGAGAGTGAGAGGTAAAAAGTGAAGTTGTTCAATAAGAAATTCTTTGTTTTGTTTTATTTTAAGAATGAGAGTCACCTGGGATTAAACTAAATAGTTGTAAAATTACCAGTCGAACTTGCTATTGATAGTAGTTAGATTATTTAAGAAATTGTGTGATCAATAAAATGTAGGAGGAAAAGGAATGGAAGACAACTGTAGACACCAGAGATAGTGTGAGAAGAGGATAGGAAAGGGCAGAGGGTCAGAAATAGGGGTAAATATATATATATATAAAACTAGAAATGGAAAATTATTGATGATAACATACATGATTAAGCCACTATGCAGTATATTCTGGATGGGAAACCACTTTTTTTGTATGCTGTGATGGTGATTAGGGGGTGAATGTAAATTAATTAATTTAAAAAAAAGTTTCAGGAGAAAAAAACCATGAAAACTATTTTTCTTAAAATTAAAAAAAAAATGCATATTTGATGAGTGCAGTAAGCTATATAGTCCCAGCTAGGTGCTACTTTATAGTATGTTCATTCTACTCACTGAGGTTTATGCCTACAGTCAGACTTGTGTTCATGGACATGTATATATCAGCTGTGCTTGCTATTGGAAGTATTTAGATTAATTATGTTCATTAGCAAATAAATAAAATGGGGCAAGAAGGCATAGAAAGCAACCATGGATACCAGAGACAGTGTGGGAGGAGGGTGAGACACGGCAGAGGGTGAGAGACAGGGAATCAAGGATGGGATGGCAAAAATAACAAAATATACAGGAAACAAATGGAAAATTATTTGTTGACAATAACACATATGTTGATGTGCTTGATTGAGCCAATACACAGTGTATTCTGGATGGGAAATCTCATTTTGTTTGCTGTAATGATGTATAGTGAATGAATGTAAATAAATAAATTTAAATTAAAAAAAAAAACTAAATAGATGTAGTCACAGCAATGTTACAGGATAAAAACACATTCTGCCCCACCATAGGCTCAGAAGAGCTATCCAAATGCAAGGATACCAAACACGAAGGACCAGACATGGTGGGATGTAAAACAATCCAACCAGGCCTGAGGAACAAAGATATTGCTCTCTTGTCAGGATAACTGACTCAGCCAGTGTTGAGTATCTGTTATGTACCAGCCTCTCAGAATAAGAGTCCCTACTTTAAGGATTTTAGGAAACAAGCCAGGCACCTGACCAGATACAATGCAGTGTGGTAAATAGACAATAGACAATATGCTTGCTATGTTGCACAGAGAAGGAGCAGCCTACCTTACTAGGGCTGTCTGTAAAGGCTTCCTGTAAACTGAGTCTTAAAGGATGGGTAGGACTGAACCAAGTGAAGAAGTGTGTTAGCACCTGGGAATGAGAGAGGTAGGGAGCCAGGCCTCAAGGTGAGACTATGCAGGCTGTATGCTCCTGGTAGAAAAAGGTTTTCAAAAATCTTCCCAGATTAAAAAAAGAAAAAGTACAGGCCCAGTAGGCGGCATAGTGGTTAAGGCACTGGCCATCAAGGTTTGAGTACTGGACATGGCAGCTTGAAACTCACGCTGGGTGTGTGTGTGTGCATGCTCAAAATCCTAAAAATGGAGGAGAAGGGACTGCGACATGGTCATCCCCCAAGGATTTCTCACTTTCTTTCCCTCTGCCTCGTTCTGTGTCTCCAGTGAGCGCATGCACCCTATAGCAAAAATCTCTCCCTAAAAATCAAAAACTAAAACAAAGTATAGGACCAGTGGTGGTCTGGTGATTAAGGCAGCTGGATCTCATATGACCGACTACAAGGTTGAGTGCCAGGCCTGGCAGAATGGGGACCAGCAGTTAGCGTAATGGCTATGTCGCTGGAATCCCATGTAGTAGACCGTGGTTTGAGTCCCAGACCCGGTAGCTTAAACTCACACCAGGCGCATGTGCGTGTGTGCCCAAGATCCCGAGAGGAGAATGGAGGAGAAGGGATTGCAGTGTAGCCATCCCCCCTGGGGGGTGATTTCTCGCTTTCTGTCTATCTCTCTCTTTCTTTCTGGTGAGTGCACGTGCCCTACAGCAAAAACCTCTCACAAAAAAAAAAAAAAAAAAGAAAAAAGAAAGAAAAACACACCAGGCACATAAACATGCATGCCTGAAATCCCCAAAGGAGAGAGAAATGTAGGAACAGGGATTGCAGCATGATCATCCCTCATGGGAAGTGCTTTCTCACCCCTCCATCTCTTTGATGAGAGAAGCAATCTCTAGCTAATATTAAAAAACTGAATATAACATGCATGTGGTGAAGAGCACAAGTTTTACATTAGAGCTCAATTAATTTTTGAATGTATTTAATCCATGTCAAAAGTAAACAAAATCAGGGATCAGCAGTTGGTGTAATGGCTATGTCACTGGACTCCCATGTAGTCGACTGCTGTTCGAGTCCTGAACCTGCTGGCTTAAACTCAGGCTGGGCGCTTGTGTATGCGTGCCCAAGATCCCAAGAGGAGAATGGAGGGGAAGGGATTGTGGCATGGCCATCCTCCCAGGGGGTGATTTCTTGTTTTCTGTACCTCTCTGTCTTTTTGGCAAGCACATGTGCCCTATAGCAAAAAAAAAAAACGTGAGCTATAAAAAAAAAAAAAAAAAAAAAAAAAAAAAACAACAACAACAACAAAAAAACTCTCAATAAAAAAAAGAAGTAAACAAAATCAGGCCCTAGTTAAAAGTGGTAAGGACAGGTTCTATTCAATAATAACTATTGCAATAGGAAAGTACCCAACGTAAACTGAAGTCAGCTTTGAATTTGTGCAGAGGCAACTGAGCATTTTAAAAGGAACATGAGGGGTACAGAAGGAGAAGAAAGCAAAGTCAGGAAAGTAGAAATTTACAAAAAGTGATAAGGGTAGCTGCTCAATGTCATTAAACCTTCTGGGTTTATTAGCTGGTACTTATCCAAGTTAGGCTCTTACCCACCTGTAGTCTGGGAGACAGAGGCCCTGTCTGTAGGTGTTGCCCAGTAACAAACCATACATTCTTTTGGACGCCTCGAACTTTACTAGGCAGCTATTTAAGGGGGTCAAAGTTCTCATCCTAGAGATGTGGTATTGAGAGTTAGAAACTAAACTACGGTGTTTGTTCAAGTCTTTATATGTGGAGGTGCAGATTATGAAATCATTTGTGCTCAGCGTCTACAGTTGTTATATGCCAAGGTTGAAGTCTAGTTGAGAAGAGGGCTCAGAGGAGTCTGACTGGAGTTTGACCAAGGAGAGTCTTTGTAACCACCACCCAGATAGAGACATAGAACATTTTGAGCAACTCAGAAGGCTCCTTAAGGGCTGATTCTAATCAATATCTACCCTCAAAATGGCACCCAATATTCTCACCTCTGTCAGAAGAATTAGTTTTATCTGTCTTTGAACTTGATATAAATGGATTCAAACAGTATGCATTCTTTTGTGTGTCTGGCTTTTCTACTTTTTTTGAGAGAGAGATTTTTGCCATAGGGCAATATGGTCACTAGAGAGACAGAAAGTGAGAAATCATCCCCTAGGAGAGATGGCCACACTGCAATCCTTTCTACTCTATTATCCTCTTGGAATGTTGAACACGCATACACACATACCCAGAGCGAGTTTTAAGCAGCCACGTCCGGGATTCGAACCGTAATCCACTACATGGGAGTCCAGCAACATAACCATCATGCCACCTACTGGTCCCTGGCTTTTCTACTTAACTTTGTGTCTATGGTCTCATCCATATTGTGTGGCAATAGTAAATTCTTATTCACTATTGGGGAGAAATCTATTGTATGAATATATTGCAGTGTATTCAATTATTCTGTCAATGAATATCTGTTTCCAAAGTTGGAATAATATAAATAAAGGTGCCTTAAACATTCTTGTCCACCTTTGGGTGGATATAAGAACTTGTTTCTGTTGTGTACCCAAGAATGGTACTGCCAGTCTATAGGGTAGGTATATTTTAGCTTACGTAGACACTGGCAGTTTTCCAAGGTTGTGGTACCAAATGATACCATCAGTAAAAAATGTAACCATGCTTTTACTCTCCCCTCACCTCAGGCCTTTTATTCACTTTTTGCTCTCTAGTCTCAACAGAACTTTACTTCATACTTAACTTAAAAAAAAAAAAAGGCGATTTGATTGATTACCTTGTCTTTATACTATCAAATCCACCAGGCTGTCTACATTGCTCTGCTTTCCTTTTGTTATCACAGAAGTGTCACCATTCTGGTTGATGGTCAACCCTACCACTTAATGCTCTGGATTTCAGTGTTTCTCCCTTCCTCATTTATGTAGTTACTCCCTTTCTTTCCACCAGCAATTTCTCCTTCACCACTGAGTTACTCTCATCTTTACACAAAAATGCCTTAACATCACCCTTTGTAAATAAAATTTCCATGCTAGAGACTGCTAGTGCTCCCTGATATCTATTCTTGTGAGCACAAGCTAAATTATATTCCCCTAATTACATCCCCTTTATCCCACCCCTTACTCCCCTCATGGAGACTCTGCAGAAAGTATAGTGTGACCAGAAAAATGTTATGCATCCACTTTCAGTCCTGGCCCATACAAATCTCTTATTTGTAATCTCTTATCTGGAAAAGAAAAGACAGCTATCCTTTTCCAAGGTGACCCTGAAGGTCACATAGTGGTGCTACAATTTGGAAGACATCTGGGTCCTTGAGTCATTTTCGGAGGAAAGCCATCCACTGAACTGTGACTCAGCTCTTGAGATTAAGGTTGCTAGTGACAGCCTTTAGTCTAATATGAACCTACGTCCTCCTTCAGCTTTGCCCCATTTCTGTTTCCTATAACTCTCTTCAAAGAGTTGGGGACCAGCAGATGGTGTAATAGTTGCATCGCTGGACTCTCACGTAGTCAGCCGCGGTTCGAGTCCTGGATCCAGTGGCTTAAAACTCACACCAGGAGTGTGTGCCTGCATGCCCAAAATCCTGAGAGGAGAACGGAGAAGGGATTGCACGATGGCCACCCCCTGTGGAGTGATTTCTCACTGTCTGTCTCTCCAGCAAGAGCAAAAGCCCAATAGCAAAAATCTCTTTAAAAAAAAAAAAAGTTGTTCATAGTTGTCATTTCCATCAGTCTTTTCTCAACCTGCTCCAATGCAGTTTTCATCCCCATCATTCTACTGCATGGTTCTTATCAAGGTCACTAATGATCTCCACCTTGCCAAATGCAAAGTCATTTCTTTATTCTCATCTTGTTCAGTTTCTCAGCATCATTTAACACAGGTGATCACTCTTCTTTTGAAATAATCTAAGGGATACCACACTCTTGGTGTTCTTCCCACTTCACTGGTAACATTTTCTCTTCCAGCTCCCTAAATCTTGAAGAATCCTAGAGCTCTCTTCTCCCCCTATATCTGTACTCTTTCTTTTCGTGGTATTATTACCCGTAATGAAATGCTGCTAACTCCCAAATCTTTAAGTTAGCCGTGAACTTTCTTCTCAGTTTTAGTTCTGTATACCCAACTGTCTACTGGGATGTGTAATAGGTATCTGTAATTTAACCTGTCTCAAACACAGTTCCTGGTTTCCCCTCCCAAACCTCTTTCTCATTACCCAGTTAATCGAGCCAAAAACATGGCAGTTATCCTCTTTTCACCATCTCCTCGGCTAAAACAAGTCAAAACCACCCGTACCTCTTAGACTACTGCTACAGCCACCTAACTGCTCTACCTTTACTCATGTCCCTACTTAGTATACACTAGCAGTTTCACACATCAGCCAGATTAAATATCCTGAAATGGAATCATAAGTCAATTACACACTTTAAACTCTCCAGTACTTCTCAAATGCAACTAAAATAAGTTATCCTCTGTATCATGGCCTACCAGGGTCTACATGATCTGACCCCTGCTAACCTCTTCAACCTCATTCAGTTTGCTCTAGTCCTACGGGTCCTCTTTCAGTCTCTCAAATAAGCTATATTCTCCCTCAAGGACTTGGTGTTTGCTGTTCCTCCTACTATAATAGAATGTTCTTTCCCTGGACCTTCCTATGGATGCCCCGTCTTACCACTTCAGGACGCAGCTCAAATGTTACCTCCTCAGAGTATCCCTCCCTCTCTGTAACTTCCTCTACTACTTTTTTGTCTTCATAGCAATAACATCATGAACTATTTTAATGGTAGGATTTTAAATGATCTTACTTGCTAACAAGCTTGATATCTTTCCCGTGGGACATAGCTGCATGTAGAAAGAGATTTTCATCTCGTTTTTGTATGTGCCACTACCTAGAAGAACATTGGGCACAGAGTAGGTATTTGTTGAACTGAACGAATAATGTCAACTGCTTTAAGGCCTGAAAATACACACACACACACACACACACTAGGGGCCAGTCTTCTCTATAATTCCCTCCAATGAGCTGCCTATTGGCTTAGTGCAATAACTTTTCTTCTCAGCATAAGTTCCAAAAAAAATCAGAATCACTACTGACAGGGCCAGTCAGGTGGCATGGTGGTTGAAGCTGCTGGGTCCCACTGGGCCACTGTGCAGTTCAAGTCCCAGGGCCAGGCCACTTGTGAAATATGCCTAGCCCATGTGCATGCCCAAAATGCCAAGAGAAGGGATTGCAGCATGGCCACACCCCCTGAGGGGTTGATTTCTATCCCCTTCCCTATGCATGTGCCCTAGAAAAAAACTAAAAACAAAACAAAAAAACTACTTATGTTCACTGTTGTTTTATGTTTTTAGTTCAGCCATTAGATTGTCTTTAAGTTTTCCAGCACAAGCAAAATATTTTTACTTTTCAGGTATGGACTGAGTCTTCGGAAATAAAGGTTCAGCTAATTTAAAACTAGTAAAAAGGTCAGAGAAATCTTTCAAAAAGTGAGATAGCATACATCCATAGGTTAGTAATGTAACAAAAGTGGCCCTAGAAGTAAATATAAACATGCCATCACATTAGTGGGGATATAAATGAGCCTCAAAAAAAAATAATAACAAATGAAGGATTAAACTAGTTAGTTCGAAATTCTGTAGTGTACCAAATCTACTAAAATGCAACTGTGATGTCTTAAATTGGAGTGTTTTTGTTTTTACTTTTTATTCTTTTTTTTTTTCCAGAGGTTTTTGTTATAAGGAGCATATGCTCGCCAGAAAGAGAGAAAAAAGGAAGAAATTACCCCCCTCCAAGGGGGATGGCCATGCTGCTATCCCTTCCCCTCCATTATCCTCTCGGGATCTTGGGCACACGCACATGCGCCCAGTGTGAGTTTAAGCCACGGTCCAGGTCCAATACATAAGAGTCCCAGCCACATGGCCATTACATCTGCTGTTCCCAAGATTGGAGTAGTTTTAAGAGTAACACTAAATTCTGTAACTGGGATAGCTTCTGATTGGTCCAGAACTCCTCGGTAAAGGAACATCACTCTCCTCTACTAAGTTCAAAGAGTACCTGCAACCAATCTCTTTCAAGAGGTGGAATATAAACAAAATATTTCCCATTCTTATTCGTCCCTCACCTCTCTAATGGATTCTTAAACCTTTGTGCTCAGTTTGCTTACAGCTCTGACATTTGAGACTAAGGGCAAAGACAAAAAAAAAGAAACTAAAAATTTTCCCGGAGCGAAAAAGGACAAAAAAATATCACTCCTTCCCTTTTCACTTAGCAATTTCTTTTAAAAATTGAAATTGTAAATGTTTTCTCTGCCCCTTTCAAAAGCTATATTAAGCCTCATGCCAGTTTGAGAGCCCCAAGTCTTTTGTGGGGACCTCGAAGCCATCTCCTTGAAATGTGAGCATCAAGGGTGCCCCGTCACCCTGTCTTCTTAGCTCCAAGATGTAACTCCCTGTTATTTTTCCTTTAAAGCCAATGAACAGGCATGGGACGTGTCTGCCTCTCTACATGAGAGGTGATTTCTATTTTGACTTTGCAATCTCTTCAGTGGACTGCCTGCGATGTGCATCACAGTATGGTTTAATGCTTTTCCAATGATAAAACTCATTCTTTTGTATTTTGTGGGGTGGACATTCTGGGGTTGGAAGGAAATTTTATTTTTAATTAATTCTCCAACTGGGTTCTTCAGCTTCTGTTCTCCAGTATGGCAGGCTGATGATCCCCATGTCCCTTCCATACTTATTTTAGGCAATAAGAGACTGGGGGACATATTACGGAGCTTTCGAGTCAGACAGCCCCGGGTTTAAACTGTGCTTTTTCTTTCACTAGCATTCCGAAGTATGTAGGTTACTAGGTTCCTCTGCACTCCGATTACCTCATCTTTAAAATGAGGAAAACGCATCATAGACGGAGTACCTAAACGGACACAGACCAGGTGCTTAGCGAACGAAGGAAACGTAGCACACTAGACCCTTTAACGCCCTAACTGTCCGCTGCTTTCGCCCCTTCTTCGCGGGCATCTCCCCCGAATGTCAGGATAGTGTCCGCCTCTTGAACTGAGTACACCGCGTAACGATGAGGTAACAAACTCGCAGTGAGGGCCTTTCGAATTTAAAAGGTTTTATCAGCACAAAAGACGTAAACTTAACAACCCTCGCAGGCTAAGTACAGAGAGACAAATCAGACTGCAGGGGTCTCCGTATGCAAATACACGAGGTACAAACGAACGCAGGCGCCAGCCGCTTCCGCACTTGGCCTCGACGGCGCACCGGGACGCCCGCGCCGGCGCGGGGGCGCGGATTTGCATGTGCGAAATCGGGAAGAGGGGGAACCACCCATCGAAAACCCCGGGCCGCGCTCCCCCGACCGCGAGGGCCGGCCCCGCGGTGCCACCGGCCCGCCCCCAAGCGCTCCCCGGCGGCCGGCCTTCTCGACGTCAGCGCGCCCTCCCACCCGCTCCTGAACTTTAAACCACGCTCTGAAGAACAACCCGGGGGAGGGGGATTTCTCAGGAGCAGGAGCCTGCGGCCGTCGCACGCTTGGGGCCGCCACCCCGCAGTTCCCGGCTCCCGGCTCCAGCGTTGCCCGCGCTCCCGCTCCCCGACCCGTTCCCAAGCCTGGAG
>NW_006159835.1:3965019-3965268 GCF_000334495.1 Tupaia belangeri chinensis | reverse complement strand
CGAGCCCCCCCCCCCGCCCCCTGCCGCTGGCTCCCGCAGGCTGGACGGGCGACACTGGGTGACCCGGAGCGCGAGAATTCAGGGGGTGGGAAGGTGTGAGCCGCAAACCCTGAGGAGGGCGTGAAGGAGGAGGAGGCCCCGGGGGTGGTCCGCGGGCCCAGGGGTCCCGCCAGCAGAGATCCCTCGGACTCCGGGCCGGCTGACCGCCCGGCTGACGCTGCGGCCGCCCCCCCCCCCGACCCCTGGGCC
>NW_006159835.1:3935041-3964979 GCF_000334495.1 Tupaia belangeri chinensis | reverse complement strand
GGAGGTGGGGAGGCAGCCCCTCGGAGGTCTTGCCTCTGAGTTTCCCAAGCTCCGTTTTGGCTGCGGCGTATTCTATTTAGAGTCGCCTCATCTGGACGGTTGTCAGCCTTTTACAAAGCTTCCTACTTTAGGGTTTGGGGCGAAATCAAAGCCAGGCTCTGTAATTTGATCCCGTCACGATAGCCGGAACTTTAGAAATTCCCAGCGACGGGGGAAGTAATCTGAAGGAGGACCGAGAGCTCTCCTGCGTCAAAACGGATTTGTACTGAAATGGTGGCTTTCTGTTTTAGAGCAAGAATGAGGAACCTTCAGAGCTCGGGCGATCTGCCCTTTTTCAGTGTCCTGTCATCAGGTGGCGGTCGCCCTGGCGCTGACGGTCGTGGCGAGTGTGGCGCGGCGTGCGCCCTCCGTGCTGTTCAGCACCACAGGTCTTTAGCAGAGAAGTTGCTTCGGCCAGGTGATGGCTCTTACCGTGCCGAAACGCGCGACTTTCCACTTGGCTTAGTGGAGACGACCAGACGTTTTAGCATCCCCGTGCTTTAACGGGAATGAAAACTCTATGGTTTATGTAAATATTTTCCTCTAATAAATGTTTGGGTCTCTTGTTTTTGGAACGGGGCGGCGGGGACAACGTTATAAGAAACCGTTTATGGGGCACAGGGAGCGAGTCTGGTCTATGCAGCAGTGGAGTAGGGCTGCCTGTCCCGGAGCAGCAGGGAGTGGGTAAGTACACCGGGTTGAGAAGCGTGAGCTGAGCAGGGAAGCTGTTGAGACCTGGTTTTCACCAGATTCCTCCTAACCGTCTGGGTCAGTGACCCTCGGTACAAGGCCGACGTCTAGCAGAGAAGAGGAAGTAGAAACAGAAGGAACCTCTTTAAAGGGTTGAGCAGAACAATGCCATTGCTACTGCTGTAGGCTGAAAAGGAAATTGGGGTGTTTCACATGACATTTGATTTCAGTTTGTCTGTGGTTTTCATGTGAGAATACAAGTGTAGTTTAAAATATTTTAACTTTCCCTTTACCCACTTAAGTGACCCTGAACTTTCAGATAAATTCTTAAATTCAGAACACGTTTAGGTTAAAAATACAAAAATGACTTCAGGTATTTGGTTAATGTATTGGTTATCAGACAGATTTTGTATCAAAGTAGTTAAAGGATGGCTAGCATTATAAGTTTAAAAAAATCGGCTTTCTGCTGGCCACTTAATGAAACTTTTGTTATATATTGCATGAAAGTAATGCTTCTAATCTTTTTTCTCAAGAGAAAACCACCATTTCTATATAGAGTATTGTAAGACTCATATTTTTAAAATGTGATACTTTAAACTTATTTAATGATATTGTATTTTTTTGTTGTTTTGAGAACTGATTCCATTATTTGAAAGGGAAATAAATTAAAGGAATGGAAAGTTTTAGAAGTTTGGAAGTTGTTGGGTGATTATCTTTTTGCTTTTGTGCTTTTTTTCTGAAGAGTTGCATTAAAATGGAACCGTTAAAAGTGTAACAAACTATTAAAAAATAATTCAGTTTGAAATCTGCTAGGCAAAAAAGAAAGTGCCTAAAGCAGTCTGGGTTTATTGTTCCTTATCAGTTATAAAGACCTTACAGGGGGAAAGTCTCACTCAATAAATGACAAATTCCCATTCTCTTTTGAAATAATAATTTAACCAACCTAGTGGTAGAAAAAATTATGCCTAATTTATCATTGTCTAGATTGTTTGTAGTAAGGTTGTATTAAAGCCTTAGAAGATATTTTTACTGATTACCAAGCATTTAAAAATATTTTTTTCATTTCTTACCGGATATCATATGTAAATAGATGTGTGTAGTTGAATATGTGACATCTGTAACGTAAAAGTAACAGATTATAATCTCATACGCAAAATTATGTAAATTCCGTGAGTAGGTGGGATGTTATATTATTCTAGGTTTTGTTCAGGTAAATTATCAGTTTAATTATTTAGGATCAGATTCCATTAAGCTGCTTTTCATTGCCTTTTTCTTTGTTGTAACACCTTGATTCTAGCCTTGTGACACAATTCATTTTAGAATAGGCACAGTGAAAGAAAAATGTTTTCAAACCTATCCAAGGTGTGCATAGTTAGTATTACTTTTTACATACTTGTGATTTGTTTCATATACTAGTATAAGTAAAATGAGATATTTTGTGTCCAAATTTAAAACTGCTTGTTCTAGTAAAAAGAGCAAAATGTTCTTGTATGACACATAGTTCTGTTTACTAATAATTAGTACTGTCTTGCTAAAACATGTTTTGAAATTTAGAAAATTTATTTGTTTAATTTTTCTTCAATATGGTTCTGCTATGTCATAAAATAGGAACTACACAAATTATTTTTTGTAAACCACACTACTTATCAACTCTTTGTAGTGTGAATTCTTTTTTTCTTTGAGAGTTGTTTTTTTTGTTTGTTTGTTTGTTTTTTTGCTATAGGGCTTGTGCACTTGCCAGAGACAGAAAGTGAGAAATCACCTTCCAGAGGGAATGGCCACGCTGTAAATCCCTTCTCCTCCAAGATTCTCCTTTCGGGACTTTGGGCACACACTCACATGCGCCAGCGCAAGTTTTAAGCCACCTGGTCTGAACTCAAACTGCAGTCAGCTAGGTGGGAGTCCAGTGATGTGACCGTTACGCCATCTGCTGGTCCCCTTAGTGTGAATTTTAAGAGAATTTTTTTTTCCTTTTGGAATAAGGGGAAACAATGGATGCAATAAAATGATGGAAGAATTAGATAATCATAATTGAGAACATCTAGGGAATGTAAAGGAGTAGTTCGGAAATACAACTTAGGGAACTCACGTTTTCCTTTTGTTCCATCTTTCATCTGTGTTCTCAGCACATAATTGTGTTTGTAGGCACATGACCAAAACATTGCATGGGATATACTAAAAAAAATATTTTTCTACATGAGCCTTTCATATTTTTGTATCTGGCAACCTTAACAAATGATTTTATTATGCCATCTATTTAATTTAAGTATCTGTATAATCTGAGACAGATTTTAAATATTTCTCTACTCTTTCACACTGGAAGGTAAAAAGTTTTAGACTTGATACCCCCCCCCCCCCCCGCCCAGTGGGTTCTCTGTTGCCAGCATCTTTTATGTCTTGTTTACTGTGTGGTGTATGCATCAGTTGAATACTCATCTGAAAATTCCCTGACATAGATTCTCAAGGCCTAATTGAAGTCAGCCTGTTACATTGAAATAAACCCTCCACTTTAGTCCATGATTAACCTGGTTTATGGAAAAAAGAATACTTTTTTTTTTCTCTCTCTCTAATGTGAATAGAGGCGATATTTGGAAAAGTATATTTTGCTAGCTCTATTTGCTCCTTTGAGTCTCAGGCAGTCTTTTATCCAGGATTTCTGTTGAGTGAGAAGCACTCTCAGTTAGCTATTCTCAAATGTGGCATGACATTTGCATCCTATACAGCAAGAAATATGTTACTGACAATAATTAAAATATTTTACAAGCAATTTAATTCTTTTTAAAGATATTTATTTATTTATTTAATTCCATTTGTTTTAAATTTGGCCAGTGAGAGACAGAGAAAGAGAGAAGGGGAAAGCAAGAAAGCAAGCTACCAGATCCAGGACTTGAACCATGATGGGCCATGTGGGAGTCCAGAGCCTTAACCACCACACCACCTGTTGGCCCCCAAATTTACTTTTTAAATAAATTAGAGCAGCTGAAGACTATCCCTATAGTAAAGTCTTTTTCTCTTGCTTGCATTTGAGTAAACTTTTTAGAATGGGAGAGTTAAAAGAGTTATGGGTAGCCAGAAATACTGTGCTAAGTTTATCCATGACCTAGTCCATACTTGTCTCTGAATTTTTGTATCACTTCTGTAGACAGGTGAATCATTGGTTCCACTTCTTCATGTGTTAGGGCAATGACTCTTAACCAGCATTTTGTTAAAATTTCTTGGATCCTTTTTCAGAAACATGTGTCTGGGCTTTATCCTTGAAGATTTCTGCTTCTCTTCAGTTCTCAGGTGTAGTCAAGGCATGTATGTTTTGAAAAAGCTGCTAACAGCGTGATTTTGAAAAAAATACTCAGTATGAACTCCATTTTAAAGAATTCATTGGATCTGAATACTCACTTGCCTATTATAAGATGCATCATCTTAAACTAGCTTGCATTTATTTTAGATTGCAAGTTATGTGCAATATCAATCATTGTGACTTTACCTTTATCTGTTTTTATGGTTTTTGTGTTTTAAATCTGTCACCCTGGGGTTCAAATGGGCTAATTCCTGCTCTGTTTTATGAAAATTCAAGATTAGAATCAAATGAGAAACGTATATAAAAGTGCTTGAACATAGTGTTGTAATTACTGAAATTAACTTTTTTTCTGCTGTACACTTAATGGTGGTTCCTAATTCTAGCATAAGATTTTAGTTAATATTTTTGACAACTGATAATCTTTTTTTAACTTTTATTTCAATATAATTTCTTTTTAATGTTAAAAACTCATACTTGATTATATAGGCACTATCCAATTAGCAGTTACTTAGGCAAAAATTAAAACATAAGTGTATCTTGCAAATAGTTTGGCTATGTTTCAAATGTTACTCTGGTGTGTCTTAGCATTTTACAGTACTTTTCCAAATGCAGGGATCAGTCCCCAGCTTTGCATAGTATTGGTTAGAGAAAATTATAGCAATCACTATTTAGAACCATTTTGAAGACATTTCAGTGTTTTTCAAAACTTTAGTGATTTACAATAATCTTAGTTAAGAGTGCTCATTTTTCCTACTACTCCCGATTTATATTTTACCTTCTTCCACTTCATAATTACTACATTGCAGCACTTTTTATCTTCAGGAAGAATGACACTGTCAAACACAGTAGAGGGAGAAATAACTGATGCTCTGTAGCATGGTGCATGGTATAAATGATTTGTAGCCGAGAAGTTTTTTAAAAATCATAAATACAGATAAATCCAAATACGAATGTGAATGAGAAAGTATGAAAGCATGGAAATTCTGGTACCTACAAAGCACTGTTTTTTCCCTGAAGTACCAAAATTAAATAAGGAAAATCTGATTAATTATCAGTTTACTCCTTTAATGTTGGGATAACTTTTAAAAACAAAAAAGATTTTTTAGAGTTTAAATATTTATTCAACAGATATTTGCTTAATATCTGTATATAAAACACTTATAATTAAGACAATTTCAGCCTTCAAGGTTTTTTGTTTTTTGTTTTTGTTTTTTTTGAGAGGTTTTTCACTATAGGGCACGTGCGCTTACCAGAAAGACAGAAACAGAGAGACAGAAAGCGAGAAATCACCCCCCAGGGGAATGGCCATGCCGCAATCTCTTCTCCTCCATTCTCCTCTCGGGATCTTGGGCATGCATGCACATGTGCCCGGCATGAGTTTAATTAAGCCGCTGGGTCCGGGACTTGAACTGCGGTCGACTACATGGGAGTCCAGCGACATAGCCATTACGCTAACTGCTGGTCCCAGCCTTCAAGTATTTTGAGAAATAAGGCAAGTACTTTATTTCAAGAATCAATAGAACAGTCTTCTTTAAGTTGCAGTTATTTGGAATAATTACTATAGCAAAATATACTATAGTGCTTATAGATTATTTCCAGCTGGGGGAATGTAGAATATTCCCCCCAAAATCTTATTCAGTTGTTAGTGAGACTTTACCAATTAAGAGCTTCTACAATAGAAAATACCATTTTTAAGGATTTTATAATACTAAGATAACTATTTGTCTTCTTATTTTTAAATCTTTAAAAATTGTTAAATCTTTAAAAATTACTCTTTCAGTAACTATTTTTCTGCACTTTTGTGTGTAGACTTTTTTTCAACACACTAGTTTAAAGAAGTGTCACATGGGGCCAGCAGGTGGCGTGGTGGTCAAGGTGTTGGACTCCCATGTGGCAACCGTGGTTTAAGTTTCAGACCTGGCGGCCTCTCTCACTCAGAAGAGAAAAAATAAAAAGAAGTGTCGTGTAACCAATAAAAAATTTTAGTGCTCATTTTGAATGCTCACGGTGAGCCTATCATTTTTGTTCACACTCCCCCTCCAAGAAAGTTAACCACTTACCATTAATGATGTCATTCTTTATCAATTTCCCATCAAGACACCTTTAAATAAGTAGTGGGCAGGGATTTACTTGACCTTTAGTTCAACCACATAGGTTATTTAAGATGTCACTTTAAAAATACTGTTCATTTTTACAGCTATTGAGGGGAAGATGTAGTTTCTCTTTAATATTCCTATTAGGATATGTAACGATGTAAAATATTTGAAATTAAAATGTGATTTTGAAATATTTGAAACATAAAGGATATATACAAGTGAAATACTTATCTGCATGCCTTGTATTTTTCAGTAAATTTAAATAAATATTATGGGTTGGGTTGGGTTAAAGGCAGCTTCCCTGGCTTGTTTTGTTTTTTGAATAGACAAATAGGAAGTAGACTTAAACACAAGGAAATATGAAACAAACAATAAAAAGAAAGGTAACAGGTGTCTTTATTTAATAACTCAAACTATAGAAACCATGGAGCCATTGATGATTCTTTAACTTCTCTTAACCCTCATGTTCATGCACCAAGTTCTCTTAATTTTATCTGTTAAATAATCCATCATAACTATTATCACTGCTATATTTCAGATATATCCTCCTCATTACCCGTATTGTAGTAGTCTCTACACTGGTCACTTTGCATTTTTTCTTTTTTGTCTGTTGCCACCTGAATTTTTATTGTAAAATGCCAGTCTGATCATGTGATTTCTCTTCATGAAAACATTAATTGGCTTTTTGTCATATATAGCATGAAGTCCACATCACCACATGTGCTTTGACTTGTAGTTCTGTTTTTAAGAATGAGAATAGCTTCCTGGCCTTTTAGCCAAAATCAAGTATCTAAGGATAGAAATGTACTACACTTACACTGGTGAGTCCTAAATAAACCCTTCTTCTAATGCCTACATTTCGAATGTCCTTACTCCTCTTCTATCTACTCTTCTGCTTCATTAACTCTTCTTTTCCTCCATTGTTTTTCATGTTCTACAGAATTTTGTTTGCACTTTTATCCCTTTCTGTAGTCTAATGATGTGTTTGCCCCACTGTTCTGTAAAGTCCTTTAGAGAGTAGCAGTTATGACACTATCATGGATCACTAACTGGTTGTTTTCAAGAAAGCATTTGAAATAACATATCATTTACTGAGTTTCTGTTGTATGTGTGACACTAGGTAAAAATTCAACACATATAATTTCTAGGTGATATTATTCTTGTCCCGTTTGACAGAGATGAGACTAAAAGATTTTAATAACATTTCCAGGGCTTTACCATTAAGAAGCTGCTGAGTCGAACCCTAAAGGCTTTTTCTATAATGCACTGAAAAGGTTCACTGTTACCTTTTCTGAAGAGTGCTTCCATTCTAATAGGATAAACCTTAGTTTTAGAAATCATCAAACTGATAGAGGGAAGCTGTGTAAAATAAAAAAATAAAAAGATGATAAGGACCAGCAGATGGGATAATGGTTACGTCGCTAGGGTTCAAGTCTTAAAACTCATGTTGGGCATGTGTGTGCATGTGCCCAAAATCCCAAGAGTAGAATGGAGGAGAAGGGACTGAGGCATGGCCATCCCCCTGGGGGATGATTTCTTGCTTTCTATGTCTCTGTCTTTCCAGCAAGCACATGCACTCTATAGCAAAAATCTCTCCAAAAACAAAACAAAAAAAGAAGACATCTTCACACTCCTACAATAAAACAAGTTGTTAACTACCCTACTTGTAAGTAGTCTGAGTGTATTTATTGAACTTTCGTTTCCATGATTCAAATAATTGGAGAGTGTAAAGATACATATGGTTTTTCTTTTTTCTTTTTTTTTTTTTAAGTTTGCTCTAGGGCTCATGCACTCACATGAGAGAGACAGAGAAAGAGAGAGGGAAAGTGAGAAATTACCTCCCAGAGGGGATGACCATGCCACAATCTTTTCTCACTCTCCTCTCAGCATTTTAGGCATACATATACATGCACCCAGTATGTTTTTTAAGCCGGCAGGTCCAGGAATCAGAACAGTGCAGTGAGCCTTGTGGGATCCAGCCACCTTAACCACTCCACGACCAGCTGACCCAATACATACGTTTTAAATAACTTTATTGACATAATTGATGTGCAACAAATTGCACATGCTTAAAATGTGCAGTTTGGTGGGGAACCAGCATTTAGCGTAATGGGTATGTCACTGGACTCCCACGTAGTCGACCGCGGTTCATATCCCGGACCCGGTGGCTTAAAACTCATGCCGGCTGCTTGTGCGTGCATGCCCAAGATCCCGAGAGGAGAATGGAGGAGAAGGGATTGCGGCGTGACCATCCCCCCTGGGGGATGATTTCTAGCTTTCTGTCTCTATGTCTCTCTCTGTCTGGCGAGCGCACGCACCCTATAGTGAAAAAACCTCTCCAAAAAAAAAGAAAAAGAAAAAAAAATGTGCAGTTCGGTATGTTTTGACATATGTATGTATGCAACCTTGAAGTCATTCCCACAATCAAGGTAATTAACATATTCATCCATCATCCTTCAAACTTTCTCATCCCTTACATCACTATTTTTAGGCAACCAGTAATCTGCTTTCTTTCATTATAGATTATTTTACATGTTCTTGAGTTTCAGAAAAATAGAATCACAGTTTTTGCTCTTTGGGTCTGGCTTCTCTCAGCAAAATTGAGAATCACCCACATTGTTACATGTATTAGTAGTCATTCTAAGGGCACATGTTTTGACTTATATTTGTTTTTGTTTTTGTTTGAGAGGTTTTTGCTATAGGGCACATGTGCTTGCCAGAAAAACAGAGACAGAGGGACAGAAAGCGAGAAATCACCCCTCACAGGGGGATGGCCACATGGCAATCCCTTCTCCTCCATTCACCTCTCGGGATCTTGGGCATGTACTCACATGCGCCTAGCATGAATTTAAGCCACCGACCGGGTCTGGGACTTGAACCGTAGTCAACTACGTGGGAGTCCAGCGACATAGCCATTATGCCATCTGCTGATCCCTGAATTACATTTGTTATAGAAAGTAAATTAGTATTTTCTTTTCCCTTTATTGTGTCTTAGACTTTAGAAAAGGTTTAGATGGGACCAAAAATTCTGTTGAGACTAAAGTTCCTTCTGAGGTTTGTTTTGATATACTATGTATAATTCTTTAATATTCCAATGGAAATATAAAATCTTACATTAGCTTCTGCAAATAATTTAAGTACATTTTTATTTTCAACAAGTTGTCTTTTTGTACACTAAGAGTCTCATGTAAAAATCATGCAGTTAGGAGCCAGCAGGTGGTGTGGCGGTTAAGGCCCTAGACACTCCCACATGACTGACCAGTTTTGAGTTCTGGATCTGGTGGCTTGCTTTCTCACTTTTACCCCCTCTCTCTGTGTCTCTCTCTCTGGTCACATTAAAATGAATCGATGAATAAATAAAATTGAATAAATAATTCTTTTTAAAAAAATCATGCAGTTAAATGCATTTCACTCACTTTCGGAGAATAATACTGTACTTCTGAATACAAGCTTCTTCCCCTTCTAGTATTAGGGAAACTTTCTTCTGCTTGGTCTTACATGCGAAGTGGATATCTCTGAAGTGGTTATCTCAGAACTTCATAGTAGCATTAGCCATAGATATTAAGTAGTAAATGCTAACCAGTCAATATGATTTGGATGACTTATGTTAACACTATCTAGGAGCGCAATTTGAATGGGAAGAAAAGGTGTCTCTCAATTACCTGGTCTTGGATAATTACATTTCAACCTTGTTAGTAATGTTGGGAGGAGGGAAAATTTTCATTTTAGACTGCTGTTTTTAAAAAATAAAATAATTATTGCCATTCTAATCTGACTGCCCACACTTTTTTTTTTTTTTTAACTTTCAGGTAGTTATAACCCATACATAGAGATAATCGAACAACCCAGACAGAGGGGAATGCGTTTTAGATACAAATGTGAAGGACGATCAGCAGGTAGCATTCCTGGGGAGCACAGCACAGAAAACAACCGAACATATCCATCTATCCAGGTAATGGACCCTCCTTTGTCTGCCTCATTTAGTTGCTTCATATTTTAGCTACTGCAATTATTGGATCATCAGAAAAGTCATCATATATTTTTCTGTGCAAAATGTGTCAGGACTTTTCAGACAACCCAATATATTAAAGCAACAGTTTAAGTCAATTACATACTCTTTTCCCCTGTTTTTTCTTTTCAATTGATTTTTATTAGATAGATCCCTAGAGAAATTTCTTAAGTAAAATATGGAGTCTTCTCCACTGCAGATAGTTACATATTGTGGATTTATCTGAGCAGAGTGACTCACAGTGCTTAGTGAGCCTGCGCAGCTTTTGGATCGTGATTCTTTTCATGGAACACAAGTTAATGAGGAACTGTTCCCTGCTTACAGAAGTGAGCAAAACTATTCTGTAGATTAAACACAGATTTGAGAACTCAAAAGTCTTCCTGCTATCACTTGTTTAGGGGCCATGGAAAAGAAGAATTTTTTTTTTTCCTTTTTTTTCTTACCTTTATTACCTTTCTCTGATCCTCAGGATCATTGGCTAAATTGAAATACTACAACTTTCCAAATACAGTATTTTTATATTAGCATACATTTTGAAAGTAGTTTTTGATTGAAAATGACTTAAGTAAATGTACTTATTAAATTTACCATATTTAGGGACCAGCAGTTAGCATAATGGCTATGTCACTGGACTCCCACGTAGTCCACCACGGTTCGAGTCCCGGACCCAATGGCTTAAAACTCATGCCAGGTGCGTGTGCGTGCATGCGTGCGTGCCCAAGATCCCGAGAGGAGAATGGAGGAGAAGGGATTGCAGCATGGCCATCCCCCCTGCGGGGTGATTTCTTGCTTTCTGTCTCTGTCTGGGGAGCACATACGCCCTATAGCAAAAAAATAAATTAAAAAAAAAAAAACACTCTCCAAAAAAAATAATTTTACCATATTTATATTTTATAACTATACTTCATTTGACTTTTATGAATTTTTTATCCTTTAAACCCCAATTAAAAACTTTAATGGCAAAGTAGATTTTGAAAAATGGTACTTAATCTTTTTTTTTTTAAACTTTATTTTACTTACTTATTTTAATTTGACCAGAGAGGGACAGAGGCAGAGTGAGTGAGTGAGAGAGAGAGAGAAAGAGAGAGAGAGAAAGAGAGAAAGCAAGCCGCCAGGTTCGGACTCAAACCATGGTCAGCCGTGTGGGAGTCCAGTGCCCTTAACCACCAAGCCACCCACTGGCCCCCAAAAATGGTACTTAATCTTTCATTAAGAGATCTGAATTCACTGCTTTGTAAACCAGATTATTTACAAAATGTATTTGATTGAACTTAAAAAGATTTACTAAATTACAGAATAAGCCACTGGCAAATTATGTATTGAATTCCAAATTACTATTTTTATCACTTTTTGGCAGCAATATAGTTTTGGGTTATCTAAGTCCCTTTATTAAATGTTAATTAGGGTGAGATGCTAACAAAAAAGGAAATAAGAAAATACTGTTTTTCCAATCCTTTGGGTCATTTTTAACTTCTTCACAATGTAACTTAAATCTATACATCTCTAAAATATTTCTAAGCTCTGTATCCTTACCATTCCAAGAGTTTCTAAACACTTTACAGCTTGATTTCTACATTAGCTTATTTTATTCCTTTGAGTCATTACCTTCTCTCTCATCCAGTAAACCAATAAATACTTACTGGTATGGTTCAAACTATGTTTAAATTAAAATTTATAGGGACCAGCAGTTAGCGTATGGCTATGTTGCTGGACTCCCATGTAGTCGACCGCAGTTTGAGTCCCAGACCCGGTGGCTTAAACTCACGCCCCGAGAGAAGAATGGAGGAGAAGGGATTGCGGCGTGACCATCCCCCTGTGGGGTGATTTCTCGCCTTCTGTCTCTCTGTCTCTCTCTGTCTGTCTGGCGAGTGCATGCACCCTATAGCAAAAACATCTCAAAAAAAATTATGAATTTTAGTGTCCTCTACTTGGGAAGCCACCTATTCTCTTATAAAGAAACCACTTCACTCCTTTATAATATACTGGCTTTTCTACTTCCTGCTTTATTCTTACAAATTTGCTAGCTTCTGAACTAAATGTTATTTTATCCCCATCTCTGAGTGTTCTCCTTCCTCTCCCACCCTAAATTCTCCTCTATTCTCAGTGCTTCAGATGTACTTTCTGTGTGACACTTAGATCTTGTTACACTCAACCTCGACTGTGCAGTGAACAGTTGGGTTATACTTTAACCAATTATCAAATACTTTTGCAAAATGAAATGTCACATATTAAGTAAGACAATCTTATTTCTTTACTGTGTCTTCCAGTGTGGCTTACTTGCAAGGGGTGTTTATGATATAACGGTGCATCTGTGAGCAGGCATTCAGTGACTTAAAATAAATATTTATGTGCTATGATAAAATTTGGTTTAATTTTACATGTTTTAAAAGGAAAATAAGCCAAATCAGATGATATTACCAATTAAAATTAGGGCAGAATGTAATATGTCAGGGAACTAAGAGGTGAGTTCTTTCCTACTGGTGTTCTCTGGAAAGTTTTATCTTAACTGCAGTTAAAGTCAGTTGGACTTTATCCAGTGCTAACTACATTATATAAGTTGTACTCTAATTTAGGAGATAAGTTCTTGAGGAGTATATTTTTGGATCATATGTTTAATTTCCCCTTTTTTCAGATTGCAAACTATTATGGAAAAGGAAAAGTGAGAATTACATTAGTAACAAAGAATGACCCATATAAACCTCATCCTCATGATTTAGTTGGAAAAGATTGCAGAGATGGCTACTATGAAGCAGAATTTGTACAAGAACACAGACCTTTGTTGTAAGTACAAGTCATGGGCATCATCAGGAATAGGATAAGCATGGCATGCTCTGTTTCCTGTCCAGGATCATCTGTTACATTCTAGCAGAATAAATAAATTTGTCCTTCTATTTCTATTTACTATATATAGTATGCATTTAAATTTTCTCACCATTTGCATTAGAACTACCTTTTACTCTTCATTAGTAGATCCAGCTCATGATGGTTACCAAGAATACTATTTTGTTAGACAGGGTGTCAATAAGCTGCAATCCTCTTGCCTCTGCCTCCCAAGCAGATGGGAATACAGGCACAAGCGACTGCATCCAGCTTTTAGAGTAGGCTAAGAATCAAACCCTGGCCTCCCATGCAGATTCAGCCTACCTGATACACTACAGTAGCTGAACCAGGAATTCTTCTTTATTGTTACTGAAAGTAAATGTAAGCTTATTTTATGCTATTATTTTTCTTTCTTAGAGTAATTAATGAAAAACATTTTACACTTTCTATTTATAGTTAACTTAAAGACTGATAGATATGAGCAAATCAAATGGAAAACTCTAGAATTATTACTCAGAAAGGGGAAGATTATTAATTAATATACAATAGAAGTTCCAAAATTTAAAAAATACATATTATGGGGGCTGGCATGTAGCATGGTGGGTAAGCACTGGATTCCTATGTGGCTGACCGTGGTTTGAGTCCCAGACCCGGAAGCTAGAGATTCATGCCAGATGAGTCTGCATGCACGCCCAAAATCCTAAGAAGAGGAAGGAAGACAAGGGACTGTGGCATGGACATCCCCCTTGGAGGGTATTTTCTCACTTTCCCTTTCTCTGTCTCCCCGGCAAGCACACATGCACTTTAGCAAAAATCTAAAAAAAAAAGTAAACCTTCATCTTGATGAAACTGCCAGAAATTGGGCTTATTCTTCATGTTATGAGAACATGAATTAATAAAAATCTTTCTGGTAGGCAGTTCAACAACTAAGTAGCAAAATCCTAAAAGTATGAATACCTTTTTAAGCCAACAATTCTACTTCTAAGAATTGAACCTCAGGAATTAAGCATGTTCAAACATTTAGCTGTAATGTTTATTGCAGCTTTGTTTGTATTGGCTAAAAGTTAGAAGCAATTCATATCATAAAGGACTAAGTTAAATAAACTAATATATCTGTGCAGTATACTCTTGTATAGCCTTAAAAATAGTGTTGTAAATATGTCTGTTGGTAAGTAAAGATATTCAGTATGTTAGATAAATAAAATGGGCTTTAAAACAGAATATGTGGGGGCTGGCAGGTGGTATGGTGATTAAGGGTGTTAGACTCCCACATGGCCAACCGCAGTTCAAGTCCTGGACCTGGCGGCTGGCTTTCTCACTTTCTCTTTCTCTCTCCTTCTCACTCTCACTCTCACTCTGTCCCTCTCTGGTCAAATTAAAATGAATAAATAAAGTTAAATTTAAAAACAACAACAACCAAAGAAAATAGAACATATGAAGAAGAATCTTATTTTTGTTTTAAAAAGCTTATTCCTATACATGTACTAAAGTAATAATAGTAGTTGTCTCTGGGTAGATAGGATTTTAGGATTTTATGCTTTTCTTTTAACTTATATTTATTTCATAATTAACTTTTATAATGATAATATATTGCTTTGGGGATAAAATATAACTAATTATAACAGAATTAATCACCTTATATATTACTAATAACCATTTAGAAAAAATACCTTTGAAATGTTCCTCCTAAAGTAATAACACAAAGTACCTAGGAATATGTATTTGGCAAGAAGTATTTCCTGCCTATATCACTTGACCTCCAATAGCATTTTACACTGTTGACCACTCCTTTTGTGAAACATTTTCATTCCTTGATTTCTTTGAGAACAGACTTCTTTTTATTTTATACTTTACTGGATATTCTTCTTCCTTCTTTCTTAATTGTAGGCATTTAACTTTTTTGGTCACCTAAAATTAAAGGTAAAATTTTGAATTGTTATTAACCCAGTAATGCCGTTATGGCTATTCTCAAAGATCATGTAAAGGACCACACATTGTATTAGCATTATATTTACCATCAATAATATTTAACATGAATAATATTTAACATGAAGCATTTTGGGCAGGAAACCTACAGAGATGATGTTATATCATTCTCAGGATACACCTCTGGGAGACATGTAATACTGTTTTTTTCTATTGGTGATATTAAGTAGCATTCTGTACTAAACAACTTTCCCTTCTTCTTTCCCATTTAGAATATATTGCTATGGACTTGTGAATTCTTATATTTAATGTGTTATAGTCCATTATTGGTATTATTTTGATTTTCAAATCGACCTAAGACCCTTGAAGGGGCTTTCAAAATCTCCTGTGTCTTTATGATATGTTCCTATCTTTTCTTTAACTTTTATTTTTGAGAGATTTTTGCCTTAGAGCATATGTACTCATCAGAGAGAGAGAGACAGTGACAGTGAGAGGGAAAGTGAGAAATCACCCCCCGGGGGATAACCATGACTGCAATCCCTTCTCCATACTCCCCCCAGGATCATGGATGCACACACATGCACACCTGGCATGAGTTTCAAGCCACCAATTCTGGGACTCAAACCATGATCAGCCATGTGGGAGTCCAGTGACATAACCACTATGCCATCTGCTTGCCCCTGTTCCCATATTTTCTTTGAGCACTTCTTTATTTTCAGACAAAACAAAGTGTTCAAGACTTGTACTTTCCTTTTCCCAGCCCTTAAGTCATTAATTTTTCTCGAAAATCCCCAGTTTCTCTCTGGAGAATGAGATTTAGTCTAATTGCCTTCTTGATTGTCTCAGTTGTCTCAGTAATAATTCAAACAGATTATGCCCCAAACCATAAGGGGTTATCATACCCCTTTCCTCTCAGAATTGGTCTTCTTATAGTGTATTTTGTTGTAACGGTTGCTGTAAGGGAAAGCACTAAACATAATTGTTATCCCTGACACCCATCACATAGGTGTACACAGTGAATCCACTACTGAGTACCTCCTAAATAGCTCTTGAGTCTGTCCATTCAGTGACATTCGTCACTACCACACTACTGCTATAGTCTAAATTGAGCTGGTAGAAGAGCACCATGACTGGTCTTATATAAACTCTTTTAGTACCTCTTGCCCTCAATCTTTCTCCACTTTAGCCAGAGTGATCTTTTAATATATAAATCAAATTTAAGTCATGCCTCCCCTGCCCCCCAAACATTTTGATGACTTTATTGGCTCTTGGAGTAAGTACAGCATTCCTTATATGATCTACAAGGCCCACGTAGCCTGCCTGTATTTCTAGCCCTTTACTACTGTGCTTCCCTTGATTTCTACACTCTAGTCAGAAAAGCCTTTCTTTGATTTTTTGCTGCCGACAGTGCTTTTCTATAGTGGCCTTTGTATGATTGGTTACCTTGGCCTGAAAGTCTTTCCTCTCCTCTTCCCCATTCTTTCCAGTCATATTAAGGATTACTTCCTATAGGAAGCCTGTCTGTCCTTCCTGATTGAATTGATCGACTCTCTCCCACCATAAGGTCCCATAACATCATGTATATCTCTTCTTCATAAAATCTAAACCTGTCATTAGTTTAGCACTTTGTTGTGTGTGAGATTATATATTTAGTATTTATCTGTTTCAATACACCAGAAGTTAGCACACTTTTTCTGTTAAGGGCTAGATAGTAAATATTAGCCATTGCAGGCCATTTGATCTCTTGTTAACTACTCATTTCTGCTCTTACAACATGAAAGCAGCCATAAACCTTGAAAAATCAGTTTGGTTTTGTTCCAATAAAATTTTATTTACAAAAACAAGCAGCATGCTTGATTTGGTCCATGGGTTATAGTTTTGCCAACCCTTGTACTAGACGTAAGCTCCATTTGGGAAGGGATTGTATAACCTGTTACTTTCCAGGATTTTTCACTACATAACTGGAACCCCAAATCTAATTAAATGGATATAGGTGCATGAGTGAATGAATAATTGATTCAAATAATTACTTGGTGTTTCTTCATGTCCAAATTTCAAAAAATCCCCACTACTTCACCTATTTTGTGAATAGCAGTCAAGTAGAATTATCCAGATGAAACAAAACCAGGTAGTGTATAAATATAGAAATCTGTTTTCAAAGAAAAAGTAAGGGCCAACCTAAGGATCTTTCAAAGAAGTGGCATGTTTTTGAGGAAAAGGACTGTAATTGTAGTATTTCAAGAGAGATTAAGAATTTGATATTTTCTAGTTATTGGAGGTAGAGAAAGGAAATATCAAAATCCCAAGTGTGATGAATGTGAAGAGCAAGAACTTAGTAGCATTAACGTGAAGAGAGGCAAACAAGGCAGACTACAGTTGCAAGTGCGTTGTGAAGTTTGAACAAATAGTAATGTTATTATAATTGAGTTTTGCTTCCTTATTCACACCCACCCAACTTCAATGATGTCATGGTTTTTCCATGTGGGAACGAATATGACAGGCGGTGGTGGGGGAGTTCCCCCCACCTTCATCTGCACTACACATATGCAAATCAGTAATATTTGTAGCTGTTGAGAAGTTTTCCATAAATGATATTTTGAAACTTTTGTTAGTATTTAAACCACTTTCTAATAAAAAAAAAAAACTTCAGTACTCTCTTATGGTGAATAATTATTATAACTTCATATAGTATGGCACAAAACATAGTCTACTGCTACTAACATTGAAGTCAGGGCTCAAAAATGAAATGTCTATGGGACTAGGCAGGCAGCATAAGTGAGCAAAGTGGGTCAGGGAGAGGGTCACTAGCAGGCACGGTAGCAGGCTGGAGAGCCCTGCGTAGATAGGGCTGTAGATGCTCGGTCTCAGCCAGCTGTTTCCATGCCAGCCTAGTATTGCCAAACCTTCAGTATGTTCAAGATAACCCAGAAATTGCTACACAGTTCCCTGATTTTTAGATGTTGGTGACCTATACAAAAAAATTTTTAATGTAGGCAATACTCTTACAAAGTATGCCTGAGACATTCTTTACAGCTTCTGCCTTACATTATCAAATATACAGATTTTATTGATTTGATAATGAATCTGGAAGATGAATTCTAGATTCTAGGTGTTACTTCTCTATTATTCTTTATTTCCTTTGGTATATTTGACATAGGCATGTTAGTAAGATAAAATTGTAAAATACTGTATATAAAAATAATTATGTGTGTGTGTGTGTATTTAAGTTTTCTTAGAAATATAACCCCACTTTTTTAAGTGTATTTCTTTCATTAGAGAGGGGACAAGGAGAGAAATAGGAACCCGCAACAAGGACTTCTCACACTGTAGTCTCCTTCCCCGGGACTCTGGCTCTTCAGGGTCTGGACCACATGCACTCCCAGCATGTTTCAGGTCACCCTGGGATCTGAACTCTCAGTGGTCCCATGTGGCTTCTGGCACTGAAGTTCAGTATACCACCAAGGCTGGGGCCTATCCCATTCCCCCCACCCTTTTTTTTTTTAAGTTTATTTATTTCATGACTTTGGGAGACAGAGAGAGATGGCACCCCATTGAGGTTAGAAACCACATGCCACCCACCCTCAGCTAGCCCTGAATAATGGGCACCTGGATACCTTGTGTACTCAGGGAGGTCTCTGAATGTGAAACTGGAACCTTCCCATTGGGTCAGCTTCATAGAACATGTTTTACTGCTGCGTTACTGTCTGGCTCCCAATCCCACTTTTATACCCTTATAGGTAGTAGAAATACATTCCATTCTTTAGTATCTCCATCTGATAGCATGCAGACTTTTCAGTGTTGGGTCTATGCTTGATTTCTGCAGTATTCCTTGTGCTTAATATAATACAGTTCTGAAAGTTCTATTTTTTATTCTAGTTTTCAAAACTTGGGTATTCGATGCGTAAAGAAAAAAGAAGTAAAAGAAGCTGTTATTTCAAGAATAAGGGCAGGAATTAATCCTTTCAAAGGTAAATACATTTGACATAATAACATTTATTACTTGGATATTGACCTACCGTGTAAGTAAGTAATTTCTATTTATGTCTTTTATCTGTGTTTTAAAAGTTATTTTAGGGGTCAGCAGGTTGTAGAGTGGTTAAGGCACTAGATTCCCATATGGCCAATTGTGGTTTGAGTCCCAGATCTGATGGCTTACAAATCACATTGGGCACGTGTGTGTGTGTGTGTGTGTGTATGTGGTGTGTGTGTGTGCACCCAAAATTCCAGGAGGAGAATAGAGGAAAAAGGATTGCAGAGAAGGGATTGCTGGCATCCTATACTTAACTGTAATCTCCAATCTAAAGTCTTATGTAGCTCCTTAAATATTATAACTCAGGAATTAAATGCCTATAAGTACTATCTTCCCTGAGAGGTTTTTAACTTTCCCTCTCACTGTCTCTCTCTGTCTCTCTCCAGTGAGTGTACACACCCTGTAGCAAAAACCTTAAAAAAAAAAAAAAAGTTATTTTAAGTTCTGTGTTTATATGAGGACCGAAGTATATTTTTAAAATAATCTTATACAGACAAGGCTTTCTGGTATCAATTGGGCCTGGTCATGGCATAGTCCTTTTTCCTGTTTCCCCTCCCATAAAGATTTTAGGCATGCATACACACATACCAGCATGGTTTTTTTTTTGAATAATTACTTTTTTATTTAACTTCATTTATTTATTCATTTATTCTTCATTTGAGCAGAGAAAGACACAGACAGAGATAAAGAGAGGGAAACTGAGAAAGTAAGCCACCAGGCCCAGGGCTCGAACCGTGCGGTCGGCCATGTGGGAATGTCTAGCACCTTAGCCACCATGCCACCTGCTGGTCCCATTTTTTTTTTTTTTTAATTTGCTGTAGAGTACGTGTGCTTGCCGGGGGCGGGGGGGCGGGGGAATGAAGGAAAGGGGGAGAGAGAAAGAACCCCCTAGGATAATGGCCACACCACAATCCTTTCTCCATTTTCTCCTTGGGATTTTGGGCATACATAGACACATTCACTCACTCACTCACACACTCCTGGCATGTGTTTCAAGCCACTGGATCTGGGGCTCAAACTGCTCAGTTGACCCTCTGGAATCCAACTGCCTTAACCACCATGCCACTGGCTGGTCCCTCCAGAGTTTTTTTCAAGCCTCTAGGGCCAGGATTTGAACATATGGAATCTGAATCCCTATGTATAGCACTTAACTGTTGTACTACAGAGCTGACCTAGTCATTTTTTGTTTCTTTGGTTGTTTTTTAAAGGAGATTTTTTTTTTTTTTTTTTTTTTTTTTTTGTTTTTATAGGGTGCATGCACTCACCGGAAAGATAAAAAGTGAGAAATCACACCCCCAGGGGGGATGGCCAAGTCACAGTCCCTTCTCCACTCTCTCCTAGGGATCTGGGCACACACACACACACACACACACACACACGTGCCTGGCATGCATTTTAAGCCACTGAGTCCGGGACTCGAACTGTGGTTGACTACATGGGAGTCCAGTGATATAACCATTAATTCACCTGCTGGTCCCCTCCCAGTCATTGTTTCCTATAAGAAAGCCTTCTCAGAGTGTTCTAATTCTCCTTGAATGCACCTGTCTTTAATGCCACTTCCTGCAGAGAATATGCACTCCTCTTCCTGAATGTTGAATAGACCCTGTGGTTATAAGGTATTGGAATGCATTTAACTTAAGGACATTTCTACAGTGAAACTTAATTCCATTGCAGAAGAAGTATAGAAATTGTAGAAGCCACCTAAAATATTTCCATAGTATTTATGGTTTATACTTCCTGTTTAGTGGATCTTCTTGAGGAGGGGATTTTTTTAGGCACTTATACTTGTGTTTGATACGGTACCTGGTACTTATAAGCACACTGTGTTGGTCAGATAGATAAAGGACTCCTAAGCTAGATGCTGGCACCCTATATTTACTGTGGTCTCCATTTACTGTAGTCTTCTGCAGCTTCGTAAATATCATAACTCAGGAATGAAATGCCTATATAATTTTCAAAGAATAGATTTTTCTTGTCATATCTAAGATATCCTTGGCCAGTACCGTAACTTAGTGGTTATGAGAGCTGGATTCCACATGGTTGAACATGTTCAAATCCCAGCCTTGGTGGCTTTAAAGACATGCCCAATGCATGTATATGTATATCCAAAGTCCCCACAGGATGGATAAATGGAGAATTGTCATTTTAGGAATGTAAACATAATGTCCATCATTTTTAACCTGGACCCTTGCTAATAACCTTTAAACATCTGCCTTTGTTTTTTATCTCTATCCAAGCAGGTTATGTACTATACATCCAAAAAAGATCCTAAAATGTGATCGTTTCAGAATTCTCCTCCTCTACCTTTAGTTGCTCCAAATCAATTCTGCAGTGTTTCTCAATTTGAACATGTGTAAGAATCCCTTAATATATGTTTAAAAAGTAGATTCCAGGGCACGCTTCTGCTGATCGAAATGTCTAGTATGTGGCCTAGGAATCTGTATCTTAGCACCAATCTAGCTCAGTGTTTAACTTTGGCTATTACTCAAGGTAAGAAATTTTCTTGGGCTGGCAGGTAGCATGGAGGTTAAGGGCACTGGACTCCCACACAACGGTTCAAGTCCTGGGCCTGGAGGCTTTCTTGCTTGCTTGCTTGCTTGCTCTCTCTCTCTCTCTCTCTCTTTTTGTCTTTCTTCCTTTCTCCCTTCTTCTGTCCCTCCCTCTCTGGTCAAATTAAGATGAATAAATGGATAAATAAAATTAAATAAAATGAAAAAGAAAATTTCTTAGCCCAATACATACATATATATACTCTCTATTCCATTCTTTTTCATTTCTTTCTATTAATACTCTGTTTCTTCCCTCCCTCCTTTTAAAAATCTTTGTCCTATCTAGATGATTCTGTTGCAGATATTCTCTGGACCACACTTTGAGAACCCGAACTACTTGCAGAGTTCAAATTCTTGACCATGGCTCAAAAGCCATAGTGTTATCCTTGGTTTCCATTCCAGTGTTTATTCTTCCTCTCAACGTCCTCCCTCTCCTCCTGTTGCTGAGTAGACATGTATGCTTCATTAGTACCTAACTACTGATTGTGCGTGGGAGTGTCCTGATTGCCCTTTGAAATTGACAGGCACTGATATCTTGAATTCTAAATTTATAATGCTGTAAAATTGATTTTGAAGCGTTAAACCTGCTATTGCCTATATAATGGTGCCAGTAGACTATGATGCTATGATAAAGGGGTTAGTATTATAACATTTTGAACTTCTAGTTGTACAAATGTGTACTTGTAGATTCTTCCTGATATAAATTTTAAAGTGCTGATACTGGGACTGGCAGGTGGCATGGTGGTTGAGGTATTGGACTCCCACATGGCTGACTATGGTTCAAGTCTCAGACCTGGTGGCTTGCTTTCTCACTTTCCCTCTCTCTCTCTCTCTTGGTATCTCTTTGTGATAAAATTAAAATAAACAAATAAGTAAATAAATAAGTAAAATTAAATAATTCTTTAAAAAAAGAATGCTGATACTGGCATAATTTTATAAGTCATGATAGCTACTAAGATAGTGTCATTAAATAAAAATGATATTTGTTGATTTTGTTAGTTATTGCCTAAGACTAAGGAATTGAGGTTTAACTGTTTTCAAATTTAGGATTTCAAATTTTATTTATTTATTTTTTAGGTTTTTGCCATAGATCATGTGCACTTGCCTGAGAGACAGAGAGAGGGAATGTGAGAAATCATTCCCCAAGGGGAATGGCCATACCATAATCCAGTCTCGTCTGTGCTCCTTTCAGGGTTTTGAGGGGTGGGGTACACACACACATGCTCGGCATGATTTTCAAGTCACCTGATCCAGGATTCAAAGCACAGTCACTCATGTGGGAGTTCAGCACCTTAACTACCACACCACCTGCTGGCCCCTCAAATTTTAATATTTTATAAAATAAAAGTTTCATGTTATGGGCCAGTTTTGTAGCCTAGTAATTAAGGGAGCTAGATCATGGCTAGCTAAGCAGTTTGAATCCTGGCCCTGGTGGCTCGGAAAACACTCCAGATGAGTATGAGTGCCCCAAATCCCAACAAGATAGAGAAATGAGTCAGAAGGGATTAGGCATGACCACACTCCACTGTGAGATACTTTTTCCTTTTTTCTCTTTGTTTCTGTCTCTGGTGAGTGCATGTGCCCTCTGACTTATAACCCACCCTCCCCTCCCCACCAATATACAGATTATTTAATTAGTATTTCACTTTTTAAAAATATAGCTTTATTATTTATTTACTTACTTACTTACTTACTTATTTATTTATTTAGTATGAGCAAGAGAGAGAAGTGTCTCTGGACACAAACCCAGAACCTTCCCACATGGATCAGCCTCACAGAATGTTGTGTTTTACCGCTGTGTCACCATTCAACCCCATATGTTTGTTGTGATTTAATGGTACAGTGTACTTTATTTTCTGAAAGGCAATAATATTTTGTTTTATAACTGGGCTTTTTTTTCAGATATCAATTTATAAACTGTCATTATACTATATTTTGTCAGGAGTTTTGTTTTTGTTTTTGCCATAGGGCACGTGTGCTCACAGAGAGAGAGGGGGAGAGATATTGAGAGGATGAAAAATAATCCTCCAGTGTGATGACCACGCTGTAATCCCTTCTCCTTTATTCCCCCCTTGGGATTTTGGGCAGGCATACATAAGCGCCCAGTGTGATTTTTCAAGCCTCCAGTCCAGGATTTGGATTGTAGTCAGCCAATGTGGGAGTCCATTGCCTTGACACCGTGCCACGTCTCAACCCCATTGTCATGGGTTTTTATATATTTTTTCAGAACTGCAAAATTTTCCTGCTATTGGATTTTGATTTTTTAAGAGTTATTTTATTTTATTCATTGTCATTATTTTATTAATTAATTTATTTTATTGAAGTTGACCAGAGAGAGAAGGAAAGTGAGAAGGCAAGCTGCCAAGTCTGGGACTCGAACCATGGTCAGCCATGTTGGAGTCCAGATACCTTAACCATCATGCCACCTGTTGGCCCTGGATTTTAATTTTTTTGAAGCAAACTTAATTTGAACATAAAGTGTCTTATGAAAACTAGCTATCTCACATCATGTAGTATATTTTTGGTATCTCATCCCTAATGTTGAGCTAAATTTTAGTGGATGTTCCTGCATATGTCATTTTTATTTTTATTTATTTATTTATTTTTAAATAACTTAAAAAATATTTTATTTATTATTATTATTTTCCAGTTTGATCAGAGAGAGACAGAGAAAGAGAGGGAAAGGGAGAGAACAAACCACCAGGTCCAGGACTCGAACCACGGTTGGCCATGTGGGGGTCTAGCACCTTTAACCACCATGCCACCTGCCAGCCCCTGTCATTTTTATTTATAGCATGTAAATTTTTTTAATACGGTTCAATTTTAATTTTTTTAAAGAATTAATTTTACTTAATTCCATTCGTTGTTGTTGTTATATTATTTTAAATTGACCAGAGAGAGAGAAAGCAAGTTGCCAGGCCTAGGACTTGAACAACTCCATGTGGGAGTACAACACCTTAACTGCCATACCACCTGTGGGTCCCTAGAGTTCAATTTTTTTTAAATAATTATTTTGGGGACCAGCAGTTAACATAAGGGCTAGGTCACTGGGTTCCCATGTAGCCTACCGCGCCGAATCCGGTGGCTTAAACTCACGCTGGGTGGTGTGCGTGAGTGCCCAAGATCCCGAGAGGAGAAAAGGAGGAGAAGGGATTGCGGCGTGGCCATCTCCCTGGGGGGTGATTTCTTGCTTTTTCTCTCTCTGTCTCTCTCTGTATTTCTGGCAAGTGCTCGCGCCCTATAGCAAAAACCTCTCCCCCCCCCAGAAAAAAAGAATTGTTTTGGGCCAGCAGGTGGCATGGTGGTTAAAGGGGCTGGATTTCCACATGGCCGACAACTGTTTGAGTCCTGGACATGGCAGCTTGCTTTCTTGCTTTCCCTTTCTTTCTCTCTCTGTCTCTCTGTTCAAATTAAAAAATAATGATAACAAATGGAATTAAATAAATAATTCTTTTAAAATTATTTTATTTAACTTTATACATTTATTTATTTTAATTTGACCAGAGAGGAGGAACAGAGCCAGAGAAGGAGAGGAAGAGAGAGAGAGAGAGAGAGAGAAAATGAGAAAGCAAGCCACCAGGTCCAGGATTCTAACTCCAATAGACCATGTGGAAGTCCAGCCCTTAGCTACCACGCCACCTGCTGGCCCCTCAATTTTCTTTTTGAGAGATTTTTTGCTATAGGTCATGTGTACTCACTAGAGAGACAGAAAACAAGAAATAGAGTACATATTTGTTGAATTAATTAATGAATGCCTAATCCCTATTGTATATATCCAGCAACCTTTTTTTAAAAAAATTTGGTAGAGGCCTGGGCACTTGCCAGTGGGGGTGGGGAAGAGAGAAAACCCATGGTATGGGAGTGAATATGGTCATTCCTCAGTCTCTTCTCCATCTCTTCTTTCAGAATTTTGGACATGCATACACATGCACCAGGTGTGTTTTTCAAGCTATCAAATCAGTACTCAAATCATGTAGTCAGCAGCTATGTGCCTTAACCACCAGGCCACCAGCTGGCACCACAGCCATTTTTTAAACAATAGATTTGTTAATGATATCAGTTTGGGATTCTGCTCGGGAACTCCAGTGACTGGGGTAGTTACTTCATGAAAATGGCTGTAATTTTTCAGATATTGTTAAGATAGTGATTACTTAATGATAATGACAAAAGACATGCTTGAGATTGTGTACATCTATTTTTGTTAGTACAGATCTGAATGCTTGTCAAGGTTATTAGATTAGTGGGCAGGGAGGAGGACCTAGCAGGATATTAGTTGTATGTGACTCTTCTGCATTCTTAAGAAAAATGTATTATTCAGTCCCTGAACAACAGCTGCTTGATATTGAAGATTGTGACCTCAATGTGGTGAGACTATGTTTTCAAGTTTTCCTCCTGGATGAGCATGGTAATTTGACAACTGCTCTTCCTCCTGTCATCTCTAACCCAATTTATGACAACCGTAAGTACTTTATTTTCTTGTATATATAGTTATAACTTGGTTTTCTTAATATTTTAATTTTTAAAGGATTTTGGTAATTAGAAAAAGAATATGTTCATTAAGAACAATTCTACCATTACAGAAATATATTTCAGAGAGTAAATCTCCCATAATCCTGCAGAGATAATCGCTGTCCTCAGGTTCATATTTCATCATTTTCTTTTTCACATATATATAAATACATTATCATTACTGTCATTCACAAAGTAGAAGTTACCTTATTTTTTCTCTTAGCAAAATAATAATTATTTTTTTTAAATATTTTTGCCATAAGGCATGTGCACTTGCCAAGAAAAGAGGGAAAGTGAGAAACTACGCTCCAGGGGGAATTGCTACACCGCAATCTTCTCTCCTCCATTCTCTTCTTAGGCTTTTGGGCACGCCCACACATGTGCCTGGTGTGATTTTCAAGCCACTGGGTCCAAGAATTGAACCACAGTAGGCCTTGTGGGAAGCCAACACAATAACCACCACTCCAGCTACTGGCCCCCAGCAACATAAATTTTGAACCTCTTTTCCTTTCAGTAGCTGCATATTTCATTATTTGGCCAGATCATAATTTTATTAAATTATTACCCTATTACAGACATGTTACTTGTGTCTCAAAGTTTTCTTTTTTACCCTAGCAAATTGTATTGTAATAAATATAACATATGTGTGTATCTTGGGCAGATTTTTTTTTTTTTTAGTGTAACTTTCCAGAAGTAGAAATGTTGGTAAAAGCTAGGTCAAAAGATTCAGATATTTATCATCATAAAAGATTATTAAACTACTCTCCAAAGATATTCTGTGTTTTTATGTATACATATATATACATCCATGAGTTGTGTATAACTACCTGTATTGCATGGATAAGGGTAGCAGGACACAGGGTTATAAAGCTAGATCAGAATATCCTCATCATGGAGAGCATTACATGCCAGGGAGAATTATTGTAATCATATTGTCCAGATAATAGAAGACATGGATATTGCATTACCATAGGATATGGTCATAATTTAAGAAGATTGAGCTGGTGATAGTGTGTAGGATGGATTGGAAGAATCCGAATTTAGAATTAGAAAAGATATCATTGCCTAGAAATGAAGATACTAGGCTCTAACCCGTGACATGCAAAGCAGTTAGAAAAGGAAGATGTGGATGATTAATGTATTTAGTGTCTTTTACCTGTACACTAAAACTTTTACCTATTCTGTAAATGGTTTTTCTCAAATTTTCCCCTTCAAAAAGGAATAAAATATATTTCTAAGGTATTAACCCATGAAAAAAAAATCCTTTATATTTAGGTGCTCCAAATACCGCAGAACTAAGGATTTGTCGTGTAAACAAGAATTGTGGGAGTGTCAGAGGAGGAGATGAAATATTTCTACTTTGTGACAAAGTTCAGAAAGGTATTTATGTGTTCTCTTTGTTCCATTGGATACAGGATCTATTTTAAATTAATAGATTAATTTTACTTTGTTTTTCTGTTTCTGTTATTTCTTTGTTCTTCACTAGATGACATAGAAGTTCGTTTTGTGTTAAATGATTGGGAAGCAAAAGGTATCTTTTCACAAGCTGATGTGCACCGTCAAGTAGCCATTGTTTTCAAGACTCCACCATATTGCAAAGCTATCACTGAACCAGTAACAGTAAAAATGCAGCTCCGGAGACCCTCTGACCAGGAAGTTAGTGAATCTATGGATTTTAGGTATCTGCCAGATGAAAAAGGTAAGGCACTTTGGTAGTAAAGATTAATGTATTTCTTGAAGTCAGCCCTGCTAGCATTTTCTTGTAAGGTACATTTGAATATAGTAGTATATTCTTAATATGTTTCCTTTCCTAGAGTTTTTTTCTTTCTTTCTTTACTTATTTTATTATTTTTTTTTTTGAGAGGTTTTCGCTATAGGGTACGTGCCCTCACCAGACAGACAGAGACATAGAGACAGAAAGCGAGAAATCACCCCCCCAGAGGGGATGGTCACGCCGCAATCCCTTCTCCTCCATTCTCCTCTCGGGATCCTGGGCACGCATGCACACACGCCCAGCGTGAGTTTTAAGCCACCAGGTCCGGACGCGAACTGCGGTTGACTACGTGGGAGTCCAGCAACATAGCCATTACACTAACTGCTGGTTCCCGAGTTTTTTTTCTTTATTTCAGAGTATGTAAACTATCAATTTATTTTTCTTTATTTTTCTTTTTTTTATTATTTATTGGGGCCAGCAGATGGCATAATGGCTATGTCGCTGGGCTTCCATGTAGTCAACCGTGGTTTGAGTCCCAGACCCGATGGCTTAAACTCACACCAGGCGCATATGCGTTTGTGCCCAAGATCCCGAGAGGAGAAGGGATTGTGGCTTGGCCATCCCCCCTGGAGGGGTGGTTTCTTGCTTTTTTTCTCTCTGTCTCTCCCTGTCTTTCTAGCAAGCACATGCGCCCTATAGCAAAAACCTCCCCCCCCCAAAAAAAGAATTATTTATTTACTTAATTTCATTTGTTATTACTTTTAAAAATTTGATCAGAGAGAGAGAGGAAGAGAAAAGTAAGCTGCCAGGTCTGGGACTTGAACCACAATCGGTCATGTGGAAGTTCCCAGTACCTTAACCACCAATCCACCTAATGGCCTCTAACATTTGTTTTATCTTGAGGGTCCTTTTTTTTTTTCTTTATTGCTCCTTTTTTATAGATGCAAAATGTGCCACTTAGAGAGTGGTCTCTATTTTGGTTTTTACCTTATTAGACCTTACTGCATTTAGTTGACATTTTTGACTTATAGGTTTTATAAGGAAAAAACACGATGAATATTAAGCATTGACTGTATATAAGTAAAGCAGCTGTTTGTTATTAGTGGAGAGGACGCATAGCCCTCTGATGGCTCATCTGCCTTCCTGCTTTCTTTCTAATCAGATACTTATGGCAATAAATCAAAGAAACAAAAAACAACTCTACTTTTCCAGAAACTGTTGCAGGATTGTGGTAAGAATATTTTGTATTGATTCATATTAAAATAGATTTTGTTTTATTTGCTTTATTTTGTTTTTCAAATTTTAACTGTTTTGTCAAATTACATTTAATCATGGAAAACCTTTTATCATAACAGTTAATTTCCCTGAGAGATCAAGACCTGATTCCCTAGGATCTATTGGTGAAGGAAGATTCATCAAAAAAGGTATTTTATCAAAACCTTTAGAATATTCCTTGTGATCATGGGGGCAGGCAGGTGGTGTAGAGGTTAAGGGTGCTGGACTTCCACATAGTCGACCAAAGTTCAAGTCCCAGACCTGGTGGCTTACTCTCTCACTTTCTCTCTCTTTCTCTCTGTCCCTCTCTGGTCAAATTAAAATAAATAAATAAAGTTAAATAGAATAATTCTTTTTTAAAAAAAGAATATTTCTTGTGATCAGAAAAAAATAGTGCTTTGTTTGCATAATATAGTGGGATTTCATTTTTAAGAAAAATTGCTTGATAGTTCCCTCTTCTATAAATTTTTAATTTGTTAAAGAATTATTTTATTTAACTTCCTTCTTTCATTTATTTATTTATTTAAATTTGACCAGAGAGAGAGAGAATGAGAGAGGAAGTGAGAAAGCAAGCTGCCAGGTCTTGGACTCAAACCATGATTGGCCATGTTGGAGTCCAGTGCCCTTAACTACCATGCCACTTGCTGGCTCCGTCCCTCTCCTATAAATTTTTTTATGCTTTAAGTATTGGATGAATTGAGCTCAGTTTTTGAAAGTTGTGTTGGAAATGGACTATTTTGAGAGTTTATTTTTTAAGAAATTACATTTTGGGGGCAGCAGATGGTGTACCGATTATATGGCTGGACTCCCACAAGGCCAACCACAGTTCCAGTCCTGGACCCAGTGGCTTGAAACTCAGGCTGAGGTGCATGTGTGTGTGTACCCAAGATCCTGAGAGGAGAATGAAGGAGAAGGGATTGTGGTGTGGCCCATCTCCCACAGGGTGATTTTTCACTTTCCCTCTCACTGTCTCTCTCTCTCCAGCA
>NW_006159835.1:3903275-3935017 GCF_000334495.1 Tupaia belangeri chinensis | reverse complement strand
AAAAAAAAAAAAAAAAAAAAAAGGAAAGAAAGAAATTACCTTTTGTTCATATGATAGTAGTTTTGCTAATTACAATATGTCATAGAAGAAATTATTTAGATTTGGCTAGTTGCCTATTTTTATAAATTAAATTTTACTGGAACACAGTCAAGCTTACTTGGTTACCTATCATCTTTGCTTTTTAAGTGTACAGCAACAGGGACTATACAGAGGCTATAAAGTGCATTAAACTAAAATATGCTATCTGTATGCCCCTTACAGAAAAAAATTTACCAACTCCTGGTTTAGATCATTCAACCAAGAGTTAATTAGAAGTCTTTTCTCCTCTACCCATCCTTAAATCTGTTCTTTTTCCTGAGTTAGTATGCACAGCATTTGTATGATATGTAAATAAATACAAAATTAATTTTTTTCTAACTGGGAACTTTGTAATACCTTAGCGTCATATCTTAAAATATCTTAAAAGGTATGTGAAATTCTCATTGACATAGGGATCAGTCATTCCTAAAAAATTATTTTTGCAGCTCTCTGTTTTTTCTTAAAAGTAGTGAGTATGGGGCCAGCAGCTGGTATAATAGAGAAGGGATTGCAGTGTGGCCATCCCCCCCGGGGGGGTGATTTCTCACTTTCTGTTCTCTGTCTCTATCTTTCTGGTGAGTGCACGTACCCTATAGCAAAAAAACTCTCAAAAAAAAAAAAAAAAAAAAAGTAGTGAGTATGAAATGGTTTTGGTTATCTACATTCCCATTAATAGAAATTTTGATATTTATAGGACTGTTGAAGCTAGATGTTCATATTTAACTGATGTGACATTACATGTGCAAAAACAACTTACCAAAATTATTTTATATGTATTTATAAAACAGTGCATGTTATAGAATCCTGTTTTGAGTAGACCCATGTAATAATTTTTGTTTTTTGGTTTTTTTTTTTTTGGAGAGGATTTTTTTTTGCTATAGGGCGTGTGCGCTTGCCAGACAGACAGAGAGAGATACAGAGACAGAAAGCGAGAAATCACCCCCAGAGGGGATGGTCACGCCGCAATCCCTTCTCCTCCATTCTCCTCTCAGGATCTTGGGCACACACGCACACGCGCCCGGCGTGAGTTTTAAGCTACCGGGTCCGGGACGCGAACCACGGTTGACTATGTGGGAGTCCAGCGACATAGCCATTACGCTAACTGCTGGTTCCCGACCCATGTAATAATTTTAGTGTTTTTAAATTTTTTTATTTTAACCGTTACATCAGTTTCCTTGAAGTTTTTCTTTATTAGTATGTTTGTGCAATTTTCATTTAGAAGCAATGCTTTCTAAAATTGTGTTTAATTTTGTAAAATAACATTTTTCTCCCACAGAATCAAACTTGTTTTCTCATGCAGAAATGCCCAGGCCATCCGGGGTTTCAGGTCGAGCAGAATTCTATTCCTCACTTGGGTCCACCTCAAGTCGATTCTCTCATCATCCTTCAGCCATGCCCTCGATGGTATCTCACCCTCCTTCAAGCTGGTCAACAATGGCCCCTTCCACCACATGCTCAGTCAATGCAAATCCACTGAGTAGATTTCCAACAGGGACCCTTTCCTCTAATTCACAAGGTATCCCACCTTTCCTGGAAATACCTGATGTGAATCATTTAAATGCTTCGAATGCTTGCATTTATAACGATACTGATGACACAGGCAGAATGGAAGCATCATCCCTGTCCTCAGCTGACTTATATGGTATTTCTGATGCCAACATGTTGCCCAACTGTCCTGTGAATATGATGACAACCAGCAATGATAGCATGGGAGAGACTGATAATCCAAGACTTGTGAGCATGAACCTTGACAATCCTTCATGTAATTCAGTGTTAGACCCAAGAGACTTGAGACAGCTCCATCAGATGTCTACTTCCAGCATGTCCACAGGCGCCAGTTCCAGTACTGCTGTTTTTGCTCCACCATCGGATGCATTTGCTCAGTCTAACTTCAGTTGTGCAGATAACAGCATGATAGATGAGTCGGGACAGTCAAACAATGCTAATCCAAACAATTTTGTTCAGAGCAATCAGTATTCGGATATTGGCACTATGTCAAATGATCAGTTGAATGACTCCTATGCATATGAATTTTTTTAAGTATAACTCACTTGCTTTAAATCCTTTTAAATAGGGGGCTAGAAGGTGGCATGGTGATTAGGGTGCTGGACTCCCACATGACTGACTGTGGTTCATGTCCTGGACCTGGCAGCTTGAAAATCATGCTGGGCACGTGTGCATACATGCCCAGAATTCCACGGGGAGAATGGAGAAGAGATTGTGGCATGGTCATCCACCTGGGGGGTGATTTCTCACTTTTTCTCTCACTGTTTCTCTCTCTTTCTCTCTGGTTGAGTGCATGTGCCTTATGGAAAAAAACTTTTAAAAAATCCTTTTAAGTGTTTATCTTGATACAACTTATGTAACTACAGCCTAGAAGCTTAAGATACACAGTGGGCACATGCACATGCATGCCCAAAATCCTGAAAGTAGTATTGAAGGAGAAGGGATTGAAGCGTGACCGTCCTGCCATGTATGGTCATTCATTCTCTCTCTCTCTCTCTCTCTCTCTCTCTCTCTCTCTCTCTCTCTCTCTCTCTCTCTCTTTCTCCTGCAAGCACCTGTGCACTTGCCTTCTGGCAATTTTTTTTTTCCAAAAAAGATAAAATTTAGAAATAGAAATTTAAAAGGGCTTAAATGTTACTTCTTTTGAAAAGACTTGATACCATATGTGATGTGAATTCTGTCTTAGAATCCTACCACTTTTCCCCAGGACAGACTAGGGAATGTTAAAGCAAAGATCCAGTTTTTCCAAATGTGCTCTTTTATACCTCTTTTTGTAAATGTATTAATGTATTCTTGTTAAATGAATAAATTAACTCAGTGGTCCCCAACCTTCCCAGTAACAGGGACTGACCAGAACCCAGGCAGTAACGCAGGCGATAGGAAGGCTTGGAGGCAACTGCAATACAGATGAAGTCTCGGAAGTCTAGCTTGTCCACTGCTCCTCACAGGCCAGGGACCAGTACTGGTCCAGCCCAGGGGTTGGGGGCCCCTGAATTAACTAATATTTGCTTTCAAGCAAATTTAAGGTAAAACCTGTAATGGCTATGTCATTGGAACATTTTAATTCCTTATATTTGAGGCCCAAGGGTCAAGGTGACCCCTAAGGGGTTTTCCAAAGCTTCTTGGAGTTTCTTAGGTTTATATGTAAATTAAACGTTTTAAAAAATGTTAAGTTGGACAGAAGGCAGTTGAAGTGAGCTTTCAAGGTGTGGGAGGTTTTCTGTTGTATAGTCTATACTCATTTACATCTATACCTTCAAAATTGCTTATGATTTTAGTTTTACCAAGTTTTTAAGAAGTTTCCTTGAACCTTTCTTCTTTTGTAGGTGTCATCACTCCCTATGATCTATAAAACTGCCTAATTTAGAAATCTAATTAAAGCGCAAACTCTACATATCCAAAACTGAATTCTTGACCTTCCCTCCCAAACTTGCTTCTCCATCAGTCTTCCCCAACTCAGTAAATGGCAATGCCATACTTTCAGTTGCACAGGATAAAATCTTTGGAGTTGTCCTTGATTCTCCTTTCTTTATCTCCTGTATCTAGTCTTTCAGTAAATGCAGTAGGCCCTGCCTTCAAAATATATCCAAAGCTGACCACCTATTTTGAATGCTACTGTTTAACACCATATTCCAAGCCATCATCATCTCTTGCTTGGATTGAAGCTATAGCCTCCACAAAACCCTTCTTAGATCCTTGTGCTCCAGTAAGTCTGTTCCCCATAACGTAGCCAGAGTGATTATTTTAAAAACAAGTCAAATTATAGTATTGTCCTATCTCATTCAGAGTAAATGGCCAAAGTCTTCAAATTTATGGAGGCTGAGACCCCTACCTCATGTTGCTGCCATTTTCCTTCCTCCTCCTCTAGCTCCAGGCACTCTGCTCAGTGCTTCTCCTCAAAGCACCAAGGTATGCTTCTGCACCCCCTTGCATCCTTCTGCTCTCACTCCATTGTTACCTAGCCAAGACCTTGACTGTGCACCAGCATTCCCCACCAGCTCCTGCTTTATATATGTCCGTAGCACTGGTAAGAATCAGACTAAGCAATTGCTGGTTCGTTATTTGTTTTACTTTACTGGTATATAAGCTCCATGAAGGCAGAAATGTTTATGTTTTTCTTACTATTGAATCCCCAGTCATAGAACAGTGTCTGCCTCATATTAAGCACTCAGTTATTTATTGAATGTTTGAAGTATTACTTACTAGTAGAACTTTATTTTTTGAAAGAAAGTAGTTTCAATTACTAGGTGTTTATGATTTTTACATTTTGTTTAATGTGACATTGGGTTATGTTAGACTCATGCTAGGATTAATAATGGTAATCACATTATTTGAAAGCAGTAAAATCTAGTGGAAAATCATGGTAGAATTGGGGCAGTAATCTTAATTGTGTTTGGTGTTGTCGTGGTGCTAAGTAACTATCATATTGAAGACCTAGTTTAATCTTCAGCTAGAACCTACCTTAAATGTTGATCATACTCTTAAACTCAAAATAATATATCAGTTCTTCTCTATAATGTCCAACAAAGCATAAGTTGGCATAAACTAGTCAAGTTTAATCGAAATGAAATGCATATGAATGCCATGTAAATAAAAATTCTGGATTGAATGGCACTGGGAAATAGAAAGAGCAAGGTAAAATGTGGGGTCAGGATAGTTTAGGAAGGAAAAGAAAAGACTAAAGGCCCTCAACTAAAAACTACTAATAGTTCTCAAAAATCAGGAATTCAAAAAGGAATATTTCTGTCATTAAGTTTTAAATCATACACATAATCATACTTTTAGTAGAATTTACCAGGGAGAATGAAAAACCTGAAGACACATTGTTTTTCTTATTCAAAATATGAATTTGGGATGTCTCTAGATTATAATGGATAGGAAGTTTCTAAAAAAAATACAGAATCTTACAATTTTATATTAATTAGCACTGATCAGCTTAAACATTGTTGGGATAGCTAAATGAAATTCTTGAAAACTAAATAAGGCATCCACTTGTTCTACAGTTTTTTTCCTGTGCAAGTTGAATTAAGATACTGCTATAGCTGTGTTTAGAGTATTTCCCATGGATTTTTCTTTTTCTCAGGTACTATTTACTGAACGTAGAATTTATTTTATAATTTAAAATGAATTTGGCTACCTGTTTGTCCTCCCTCTCGATGTATTTTACTTTTGTCAGTTCTTAATAACTTAGTTTCTGAGGAAAAGGTAAGAACGGTACCTTCCTGTCTATACTCTGGCTGTGTACTGGATCCCTTCTCTTTTCTCTCTCTTCTTGTGTTTCCTCTGTCCTGTTTTCCCCTTTGTATAAATACGGTGAAAGTTTTCTCAAGCCCAGAAAAAAAGACCAAATAAAGAGCAACAAACCTTCCTTATCACCTTCCTATTCCTCTTCACACCCTGATTCTGAAATGCTTTCAACCTCCCTTTCTTCACTTCCCAGTCATGTGTGGCCCACTGGGCTCTGTCTTAACTCCTGTGATGTTCTTAGATATGCTAGGAAAGGTGATCAGCGACCATCCTCCGTCAAATCTACTGTCTTTTACCAGTTCTCACCATGCTATCAACTATTCCTTTTTTGTACCTCTGGGACTTCTGTATAGACAAGATTCCTTCCTGAGGTGGACTTTTTTGTCTAGTCTCAACTCCGGCTCCCAGTGCTCCCTTTCCTGCTGCTGGGTGATATTAATGTCCGAGGCTGCAGCTTTCTGTCATGCTACCTGAAGGCCCTTATAAACTGGCTCCACCTCTTGTATCTTTCCTTAATGGTATCATCACTTAATCCTAATACTCATATTTATTAGAACCTCAACATAGTTTATTCCTTCTCTTCCTCACACTCATGCTTATTCACAAAGTCCTTGAGTCTGCCTCCTAAAAATTTCTTGCATTTGTTCCTTCATTTTCCTGCTTTCTTAGTAAAGGCTTCATTCTTTTACCCCAAGAATCTTTTCTATGTGTTCCTGTTAGGAATATTCTGTTCACCTTATATTTTATCCCATAGCTAGCATTCCTTGAAAAAAAAATTTTTCTCAGGTGTCCATACCCTCAACAGGTTACCTACTCCACTACTACTCTTTTATGATGAGAACACTCATCCTTTATGACTGTGAAACTTGATCCCACCTCCCTATCGAGGTGCAGCTTCACATTTGCCCAAATTACAGACTTCTTCTCATGGACTGATAGTGACTTAAGTGTTTATTTCACTTATCATTGGGACTCAAGCACTGAGCACATTTCCTGGCATCATTGGTGCTGAATGGTAGCTATTATTAAGAGAAGGAAGAATAAAATGACCATGGAGTGATGGTAGAAATGTGGATAAGGACATGATTTTTTTTTTTTTTTTTTTTTTGCGGGGGGGGAGAGGTTTTTGCTATAGGGCACATGTGCTTGCAGAAAGACACAGAGAGAGAGAGATAGAAAACGAGAAATCACCCCCCCAGGGGGGATGACCATGCCACAATCCCTTCTCCTCCACCATCCCCTCGGGATCTTGGACACGCACGCACACGTGCCCAGCATGAGTTTAAGCCACTGGGTCCGGGGTTCGAACCACAGTTGACTCTGTGTGAGCAAGTAGTCAGAACCAATACTTAATTTTTATTGAGAGTAGTAAACAACCTTCCCAAAAGTTTGACCAGAGTGACTCCATTTTATAAGTTCACTCTACCTTAATATACGTATGTGTTCATTGCCTATCATAGTGACTCTTCCTTGGGAGTTCCCTGCCCTATTTACCTTCTCCCTGGGTCTGTGTCCTGTCTCATTATGTAGTGCCAAGATTTTAGTATTTTTTTAAAAATTTTTTGGTTTTAATTAACTAATTTACATTCATTTACTGAGCATTGTCGCAGCATAAAAATATGATTTCCCCTCCAGAATATGCTGCATAGTGCTTAATCGTACATGTTATTGTCAATAATTTTCCATTTCTATTTTTTTTTTTTTTTTTTTCGGGGGGGGGAGAGGTTTTTGCTATAGGGCACATGTGCTTGCAGAAAGACACAGAGAGAGAGAGATAGAAAGCGAGAAATCACCCGCCGGGGGGATGGCCACATCACAATCCTTTCTCCTCCATTCTCCTCTTGGGATCTTGGACATGCATGCACATGCGCCAGGCATGAGTTTAAGCCACCGGGTCCGGCACTCGAACCGTGGTCAGCTACATGGGAGTTCAGCGACATAGCCATTACACTAACTGCTGGTCCTGACAAGAACATGATTTTTAAAGGGAAAGGTACATAACCTGGCAGGAAAAGCAGTAATGGCAGGATCCCATAAGTCTTGAGAAATACACTCTTCTTGACCCACTCCCTCCTTTTATTTTAAAAACCCTCTGTAACCCTTCCAGATTTAAAATAGCTCTATTGGGAATAGTAGTGTCAGTAGGTGGCAATTCTAAAGTAATTAAGATGATTTCATACCCCTGACCTTACTTATTTCTCTCCACTGTATGTGGCAGACTTAATCTTTTCTCCCTCATGCACTTAGTTCCCTGGCACCTGCCTTTGCACAGACACTAGTTTTCATGTAATCATCATAGATCCCACATTTTTTTAGTGAATAACATGCAAAGCATCATGTTAGGTGCTAAAAATGGTACAGATGAATGAGACAAATGTTAGTATTCTTGAGGATAGCACATATGAAGTAAAATGCATAAGGCGGACTAATTTTGAAATGCACGGTTTGATCAGTTTTTGTGTGTGTAAATATCCACATAACCCCCATGTTTAGCACATTTCTAGCATCCCAGAAGTTTCTTACATGCCTCTTACCAACATGAACCTAGTCTTCAAAACCACCATTCTGATTTCTGTCATTAGAACCTATTATCTTAAGCCCTATTTAATTGGCAACTAGGCCTCAACTCACCACCTTCATGAACAGAAACAGCTGGGTTTTCCATTTCTAACCTAATGCTTAAGAAAAACTGTATTTTTCATGTCAAGAGAGCCTTGGGAGCCGGCCCTGTGGCCTGATGGTCAGGGGATGGCTAGATCCCTCATGACTGACCATGCAGTTTGAGTCCTGACCCCAGAAAGAGTGGAGAAATGGAGGAGAGGGGACTGCATATGACCATGTCCCATTGTGGGGGTGCTTCTCCCTCTGTCTCATTGACTAGTGTGTACTCTGCTGGCAAATTAAGAAAAGAGAGACAGATATTTGGGTTTGGTGATCTAGGATGCCTAACTATTTGCTGTATTGTAAACTGATAATTGAAGTATTATCACATGTTGCTAAATACCATGTAGAAATGGAAATAGGCAGTTTTTAGACAGATAATACCCAGCCTACCTACCTCACACGATGTATCATCCTAAATAAAACTATGCACAGGAAGAAACACTGTAAATTTTATAGTGCTAATCATTGTTAATAAGCCAACATCTGTGTATATCCTGGGGCCCTGATTAATATCTAATGCAACACTTGAGTGAGAAAAATCACTATGGATTAGGTGCTTTAGTAAGAACCTTGAGATGGATTTCTCATTAGTGTGACTATTGCCCAGATCCAGAAAACGTTATTTGTTCCAGAATCACTTTGTACAGTGAAGATAGCGACTTCACTTTTTGAAATTCTGTGACTTAATTAATTTGCCAAAGTGGACAACAAATTGGGAGTAAGTAGAATCATCTTAAAAGTGAATCTCATATATAATGAAGTTGTCACTGAAAGATTTCTGCTCTGTATTATTTTCAGAGGTTGAATAAGAAAGGGAAATTTTCTTAACTCTATACAATTATAACTTAAAATGTAGGAAGATATAGTTTCTTGGGCACCAGTTCTGGAATTCAGTCTCATGCAACTTTATTAGTGACACACTTGATTTCTGTTGGGTAATTAACTGATACTCTTGACTGTTTCAGGGAGCACTGAGATGAGATGGAAAGCAAAACAGAGCTTTTGGGTAATGAGCATTCTTAAATGCATGCTTCAGACCAGATGAACCCTTTAGAGTTGACTTCTGTTTTAAAACTATATACTTTAACATGCCATTCTGATGAATATAGATCTCAGCATAATAGCAAAATCCTAATTTTTGACTGTTTTAACTGTTTCTTATACATTTCTTAATGAGTGAATTTGGAGGCACTGATGAAAGTGATTTTTATTTATTTTTTTTCGAGAGGTTTTTGCTTCAGGGAGTGTGCACTCACCAGAAAGACAGAGAGCGAGGCAGAAAGTGAGAAATCACCCCCCAGGGGGGGATGGCCATGCCACAATCCCTTCTCCTCCATTCTTCTCTCCGGTTCTTGGGTGCACACGCTCCCTGCATGAGTTTACACCACCGGGTCTGGGACTTGAACCGTGGTCGACTACATGGGAGTCCAGCAACATAGCCATTACACCAACTGCTGGTCCCGAAAGTGATTTTTAAAAGTTCTCAGGTACTGCTCAATTATTTAATATTAAGCTTGGTATCAAGATGCAGTTGTTTTTGTTTTTGTTTGTTTTTTAGATTTTTGCCATATGTGCTTGCTGGAGAGACAGAAAGAGAGGGAAAGTAGAAGTCACCCCCCAGGGGGAATAAACATGCCACAGTCCCTTCTCCATTCTCCTCTTGGATTTTGGACATGCGTGTGTAAGCTCCTGGAGAGTTTTTCAAGCCACTGGGTCTAGGTCCAGGTTTGGGTTCAAGACTCAAACCACAGTTAGCCATATGCCCTTTAGCAAATTTAAAAATAATAAAATTGCTTTTAAAATTTAGCATGTATAATTATGTATAGTATGTGATTCTTGATAATAAATGACTGTTACTGATTTATGTATATAATTATATTGTACTTCTTTATTGTTAAAAGTATACTGTAAGACTGTTAACACTGGCAACATCCTTATATGTCTTCTTTTGATCACACCTCTTCATTGCCTCATTTTCTCATGTGCTTAATTTAATCTTGTGTTATTTTGTTCATCTTGGCCCCTTAAGTGAGAGAGGATATGGTATGAAAAGATAAGGATATTAATGTGTATGTTAGTATCTTAATTTTTTTTTGAGAGAGAGATTTTGCTATAGGGTGCATGTGCTCACCAGAAAGACAGACAGAAAGCGAGAAATCACCCTCCCCTAGGGGGGATGGCCACACCACAATCCCTTCTCCATTCTCCTCTAGGGATCTTGGACACACACGTACATGTACCCGGTACGAGTTTAAGTCACCGGGTCCGGGACTCAAACTGCAGTCAACTCTATGGGAGCGACATAGCCATTACGCCAGCTGCTGGTCCTGAGTATATCTTAATTTAAAAAAAAAAAAAGTTAAAATATTTTAAATAGAAAAAAAATTATAGAATAAGGATATAAAGAAAAAAAAATTGTATACCCATACAAAGTTTCATTTGAAAAGAGTAAAACTTTTTTTTTTTTTTGAGGTTTTTGCTATAGGGTGCACGCGCTCACCAGAAAGACAAAGAGACAGAAAGAAATCGCTCCACCAGGGGGATAGCCACGTCGCCATCCCTTCTCCAGTCTCCTCTTGGAATCTTGGGCATGCACGCACACGGTGACATGAATTTAAGGCACTGGGTCTGGGACTCGAACTGCAGTCAACTACATGAAAGTCCAGCAACATAGCCATTATGCCAACAGCTGGTCCCAGAGTAAAACCTTTTTTATTTTTAATTTTATAAATTTTAAAATGTAAAAATGTAGTTATGATTAATTTATTAAAGAAAGAAAAGTATTTTTGTGTATTGTAGCTTTCCTGAGTGTACAGTGCTTATAAAGTCTACAGAGTGTGTCATAATGTTCTAAGCCTTGACATTCACATACCAGTCACTGAGCAACTTCCAGTTGTGCATGCTTCATTCATGGTGTATATGTGTACTATTTTTTATCTTTTTTTTTTTTAAGAGAGATTTTTTTGCTATAGTGTGCATGTACTCGCCAGTGAGACAGAAAGAGACAGAAAGCAAGATATCACCCTACAGGGGGGATGACCACACCACAATCTCTTCTCCTTCGTTATCCTTCCAGGATCATGGGCACACACGCATACATGCCTGGTGTGCATTTAAGCTGCCGGGTCCAGGGCTCAAACCATGGTCAACTACATGGCAGTCCAGCGACAGAACCATTATGCCATCTGCTGGTCCCACTATTTTTTTTAATCTTTTAAGCCATATTTTTACTGCATTTTTTGTATTTTGCACACATGAATACTTACATTGTGTTAAAGTTGTCTACAGTATTCAGTATAGTAACATACTGTACAGGTTTATAGCCTTGGAGCAGTATGCTGTGACATACAGCCTGGCTTCACGTAGTCATCATTTTATAGTAAGAATACTTAAAATCTACTCTTAGCAATTTTCAAGAATACTGTTATTAACTGTAGTTGCCAAGTTGTATAATGTACCTCTGAACTTATTCCTTCTATTTGAAATTGGGTATCTTTTGATCAACATCTCCCTGATATCCTCCCACCCTTCACCACCCACTGCCTCAGCCCCAGTATCCTCCATTCTGTGCCCTACTTCTGTGATTTCTTTCTTTTTTTTTTTTAGATTATACATGTAAGTGAAATCCTGCAGTATTTGTCTCTCGGTGCTTGGATTTCTTCACTTAATGTCCTCAAAATATTGCCTTGAGGGACCAGCAGTTAGTGTAATGGCTATGTCGCTGGATTCCCACGTAGTCGACCGCAGTTCGCGTCCCAGACCCAGTGACTTAAAACTCACACCGGGCACGTGTGCGTGCATACCCAAGATCCCAAGAGGGAAATGGAGGAGAAGGGATTGCGGCATGGCCATCCCCCTTGGGGGGTGATTTCTTGCTTTCTGTCTCTCTGTCTCTCTCAGAGAGTCTGTCTGGTAAGTGCACACTCCCTATAGCGAAAAACTCTCCAAAAAAAAGGAAAAAAAAATTGCCTTGAATGACAAATTTTCATTCTTTTTAATGACTGTATAGTAGTCCAGTATGTACAGAGAGCATTTTTTTTTTATTATATACTTCTTAACCTTTTGTAAAAATTATAGTTCTTTGCTATAGGTATGTTCGCTTGCAAGAGAGAGGGAAAGTGAGGGGGGATGACCACACCAAAATCACTTCATTCTGCTTTTGGGATTTTGGACATGCATGCACATGTGCCCAGTGTGATTTTTAAGCCACCGGGTCTAGCACTCAAACTATGGGGTGCCATGTGAGAGTCCAGAACCTTAACCAAAACACCACCTGCTGGCCCCACGTGTCAGTTTTTATGCCAATACCATGCTTTTTGATTAATAGAGCTTTGTAGTATATTTTTAATGGGGTAGTGTGATGCCTACAACTTTGGCCATTTTGCTCAGTGTTGCTCTTGCTGTTCAGGGTTTTTGGTGATTCCATATAGGTTTTAGGATTTTTTTTTTTTTTAATTTTCTGTGAAAAATGACATTGGAAAACACAAGGGAGGTAAGATGTTCAAAAGTTCATGGAAACTGTATTATGAGAAAACTACACATTGGTTTCAACATATTTTTAAACTAAAATTAACTTATGGGCCAGCTCCATGGTCTGGTAGCTAAGGTAGCCGCACTCCACATGGCTGACCATGCAGTTTGAGTCCTAGACCTGTCAGAATTGAGAAACATGCCAGGTGTGTGTGCATGCATAGCCAGAAATCCCAAAAGGGAGCAAGAGATGGAGAAGAAGGAATTGCAGTGTGACAATTCCCCATCTGGGATGCTTTCTCCACCCTCCTCTCTCATGAGCACACGCCCTCTGGCAATTTAAAAAAAAAACTGGAGAAGCTCTTGGTAGACAGTACTTTAACCAATTAATTAAAGCCCAACTATCAGTGATTTGACAAATCAAAACTGTGTGACACCTGATAAAATGCAAGAAAAAGGTAGTACTACTTCTGTGATATTCTTGCCAAAAAGATAGAACCTGAATCTGAAATAAAACACCAGGCAAATCCAAAGTGAGGGAAAAGTCTACTACATAACTTGTCTGAAATCTTCCAGAAAGTTAAAGTAATGAGCCAAGGAAGGGCAAAATGTTTCAGCTTGGTGGAGACTAAAAGAGACATAACTAAATGCAAAGTGTGATCACTTGATTATGAAGAACACTGGTGTCACAGCTGTTCAAACTTGAATGGAGTCTGTGGATTAAATAATAGTAATATATCAGTGTTAACTTCATTAATTTGATAGTTACACATAGAATAATGTCCTTATTTGTAGAATTACACACTGATATTTGGGATGAAGCTTCATGGGTCAGTGGTTCAGGGAACAAGGTTCTTTGTACTTTTCTTGCAACTTTCTGTAAGTTGGAATTACTTCAAAATTAAAAAGTTCAAAGTGTAATCATAAAAATTCTTTTCACAATAAAAAAAATCATATCATGGGCCAGCAGGTGATGTAGATAAGCCACTAGACTCCCACATGGCCATCCACAGTTCGAGTCCCAGGCCTGGTAGCAGGTGCTGTGGTGGTTCAGGCACTGGATTCCCATGTGGTCAACCATAATTCAAGTCCTAGACCTGGTGGCTTGAAAATTATCCCCGCAAGGGGCTGGTAGATGGCATGGTGGTTAAAACGCTGGACTCCCACGTGGTCAACCATGGTTGAAGTCCTAGACTTGGCAGCTTGCTTTCTCACTTTCTCCCTCTCTCTGTCTTGTTCTGCTCAAATTAAATAATAACATTAAAAGAACACACACACTCACACGCACACACTGGGCGCGTGTGACCCAAATCCCAAGAGGAGAATGGAGGAGAAGGGATCACAATGTGGCCATCCCCTTTGGGGAGTGCTTTCTCACTTTCTGTCTCCAGCAAGCACATGTGCCTTATAGCAAAAACCTAAAATTAAAACAATGAAAGATTTAAAAATTCTGAAAAACTTATATCATGGTTCATTCCTTATTTGGACTTAAAAACAAAGAAAGGGGCCAGATAGTGGCACCACAGTAATATAGTGCTCTGTAAGGCTAACTCACTTGGGAGGTTTCTGGGTGTTCATCTGCAGAGCTTCCTGATCTTAATGGGCATATGCATGCCCATGATTGGGGGCTGACTGAAGACGGGTTGGATGAGGACCCTGCTAGGGGAGCCTTCTCTCTCCCTCATTTATGGAAGAAATCAGAATTTTTTTTTAACAAATAAATAAAGCTCCAAAAGAAAAGATCTGGGCTAGCAGGTGGTGTGGTGGTTAAAGTGCTGGACTCCTGCATGGCTCACCACGATTTGAATCCCAGAGCTGGACCTGACAGCTTGAAAATCATGCCAGGAGTGTGCATGTTTGTCTAAAATCCCAGGAGGAGAATGGAGAAGGAGTTAGTTGTGTGGTCATCTCTTCTGGGCGATGATTTCTCATGTTCTCTTGCACTGTGTCTGTCTCTGGTGACAGACCCTATGGGGTGGAGGGAGGGAAATTGCCAAAGAATGATGCTTTTCTCTCTTTTTTTTTTTTTTTTTTTTTTTTGAGAGGTTTTTGCTATAGGGCGTGTGTACTTGCCGGAAAGAGACAGATAGCGAGCTCCAGGGAGGGATGGCCACGCCGTAACCCCTTCTCCATTCTCTTCTCGGGATCCTGGGCACGCATGCACATGTGCCCAGTGTGAGTTTAAGCCACCGGGTCTGGGACTCAAACCGCGGTCGACTACGTGGGAGTCCAGTGACATAGCCATTACACCAATTGCTGGTCTCAATGCTTTTCTCTTACAAGATGGAAATTTAACTTCTAAATTTACTTTGTATAACTTGCAAATGTAACTATCATACTTGGGAACTTTTCATTTTGCCAGTTTATTTTTTTTAAACTTTTCTAGGTATTAAAAGTTGATGTTTTTCCCAAAATAAATCACAGACTGTATTTGGGACAAAGAATTATTAAGATGTACAAAAGCCTCTTTCGCTAAGTAATTTCTAATTTAAACAAATCTTTAAAAAGAAAATCATAAAGCCGATTTTAAAACTATTTCTATGGGACCAGCAGTTAGCATAATGGCTATGTCGCTGGACTCCCATGTAGCTGACCATGGTTCGCGTCCCAGACCCGGTGGCTTAAACTCACACCGGGCACGTGTGCGTGTGTGCCCAGGATCCTGGGAGGAGAAGGGATTGTGGCGTGGCCATCCCCCCCCGAGGGTGATTTCTCACTTTCTGTCTCTCTCTCTGTCTGGCGAGCACACAGGCCCTATAGCAAAAACCTCTCCAAAAAAAAAAAAAACTATGTAGGCAAAAGGGAAACTAGTATACATTACCTTATGTTCCCAACTCTGCCTAAAACAAATGCCTACATTAATTTTTAACAATCTGTGTCTCAAAAGTATGTGGATATTTGGAGTAAGCATTTATGGCTAATGTTTACTCTTTGCTTGAAATTTTTCATCATCTCAAGAATAAAAGTTTAAGAAGTAGAATTCTTCTAAGTTTCCTTAGGATGTTCTTGATTCTCCCACATTACAGGTCCCCTGGATTCAAAGTTGAGCCAAAGAAAAATGCAAGACTGTCTCCTAAATTATTTAACTCTCAATTGTAGCAAACTTTCCCCAGAACCTGAAAAACAGCCACACAGAATTACCATTTTATCAAAAGTTTATTTCTGTTATCCCTTTCTGGCACTGAAATACAGAAGAAATCATTTGCTATTCACCTATGAAACATATGGTTTCAGAGTGGTAGGCTGACTTCATGTCAGTTAAAACCATTTTCTAAAGTGAATCTGGATAGCCGTGAACTATGTTTAATATAGAGATGGGAAACAGTGAGTAATCCAATACTATCCAAGTCACAAGTGTTCTTTAAAAAGCTTCAATGTCTGAATTAGAGTATGGAAATTACACTTAAATCTGAAACTTTCATGAGGTTCCTCTCAGAAACTTTTCTCTTAATGACCCATCTATTTTCTTTAGGTTTAGCTTATTTAATAATATTTTTCCTCTTCATAATACCAACTAGTGATTAATTTCCTAAGAAATGATAATTATATGGGATTATATGAAATATACTTGGGCTATTTTTTGTAACCTTTTTGATTTGATATCTAAATTCCCAAAGTCAGTTCTAAGAGTAATATGAACTTAATTGGCATCCTGCACACACCGGATGCTCAATAACAGGGCATACTAGAAAGGAGCCTAGAGACAAAGAAATTTCAAGTCTAGGCCTACATACAGAGGTAACTAAAAAATGTTAGATAAGTCATTTAACTTCTTTGGTTTTCATGTTTGTAAAATGGACACACTATCCTACAGGACTTAAGACATTTCAAGTTGGATAATATATGGAAGCATTCTGAAATAATATCAGTTTACCTTTGTTTAGCAATCTCAATTTTTCATAATCTTAACCTTAGGATTGAAGTTAATGAAGGCACTTGTTTCTCCTTTGTAAGATTTAGGAGAGTCTCTTAACCATGGCAGGCCTCAATCCTGAAGATTTCACTTTCCCTCCACAGGAGAAATATATTGACAGTTTTAGATTGTCAAAGTAGTAGCTTGAGGTCGTTAAGATTTGTGACAAATCACAACCCAAAGTACTTCTGTTTAAATAGCTTATTTGAGTCTTACCAGGAAAATACTAATGATGTCAGATTTGCATTTGGTAGAATATTATAGGATACTGTGCTGCATAAATCTAAATAAATTTTATTCAAGTAATTAAAGAAATTTAGAACATGATTTTAAAGGTGATGTGCCTCTTGTGAAGGGAAATCTTGAAGAAATGACAGCTTCTCATATTAACAGAGAATGTGTCCTCTTTGCTTCCCTCTCTAGATCAGAGAATTAAGAGGGAGAATGATTTCATTACTTATCATTTGATTTGTAGGGGTAAGAGAGGGAATGAGAAAAATCATAAGATATCCTTGTAACAATTTACCATACAGTATACACATATATAGATCCTGAGATGTTACAACAAATTCAAAACTAGATCAACATGATCCAAATTATTTCCAAGACACTAGTATGGCGAGTACACAGCCATTGTAGAGTGGAAGCTGCATGGTGTCCACACAAAGCCGGGAAAACCCTACTCTTGGTCTCCACATCTGAAAGCTAGTCATCCAGAACGGGTGGCCAGTCGACGTCTACAGACTAGAGGAAGAAAACAAGTCATTAAAACAGGGATTACTTTTATAGTAAGCCTTTGCTAATCGTGCTGTGTAAATTTAATTTTTGTAATATAATGCAACAGAAGAAATTACACTTGAAAGAGCTATCAAACACTACAATTTAATGCTGTAAAGTCCACCCTAAGAATTCTTGGGTGCCAGGTTTATTTCTGAATTAACTGAGAAGCGGTATTTGGCTACATGGCTGGTTATTAACTGTGTCTTTTGACTGATAATAGAGTAAATTTAAACTTTATAAAGGTCACTTATGGGTAAAGTAGCCAAGAAGTTCAGCTAGCTACACCAGTTTTCCCTCAGGGGGCTCAGCAACTCTTATTCTTCTCATCTCTTCCATTCTCTCATCTTTCGTTTGACAAATACTCAAGTGTACGTAAACCTTGTGTGAAACATTATAGCTAAGTGTGAAATATTTATCTTTTATGAATATGAAAGATCACCTGGAACTAGAAAAGTGATTGAAGATTTGCAATTCACTTCAGCAGAATTTTTTTTTTTTTTAAATCTAACTTATCTGTATCTAGTTTCATTTTACTCTTCCAGAGCAAAACCTTGACCTTTGAGTCACCATAAAATTATACCAAGCAGACTATTTTGTCTCCACATAAACGATCACATTTCAGGTCGTCTTAGATATATCAAAGCACACCTTGTTTTAACTATTCTAGGGGACCTACTGTAAGTTTAAAAAATTCACTTACCTGTAGCGTTTACTGACCTTTAAAGTTTAAAACCTGAGATGATTTAAGATGATGTACTGAAAATGTTTTCATTATCCCGTGAGCACTTCACACACCAGATTCATTTTTTAAAAGTATTAGAAAAGCCCAAATATTTGTGTGTGTCTGAGTGTGTGTGTGTGCGCATGTCCTTCACAGACCTCATATTTTGGTTCTGCTTTAGAACAAATATAGCCATATGCCAAACACCCATACATAAGTTCACGGGTAGTTTCTCAAACTGAAATTAAACATTACCATCAGTCTTTGTGTGTTGGGGTCAGGGAAAGGTAGGCATGTTGAAGTTTTTAAAAGCTCCACAGGTAATTCAGTTGCCAATGGGGTTGAGAAGATACTGCCCTGTGATTTTGACTTTCCTAAACTGTTTTAAGAATTAAAACAGTTGAAAGGATGAATGCAGCTATGATATCCTTTAATACGACGGAAAGTTGCCTTCCTCAGGATGATAGTCTCAGTGAAGAAACTTCTTCAACCTTGAAGATACAGACACTGGCTGTACTGCAGGCACTGTATATACAATCTAATCTGAGAGTATTCGTGATAATTACTTGCAAGGTAATAATTCCCCAGTGATCATTTAAAAACAAGCATAGTTTTTTTTCACACTAGACAACTATACATCTTTTTTTTTTAATCACTTTAATATTATTCCCAAGTGCAAAATTCTTGCCTCTCCTAAGATTACGGGATAGGGTTGGAGGATGGGGAGGGACTCAACTAATCAGATTTTGATCAAGGAGCACAGTTTGAGACTCAACATCTAGATGTGCAAATGTTTTAAAAGTTTATGGAAAATTGAAAGATTCATTCTTGTAAGTACCTTAGAATGTAACCTTGTCTTAATTCAGACTGTAAGATCAGAGAACCTGGACAACATCATAGGAATCCCTTAGAGAACTGCATTTGTTAATAACCATTGGCTCATCTCATTGCTCTGGTACTAAATATACATTTCTGAATAAGCTGCCTTAAATTCTTCATAAAAACAAATAGTATGGAAATGAACTCTCCAGAGTCCAAAGAACATATGAAGGGCAGTCAAAACTTTACTGCCCTACTTGGCTTAACAGTTTAGATCTGATGCCATATATAAAGAACAGTTAGTAAATTAACTATACATTTGTATGAATCATAAATGAGACCTTGTATTGTTTTAAAAAATAAAAATTTCAGACACTGTCCCTGGAATACAACACTACTTAATGAGATTTTGATCATTTTCTAATACCTATGAAGTAGGACAGTGCTATTTGACCTAATGCTCATAACTTTGGCTGACTTCAGATTGCAAATGTGCATTCCACAATAGCATGGTTTACCTCAACGTCCAGCTCAAGTATGTCTGCTGTCATGTTCATCAGAGAGCCAACATTTGGCTTGGTTCTCCCAAAGTCTCCATGTACAAACTCTTTAATGTAGCTGGGGTTTGTTCAGGAAAAAAAAACGAAGATAGCCATGTAGCACTAACTCTCTGGTAAGACTGAGACGTGAAAAGGAAATAATAAAAGAAGAAAGGTTACAAAGAGAGGTTATTTCTGAGCTCTCCGTTGTGCTGTGTGCCTTAGAACATAAGCTACCACCCTGTTCCTACTAGCCCGGCAGCCAATGTCAAGATGGCACCTGCATTTACATCAAGCTTATAAAAGTCATGGTTTTCTTTCTCTATAGCCCATCTCCCAAGTGCCAAGGTTTGGGTATGGTTTTTAAAAATTAGCTGTAGGGACCAGCAGATGGTGTAACGGTAATGTCACTGGACTCCCCACGTAGTTGACTGCAGTTCAAGTTCAAGACCTGGTGGCTTAAAACTCATGCTGGGCATGCGTGTGCGTGTGCCAAAAATCCCAAGAGGAGGATGGAAGAGAAGAGACTGCAGCATGGCCATCCTCCTGGGATGATGATTTCTTACTTTCTATAGCAAAACTCTCTCTCTCTCTCTCAAAAAAAAAAAAATGCTATAGATTAATGTTTAAAACAAAAAGAACTAAAATCTGTTTCCCTGTCACAATTTCAATTTTGTCATCTTCTGGTCCCATTTTTCAATAGTAGAAGCTGGTGGGGCTGGCAGGTAGCATGGTGGATAAAGGTGCTGGATTCCCACATGGCCGAATGTGGTTCGAGTCCCAGACCTGGCGGCTTGCTTCTCACTTTCCCTCTCTCTCTCTCTCTCTCTCTCTCTGTCTCTTCTGATCAGATTAAAAAATAATAAATAATAATAGCAAATGGAATTAAATAATAATTTTTAAATGATAATAATAATAATAGAAGGTGGCATCTATCAGTTGGTAGTTTTCCCCAGGGTCACCCAAGCAATGAACTCAATGACAGCTTTCCTTGTAATGTGACCCAGTGGCAACAGGCTGGGAGGAACAATGAGAATGTTAATTTAGTCTGGATGTAAGTCCTTCAGAAGGACTTTCAAAGGGCCTAAGTTTTAGTTCCTCCCTAACATGGTTAGTAAAAGAATGCACTCTCTAATGAGTGCATGTGCCCTGTAGTAAAATAAAACTAATAATGATTAATTAAAAAAAAAAATTAAGTTTACTCTCTCTTTTTTAAGGGGCAACTTTGTATTTCCCTCACAGGTCCTCAAATTTTGAAGTCCATGACTAATCTTAGAATTTCTTTCTAATAAGATCACATTAACCCCTTAATAGGACTCTACTGCAGCCTCAATACTGTTTATCTGAAGGATATGTTTCTGCTAGCATTTTATAAAACTAACTCAGCATTGTGTTGTGTTCTGTTCTATAAACCAGCATTCCATAGTTAATAGAATTGCATATGAAAAATAAATTTATTGGGACCAGCCATTAGCATAATGGCTATGTCGCTGGACTCCCATGTAGTCGACGCAGTTCGAGTCCTGGACCCGGTGGCTTAAATTCACACCAGGCGCATGTGCATACGTGCCCAAGATCTCAAGAGGAGAATGGAGAAGGGATTGCGGTGTGGCCATCCCCTGGGGGGATGATTTCTCGCTTTCTGTCTCTCTGTCGCTGTCTCTGTCTCTCTGGCGAGCACACGCGCCCTATAACAAAAACCTCTCCAAAAAAAAAAAGAAAGAAATTTATTCTCAGATGATAAAAAATTAACACTATGATATGCCATGTACAATCTCACTTTCTGAAAGTTTTTTCACTCAACCTTCACCAAATGTTTCAATTCAAACATAAGTCATGTAATAATCTAGTAATTACATTTTTACTAAACTCATAATTACTCTACAGTTATCCTTTTTTCTCACTTTCTTTAGAGACTGCTACTTCTGAGAAGTAATGATGAGGGGAGATGGTCAAAAAGCCTGAGGGTAAACAGTTAGATGATCCAGACAGGTTCTTATTCCAAGCCAGGATAAGGTTTTAAGTCAAATGAACTAGCTCAATGTAGAGGAGCAATATTAATATTCAGGGTGTATACAAAAAATTAGTACATGAAAAATGTATATACATCCATATATAACCATATGGAATCTAAGACTTTATCAAATAGTCACCCTTGGCTAAGTTAAGTACACGTACATAGCTGTTCTAGAAATGTCTGGGATTAAAAAGACATTCCTCTCTCCAGAAGTATCACACCTCTCCTTGGCACACAAAAACAAAAGCTATGACTGGGTAAAAAGATTTATAACAAAGATAAAAAGATTTGCTCACTAAAGTCTAAACAAGTCATCCATTGATTGAAATGGAAAAATATAGAATATTTTTATAGAGATTTTTGCTATGGGGTGTGTGTGCTTGATGGAAACAGAGAGACAGAAAATTAAAAATCCCCCCTTGGGAGATGGCCACACTTCAATCCCTGCTCCTCCATTCTCCTCTTGGGATTTGGGGCATGCACATACACCTGATGTGAAGTTTTTTTTTTTTTTTGGAGAGGTTTTTGCCATAGGGCACGTGCGCTCGCCAGACAGACAGAGAGAGACAGAGAGGCAGAAAGCGAGAAATCACCACCCAGGGGGGATGGCCACGCCACAATCCCTTCTCCTCCATTCTCCTCTTGGGATCTTGGGCACGCACACACATGCGCCCGGCGTGAGTTTTAAGCCACCGGGTCTGGGACTTGAACCGCAGTCGACTACATGGGAGTCCAGTGACATAGCCATTACACTAACTGCTGGTCCCAACCTGATGTGAGTTTTAAGCCACCAGGTTCGGGACTTAAACCACGGTTAACTACATGGGAGTCCAGCGATGTAACCATTATGCCACCTGCTGGTCCAAAACTTTAGAATATTTTAAAAGTAAATAACCTATACCTGGTTTAGCTGAGTAAATTCAGGTAACTTCCGGGAAAGGTAAATGAAGGAAGAGGGGAAAGGAGGTTGGTGGGGAAAGAGAGGGAGACTAGTTAGACCCATGCAGTGATAATGCTGTTTGATGACTGACACTTGATACTTTTGATACCTTTTTAATATACATAAGCACGTGTTTTGTGCCACCTGGGAGGCATTTTATCATTATATGCTATTGGATCAAAAAATAATGTAAAACCAAGAAACAAACAAAAACTAGGAATATATTTGAAAAATAAACTAAATCTAGGGACCAGCTAGATCCACTGAACAGGCCCAGGTTCACATCCTGAGGCTTCATTGTGAATGCACCTGTGATCTGGCTGGCTGAGGCCAGGGGCTGGTGTGGCATGAAGGACCAGTTCAAGGATGCTTGCTCTCTCCCTGACCCCTTCCATCTCTCTCCTTCTCATGGCGGAAATAAGTAAATACCTGAAAATAAATAAGCGAAGGCTAGTGGACCTCCCCTATACATGTTTTAATTTATTTACTTAATTTTATTTATTCATTCATTTATTTTAATTGACCAGAGAGAGAGACAGAGAAAGAGAGAGGGAAAGTGAGAAAGCAAGCCACCAGGTCCAGGACTTGAACCATGATCAGCCATATGGGAGTGTCCAGTGCCTTAACTACCACACTACCTGCTGGTCCCACCCTTACACGTTTTAACCAGCAATTCAGTACTGACACAAAACCAAAATCAGGTCATATTATAAACAAATTATCAGCCTTGGACTATGAATATTTAAATTCTTATATGCATAATAAAGTTTAAAAAAAAAACACTGCAGTCTGAAAATGGTGCTAATGCCAGCACAGAATCACTGTCAATCAGGTTTATATTGTTTCAGACAAACTATATGTAATCCGAAGTGCTTTGGTTTCGTTTTTTCACAAAATATATAGGGAAATATTTGCTCTTGTTCTGGGCCAGTGGCCAAATAAAGCAAAGATCAATATGCAAAATAGTGATATTCCCTTCCCTTCTACCACCCACGTTTAATCACCTGAGGCAAATGCCTGTAATGCTGAAAGGACCCAAATATGCTCATTAACAAATATACAGACAAAATCAATCAAAAGTGTTTTCTGAGTGTTTGCCATGTATTCAGAACTGTGTGAGACACTAGAATTACATAAAAAATCATTTTAAAGCTGACTTTAAACTGGCTGCTACATCATGGTTTAAAATGTTGGACCAACAGATGGAGTAATGGCTATATCGCTGGACTCCCATGTAGTCAACCGTGGTTCAAGTCCCAGACCCGGTGGCTTAAACTTAGGCCAGGCGCGTGTGTGTGCATGACCAAGATCCCGAGAGGAGAATGGAGGAGAAGGGATTGTAGCATGGCCATCCCCCCTGGGGGGCACAGATTTCTCACTTTCTGTCTGTCTCACTCTGTCTTCCTAGCGAGTGCACATGCCCTGTAGTAAAAACCTCTCCAAAAAAATTAAAATGTAAATGTCATGCTGAAAAACACAAACTTAAAGATCAGTAGTTGGTGTAGTGGCTATGTCGCTGGACTCCCATGTAGTTGACTACTGTTCAAGTCCCAAACCCAGTGGCTTCAACTCACACGGGGTGCATGTGCGTACATGCCCAAGATCTCAAGAGGAGAATGGAGAAGGGATTGTGGTGTGGCCATCCACCCTGGGGGGGTAATTTCTCACTTTCTGTCTGTCTCTGTCTTTCTGGCAAGTGCACGCGCCTTAAAGCAAAAACCTCTGTACACAAACACGCGGGCGCGCACCAAAAAAAAAAAAAAAAAACACAAATTTAATAGGCAAAAACACCTCAAACAAACAAAAACAAATGGACTCTTCTCCAATATAATCTTTTTCTAATACCTCCCAGAGCAAGTTGGACTTATTTTCTAGGGCAGCATGAACTCATCTGGGTACATGATCACAATGCAGAAGGCAGAAGGATACGTCCCAGCTTGAGTTTTCAGACAGAGGCGGAAATGGTGCTCATCCACGTAGTGTGTCTCCATGGAGTGAATGACCCGAGTTCTCACAGCCAGGGGCCTTCGATGAAGCACCCGGAGAGGTGTTTTCTGGTCGATCTTTAAGTCCTAGAGGAGGATACAGTACAAAACTGGTGAGTCAGAGCTTTGCCACCTAACCAAGCCTGCCTCAGCACCTCCATGGTCATCCAGAGCTCACCACAGCTGTTTTCTTTAGAAAGCTCCATCTACCGCTGTCAGAGTAAAAACTAGTACTGTAAGAAATTGAATCGGGTCAGCCAGTGGCCATGTTCGTGTTGGTTGGATCCCATATGGTTAGAGTCTCCCACCCGGCGGCTTGAGAAACACGCCCAGCACATGTGTACTCATGCCCCAAATCCCAAGACTGTGCATGGCCATCCCCGCTGGGGGTGCTTTCTTGCTGTTTCTCTCTCCCTCTCTGTCCCTGTCTCTGACAAGTGCATGTGCCCTATAGCAAATTTTAAAAAGAAAAGAAATTGCATCCCCTTTGATCCAAACTCTGTGGCACTACCCAAAACCTAGTCCACTGATTACTCATTTTTGGTATCCCGGTATTCTCACCATAAAAAAGGGGAGAGAGCTTAATGATCCTCAAGGTCTCGAAGTCTTCTTTTATATTTTATTCATTTACTTGTCTTTCATGTTCAAGAAGTTGGTTAGGACCTTAGAGTTCTATCTTTCTCTTCACTTAGCAAGGCTCTTCTAGAGGACAATGCTCTTCCTTTGTCTTCTAGCCCAACAAAGTGGCCTGCTAGTGGGATTTCAGGCTGAGGTGAGAAATGACTGGAGGCAGACGTGGGACATCAGTGTCCCTGATGCATATGGGCACACTGCATGTTGATTTATTCTGCCATGTTTGGGTTTGTTTGTTTGCTTAGATGAAAGGACATACCGGGGAAAGATGCTTCATTGTTTAGGGTGATGTTTCGATGTAATAATTACAGAGAAGTGTGCACAATAAAGCAGGACCTCTAATACATGTTAGCCTAGCCTGAAAACAATATTGCATGCTTTTTTACAATTCAGATTTTTTTAAGGACCAAGACATATTTTTCTCACAATTATTTCAAATTAGAGATTTTCTTGTGTGTTGTAAGACATAAATTAAGAAATAGAGGTTAATACTGTAAAAGGTCAACTAACTCTAAGTTTTAAAAATAGATATTGGCATAACCAGAAACACAGGTTCATAAGAACTTTGAATTCTCTGCCATTTCTTGTTGGAACAACTCTTCCTCATTTACATGATTAGTGAATGCCTGAAGCCCTGCTAAGAAAAGAAAAGGTTTCTGCCTGGTCTCCCCTCTGTCAAGTTCTCCACAAAAGCAAGCAAGCATGTTCTGACAAAGACCACACTTGAAAGGGTCTGATTGCTTTTATCAGAGCAGTGAGTCAAGGGCCCTCCTAACTCTGCAGTTTTTATGAGTTACTGGTTCTTTGATTTTAGAAGCACTTTGTTCTGAGGAGATAAGCTGTCTCCATAAGGTTTGACTTTTCTCTGGCCAAAAAGGACAAAACGATGAAGGACAAGGTGAAACTGAAGGAATCTGTAAAGACAAGGGCCCCTGCTTTAGAGTACAGAAATCGCTAGCCTTTAAATGAGCACCTACGAGTGCTCTTCTCCCCTGCTTCCTTTGCCTGTAACATCACTTCCAGTACTTTGATCATGGGACAGTCAGTTATTGGAAACATCAACTAAGCTTCCAACACAACACTTGGAGCCACACGTACTGATTCATCTTTTTTGGTGTTTGTTTTTAGCCAACAGAAGGAAAGCATCCCATTTACCGTGATTGCACTTTAGTCCCCATGAGGTTGAATTTTCAGAAACACACTTTTCTTTTTCCTTAGAAGTAGTTTTCCTTAGGGCCAGCCTGTGACATGGTGGTTGGGGCGGCTGGATCTCATATGACTGATTATGTGGTTCAAGTTCTGAACCCCATGGCTTGAGAAACACACTGGGCGCATGTGCATGTGTGCCCAAAATTCCAAAAAGAGAAAAGAAGGGAGCAGAAAACAAAAAGCAGCATGACTAGATTGTCAGTAAAGGATATGTTTGGTAGAAGAACAGTATATTTTTAATTTTTATAGTCATTGCCATGTTGTTTTCCAAAAAGACTAAAACACTGCACGTTTCTGCTGACAACTGTCAGTAGAAAGAACGATACTTCTCCGCTCCACCCACTAGGTGTTATTAGTTTAAGGGGACTAAAGTGATGTCTTATTGTTACTTCAACCTTGAGGTAGAACATCTTTTCAAATGACTCTTGGCCATTTCAATGTCTTCAAAGATTCAAGGCTATCTGAATGAACTCAATTACTGTATTTTTATGCAAATAAGAATGTTTGAAAACTATAAATATTACTAGAAATCAACTAGTGACATCAGTCTACATGGGCTGTCCTTTCAACTGCCTGTTCATATCCTTTTGTCCATTTTTGTCTATTGGATTTTTTTTTTTTTTTGAGAGAGGTATTTGCTATAGGGGGCATGCGCTCACCAGAAAGAGAGAGAAACAGAGAGAGAGAAAGCGAGAAATCACCCCCCAGGGGGGATGGCCACGCCACAATCCCTTCTCCTTCCTTCTCCTCTCAGGATCTTGGGCACGCACACACATGTGCCCCGCATGAGTTTAAGGCACTGGGTCTAGTACTCGAACTGCAGTCAACTACGTGGGCGTCCAGTGACATAGCCATTACTCTAACTGCTGGTCCTGGATGTTTGTATTTTTCATGATAAATATAAATCCTATTTATGATATGTGTTGACATGTAATTTGTTTTTCACACAGCTAAATGTATGTGTGTATGCGTAAATTATCATGTGTTATCCACTTATATGTTGGTATAAAATATACTCTTTTCTCCTCCTCCTTCTTCTTCTCCTTCTCCTCCTCCTTCTGCTTTGTCAGAGGGCACATGTACTCACCAAAGAGAGAGGGAGAGGGAAAGTGAGTTATTACCCCTCCCCATAGGAGATCATCACTCTACAATCCCTTTTTCTCTTTTCTTCCCACTTTTGGGATTTTGAGACACATGCACCCACATCCAAGCGTGTTTCTCGAACTGCTGGGGCCAGGATTTGAACCATGTGGTTGGCCATGTGGGATCCGCCTAACAACCACCATGCCATTGGCTGACCCATTCTTTGCACTATTTTTTTGAATGGCCAGCAGATGGCGTAGTGGTAAAGGTGCTGAACTTCCAGGTGGTTGACTGTGGTTCAAGTCCTGGACCCAGTGGCTTGAAACTCATGCCAGGCACGTGTGTATGTGTGCAAAAAATCCTGGGAGGAGAATGGAGAAGAAGGGACTATTGTATGGTCTTCCTCAATGGGGAGGGGTGATTTCTCGCTTTCTGTCTCTGTATCTCCAGCGAGTGCATGTGCTCTATAGCAAAAATTTCTCAAAAAAAAAAAAATTATTTTAATTGCCAGAGGGTGCAAGCACTTATCAGAAATAGAAAGAGAGAAAGCATTCGTGTATAGGGTGTGGTCATGCCACAATCCTTTCTCTGTTTCTCCATCCTGTCAAGACTTAGGGCATACACACATTTGCCCGGTGTGATTTTTCAAGCTGCTGAGGCCAGGACTTGAATCACATTTGGCCAGGTAATATGCAGCTTCCTTAACCACTAAGCTACAGTGCTACCCCAAGATAAACCTTACATCTTATCTTTTTCACCTCTTAGCACTTTGGGGAACATTTTCCTATGTCAATAAATAACCATCTACTAAATAAATGTTTAACAGCTAGGTAGTAATAGCCATTTCACAAAAAAAGCCATAATAGTAAACCAGTCTACTCTAGGTCATCTGGACTGTTCAAAATATTGCCCATTTGAACAATATTGTGAAAACTGTATGCATCGTGTGCCCAGTTATTATCACTTCTTGCATTTTGAAAGTTAATGTTCTTCACAGAAGAAACAAGGCAGATGAAAGGAAACATGCAAACTAGGAATCAGATGCTCTACAGTGATCACAGCACGGACCGAAATGTATATGCTTTACATATATTATCCAATTTTTTATCTATGCACTTACCTTAGCGTCAATTCCATTAGATACGTTCTATTTTATATTTGTTTCTTACTGATGACCAAATATCATAATAGCAGAGCTGAGTGTCTTCTGTGTGCCATTCTAAGTGCTTTATATAATTAAACTCATTTAACTCTTTTAACAAACATTAGAGATGAAAAACTCGAAGCATAAAGAGATTAAATAACTTCTCCAAAGTCACCAACTAAGAAATGCAGACTTAGGATTTGCACACAGGTGACTGTCTTCAGAATTAGGCTCTTAGTGGCAACACTGCCTTGCCAACAGAGTAGATAAATTACCCAGTCATTCAATCAGGAAGTGGCAAAAACAAGACTTGAATCTAGGTCTCACAGACGTGCACCCCACACTCTATGGCATACTGGTAATAAAATAGAAGACTGTGGACTCTTTTCTTGTTTGTTTATAAGCCAGAATGTGCATGGGCTTGCCAGAGCAAGATAGTCAGAGCCATGGAGAGACAGAGAGAAGAGAAAGCATCCCTGAGAAAGGCGTGGGCACACCGCAAAGCCCCTCTCCATTTCTCCATCCTGATTGAATTTTGGGCACATCTACTCACATGCCTAGTGTGTTTTTCAAGCCACTGAGGCAAGGATTTGAAACATGCAGTCAGCCATGTGGGATCCAGCTCCCTTAACCATTAGGCCACAGGGTCGGCCCAACTGTGGGCTCTTTTATAGGCAGTAGGAAAAATAATAGCACTGAAACTACCTTTATGCCATTTAGGAATTCGATGTCTTCCTTCTGTATTGCTTTATTTGTCCATATTAAGGCACTATACGTCTTGGTCTTTTCCTCTTCACCTTCTTTCATATGTCCTATTGCCTCTCTAAACAAAAGCAATAAGAGAAGTTGTCTGAAATACACACAGACCTTGCCCCAAATTTCCCTTTTGTTAAAAACTGCTTTATTGAGAAATAATTTATGTATATTTTCCATTTTAACTGCATAATTTCATACCTTCGTTTGTTTACAGAGTTGAGCAGCTACGACTACAATCCAATCTGATACTTGAAAAAGGAAGCTCCATGCCCATTAGTAGTACTTCCCAGAATCCCTTTCCCCCTAGTCTATATAGTCACTAACTGACTTTCTGTCTCTATAGATTCCCCTATTCTGAATATTTCACATAAAATGAAATCATGCAGCCAGCAGGTGGCATGGTGGTTAAGGCACTGGACTCCCACACGACTGACCACAGTTTGAGTCCCAGACCCAGCAGCTTGAAACTCACACTTGCTACACGTGCGTATGTGCCCAAATCCCGAGAGGAGAATAGAGGAGAAGGGATTAAGGCGTGGCCATACCCCTGGTGTGTATGTGTGTGTGTGTGTGTGTGTGTGTGTATGTGTGTGTGTGTGTGATTTCTTGCTTTCTCTCCAGCAAGCCCATGTACCCTATAGTAAAAATCTCTCCAAAACTTAATTTACTTATTAATTAAATCATGCAGTGTATGGTGCTTGGTGACTTTCACTTAATGTTTTCAAGGTTCCTCCATGTTGTAGCATTTAATTAGTAATCGATTCCTTTTTATTGCTGAATAGTACTTCTTTGTAGGAATATACTCCATTTTGTTTATCCACAGACATTTGAGTCATTTCTACTTCTTTGCTATTATGAAAGATGCTCCTATAAACATTCGTGTGCAAGTTTTTATGTGGGTGTACATTTCCAATTCTGGAATTACTGGGTCATGTGATATTTCCATATTCAGCTTTTTGAGAAAGTGCCACACTTTTCCAAAAGGGCCACATGTACAATCCCACCAGCAATGGATGAGGTTTAAATTTCTCCAGGTCCTCACCAGCATTTGTTATTTTCTGTCTTTTGGAGAATAGCAGCGGGTGTGGTTTTGATTTGTATTTCCCTAACAACTAACGATGCTGAGCATTTTTTCATGTGCCGATTGGTTAGCCATAGATCCTCATTGGAGAAAGGTCTACTTAATCATTTCCTCACTTTTAATTGGGTTGCTGGAGTTCTTTGTATATTCCAGCTGCAATTCCCTTATTAGAGATATGGTCTGCAACTAAAACTTGCTTTCAAAATCATCTCCAGTGAGCCAGTCCTTACCTTGTGACAAGCTGCAAGTCTCGTACTTGGATTTTGTTAGATGACATATTAATTTTCTGTAGTAGCAGAAAAAGAAAACAATTAGCCACTCAAGCTCTGTTAGAGTTGCAGAAACATGACGATTTCCATGTCATGAAGTGGTTTACCTGCTGAAGTTCCTTAATTTCTTGTGAAGTGAAATGTACTCTATGAGGATTCACCAGCTCAATTGCAAAGGGCCTTCCTGGCAGCACACACCCCGTCATGAAACAGAAACGTGTTGATGGAGTTAACATTTGGGCTAATGCAAGAGGGTTAGGAGGTGTGAAAAACGGGCTGAGCTCTAGAGGACCCAACAGTTTTGTGACATGACTACATCTGGGGGAGGGAAGAATGTGTGAAAAGAATCAAGGGGCTTCTGGTGGGGTGGAGGGCTGCTAAACCCCAACACAGGCAACATGTGAAATCGAGTGCTTTCCCAGAGGTCCAGAACAAGCCTGTGTTAACTGCCGAATAAAACTCAAACCACCACTAATTAACTTGGTTGCACTAATGTAACGCTGTCACACGCAGCAATGCCCAGGTACACCAGGCTGAAATCCGTCCTCCTACCCTGATCTACTAGTGTAATGGAAATGCTGTGATCCCACAAGAAGAAAGGGCTATCACTCTCAAGTCACTCAGGATTAATTCTCTTTGTCTTTCTTGTCATGCATCGAGGTAAAATGAAAGAAAGGAAGGCTAAGAGAACAGAACCCCTTTTTAACACGATGTGGATATTGTAGACTGTACTGATGCTTTTGAAATGTTATTCAATCAAACAATTAGTAATCCAACTTGGGGTAAAAATCAGGCACTTCCTTGTGAGGGTACATACAGGTCTCTTTTAACTAACTAAAAGTATGTAATAGGAACGGCCTCTGAAGGAATGATTCCCGTTGAGACATAATTTATAAAGGTAACTTCACAATCCACACAGTTTCCCCATTTGGAGAAGCTCTGGCCCTGCCCACTTTGGTTTTGACTAAGTGGCTGTGGTAAGCCTGCTCTCTGGAAAGGGTGATAATCGGAAAGTTAGCTTTAGTCAGGTGATGCTGTTGCAATCTTACCATTTCCTAATGTCCTCACATCTACATCTTCTCTTCCAGAGGATGAAAAATTAAAACCTTTGGAAAACAGATAAAAAAAAAAAATCAGAGGCATACTAGTCCTAAGATACTTGTTCTCAACCTTCAGTAGAATTCTAATTTAAGGTCTGGAACAATCTCCAGGAGAATCCCAAGCGTCAGTAATCATCCTGCATGGCAGAGTTAAGCGTTTCTGATGTCCAAGCTAAATCTTAACTATCATCCCACACCCCTATGCCACAGGAAAGCCAAAGGCAGAGCACTGTTGAGAGGAAGCCCCCTGCCACTACTCTGGCTACACGCTTGTGGTGAAATCTATCA
>NW_006159835.1:3887099-3903261 GCF_000334495.1 Tupaia belangeri chinensis | reverse complement strand
TTAAAACAAAGTGAACACATTTAGTTATGGATAAAGAACGTGTAGGAAACATGCATGATGGGCCACTGTTCAGTCACTGGAAAAGGGAAGATTTCCTATCATTTGAGGTACAGTGGACAGATTTCAAAGAAATAGTGAAATAACTCAGGCATTGACAGCCAAGTACCATATGTCCACACTCTTCAGCAGAAACTAAAAGATTCGATTGCACAGTAGAGAGTATAATGGCGGATACCAGAAGATGGATAGGGCAGAGAGATGGGGCGCTGAAGAGAGCTTGGCTAACACACAAGGGTGCATCGGAACAGTGGGATGAGTTAGAGAATACTTGAGCACATTAAAGAAATTTGGTGAGAATTCAATATATACTTCAAAATAACCAGAAGAGTGGAGTTCGAACGTGCACAACACAAAGTAATGATAAATGTTGGAGACACTGGACATGTTTTTGCCCAAATTCAATGAATACGCATTGCATACTCATTCCGTGTTTGAAAAACCACATTGTATTCCACGAATACACAGTTATATGTGAATTGGAAACTACAATTAAAATTATTATTTAAAAATTAAACTCTATGAGGCCGGCAGGTGGTGCAGTGGTTAAGGCACTGGATTCCCACATGGCCGACCAAAGTGTGAGTACCAGAACTGGGAACTTACTTTCTCACTTTCTCTTTCTTTAACCTCTTTCTGATGACTACACATGCCCCATAGTGAATTAATAATAATAATACATAAAATTAAATAATTTTTGGAGAGATTTTTGTAATAAGGCACATGCACTCACTAGAGAGACAAGGAGAGACAGGGAAAGAAAGAAAGGATTGCTGAGAAAAAGACATGGGAAAGGTAGGAGGGGAAGGAGGGCTGTATACCATCTTGACAGCCATTTTTCTCCCAAGAAACATTCTATATCAAAGGTTCCATATAAATTTTAGACAAAGAAGCACTAAAGGGCATCAAAAGTCCCAAGAAAACAACACTCAAGATTAGTGTTCCTTTATGGGATGTTTGGCTATGAAGAAAAATGGAATTCCATTCTTCCTTCATCTTTAAGAAATCTCTTTAGCAAGCCGAGATCAACACCTGTTGAAAACATAGGCCCTGGGTTCTGTCATGTGCAGCCAGAGTGAAGGGGGCTCCTTTCTGACCCTCAGGGCCCAAAGCTGTGGGCCTTATGGGGAGCCACCTGTGGCTAGTTTGATGAGAGCCAGATACCCAAGACAGGTCTAGAAGACGAGCTCTGCCGGCTAGGCTCAGAAGTCTGGGTAACCTGTGCTGTGGTAACACCTGGGGACTGGCCAAGTGACCATGAGGTCAGCCTCTTTGTCCAGGTGGACAATCTAGGACAGTAGAGAGTATGATTCTATGGACCGTCTTAAGTCCCAAAGAACCCTCTACTCTGTGTTTACACTCCAATGGCATGTCACTAATAAACCCACGGCAACATCAGTAGTGTCCAGTCAGTAACAGACGCAAGCAAGGCACTAAGGATGGACAGCCATGGCTATGGAGAATTCAGAATGGCACCCGGGAAGCTGAGAGGTGCAGACTCCCTGGGGCGACAGTTTGTCTTACACCTGCTCACCACCATCTCCCAGTCAGCCATGTCAGAGAACCAGGGACTCAGTCAGAGCCTATCACTGGCAAGCATGAAAGAAACAGGCCTCAACAGGGCAAGTCTACCAGTTGCTGCTGAATCAGACCAGAAATCTCAAATTCATAAACCAGTCCATAAAACTCCCCACAAATTCCAGTCTCTGAACAAGAAAGTGGTACAGAAAGCTGGACTCTTAAGAAGGCCAAAGAAGCACTAAAACCATATTAAGGGAGAAGAGGTATTTATTATATATTTTAGAAAAACTGTTTCAGGGGACTAGCAGTAGGCATAATGGCTATGTCACTAGATTCCCATGTAGTCAACCACGGTCCGAGTCCCAGATCTGGTGGCTTAAACTCATGCTGGGTGCGTGTGTGTGCGTTGTGCCCAAGAGCCCAAGAGGAGAATGGAGGAGAAGGGATTGCGGCATGGCCATCCCCCTGGGGTGGGGGGTGATTTCTTACTTTCTGTCTCTCTGTCTCTCTCTCTTTCTGGCAAATGCATGCACCCTATTGCAAAAAAAAAAAAAAAAAAAAAAAAAAAAAAATTTTCCAAAAAAGGGGGGGAAAAAAAAAAAGGAAGGAAGGAAGGAAGGAAGGAAAACTGTTTCAGACTTGTGTACTAAAATATATCATTGAACTCTACAGTGAGAAACTTCCAGGACAAAGCTTAAAACTTTATTAGTGTGCAATCATGGTTAACAGCTGACAAAAAGGAACACTTAAGCCACTGTCTTAAGTATTAGAAAATATATGCTTAAAATTTAGTTGAGTTTGTGGGCCAGCCAGCGACACAGTGGCTAAGACAGCTGGATCCCACATGGTGGACTGTACAGTTCAAGTCCTAGGACTAACTTGGATATCTGGCCCTTATCAAACTAGTCCAGAGGACTGAGAAACATGGGGGGCTGCAGGGAGGGACACGCCCAAAATCCCAAAGGGAGGCAGAGATGCAGGAGAGGGATTGTGATATGACCATTGCCATGCTGGGGGCTTTTTCACTTTCTCTTTCTCTCTTCCTTGCCCCCCCCCCCTCACAGTAGCACACCTGCCCTCTGACAAATATTAAAAAAGAAAAAAATTAGTTGAGTTTTCTAAACTCACATTATGCCTTGCTTTATCTCCTTAATTCTGTGGATTCTTTGAGCCTTCTACACAAAGAAGCAGATACTTCAAAAAACAAAATCAAGGACACGAACGATTAGGAACTAGAAATGGTTCAGCTAATCTACCATCGTCCTTGGACAAGGGTTGGGGAGTGTTGGGGAAAGTGGGGTGGACACACAGACAGACAAAGGGAAGGCCCCAGAACATCAAATGAAGTAGTTTGGATTTTATCCTGACTAGTTTTCAGCAGAGAACTGACATGGCAAATATTTATTCAATAAGTGAAGTAACAAATATAAGGGTAAAGTTTCTTAAGCACATTGATTTTGAGAGTGTGTTAAAATGTATTACTCATTAACTTGGGAATTAGCACATAGATAATACGCTGTGCCAGGGTGAAGTGACTGACAAGTTTGTAAATCTCCTGTGGCGGAAGGAACGTTTGTAAGAGTAGCTAAGCTGCTTCAAGTAATATTGGTTTATTTCACAAAGCTGTAAAACTTAGGGGTACGACAACTAAAACCATCTTCCCAGAGTTGTCAGATGTGAACAATTAATCAGAAATAACAAGTGATATATCTGAAAAGTACAAGCTTAGCAGATTGATGCTATTAATCAAGGATTTCAAACAGCAAGGTTTTATCCTCTGCAAGAGGCCTATTAGCACAGAGGCCCGGAGGTCTGCTTTTTTCAAGTGGCTCCCAATAAAATTTTTTGGTACACATTTACAGATGCAGAACACACAATTTGTTTTATTTTCAGTTTGGGTACAAATCCACCCACCCCATGGAAAATGACGGCAAATCATTTCCATGGAAGATTGCAAGAAGGAAAACATACAGCCATTTGGGAGCCCACAATCAATCCTAAAGATAATGAAGGCTTCCTTGGGACCCAAACAGTCAGAACTGAAGGCTTTCTGTTTCCTCATCGAAAAGGAATAAGGTGGCCTTAAAAAGAGTTTGAAAGAGACTTATGCTAACGCCTTATTTTCATTTCTTCACAACTTTACAAAAATCTTAAGATGTAACCAGTTTGCATATATTAAATTAAATAGGTAAAAGATCATGGCAATGACCCAGAGACTTTACTGCTAAGATTTTGGAAAATATTAGGTTGCTATGTTACTTTCTTCTCCACTCAGTAAACAACTCTTAAAGACTTTTTTTTTTTTAAGGTTTTTTGCCACAGAGCGCTTGAGCTAGCAGAAGAAAGATTCAGTGAGAAGGAAAAGTGAGAACCCACCCCTGGAGGGATACCACACCACAATCCCTTCTCCTTCATTCTCCTTCTGGGATTTTTAGGCATACATGCACCTGTGCCAAGTGTGATTTTTCAGGCCACCAGATCCAGGACTTGAACTATGGTCAGCTGTGTGGGAATCCAGCACCTTAATCATCATGCTACCTGCTGTTAAATAGGTAAAAGATCATGGCAATGACCCAGAGACTTTACTGCTAAGATTTTGGAAAATATTAGGTTGCTATGTTACTTTCTTCTCCACTCAGTAAACAACTCTTAAAGACTTTTTTTTTTTTAAGGTTTTTTGCCACAGAGCGCTTGAGCTAGCAGAAGAAAGATTCAGTGAGAAGGAAAAGTGAGAACCCACCCCTGGAGGGATACCACACCACAATCCCTTCTCCTTCATTCTCCTTCTGGGATTTTTAGGCATACATGCACCTGTGCCAAGTGTGATTTTTCAGGCCACCAGATCCAGGACTTGAACTATGGTCAGCTGTGTGGGAATCCAGCACCTTAATCATCATGCTACCTGCTGACCTCTTTTAAGGATTTAATAATTAAAAAAAAAAAAAGTCCTACACACCTTATGGGCAACAAATTATAAAAGGGATATGGTTTGAAGTGCTTCTCTTTCCCCTGGACAAGTCAGAGTTAGAAAGGACAGCCGTATTCCACCTAGACCACCTGGTGTCATTCTTACAGCATGCTCATCTTAAGGCTTTTTAGAGAGAAAAATATAGAGGTCTAGTTGGTTTCTCAAAAATAAGTAAATAAAAAATTTTGGGACCAGCAGTTGGCATAATGGCTATGTCGCTGGACCCCCACGTAGTCGACTATGCTTCAAGTCCCAGACCCGGTGGCTTAAACTCACGCTGGGGGCGTGTGCGTGCATGCCCAAGATCCCGAGAGGAGAATGGAGGAGAAGGGATTGCGGTGTGGCCATCCCCCATGAGGGAGTGATTTCTCACTTTCTGTCTCTCTGTCTCTCTGTGTCTTCCTGGTGAGCGCACGCGACCTATAGCAAAAACCTCTCCAAAAAAAAAGTTTTCTGATTATGTTTGGAGCCCTGTTGAAAGAGGGGCTGCCCTGCCTACAGTTTTTCCTGATGCGCAACCTGCTTTCTGCGATTGAAACCTGATTCCTCTTCCTAGGTGAAATCACAAAAGTATATGCTGCCTTTCACCTGACAGGCCTGTCGAGACAAAGAAATACAAGCCAGGCAGGACCTGACTCATCCCACAAACCAGGCCTTTTACTACTTAGTAAATTAGGACAGTACATGGCTGTCATTAAGTCTTCGTAAAATGGCTGCTGTTAATCTGTTTTCTGTAGGCCTCAACCTTATCTCAGGACTTTATAGGTTAAGATAGAGGCCAGTGATTACTCGTAAACAAGACCTGGATGTGGAAGTAAGTAGTGTTGAATTTCTTCATATTCCCCAGAATCAATGAAGCTGAGATGTGCCTAGGTCAGGGATTAAGAGGATTCATTTACAGTAGTTGCAATCGTTTTGAATTTCCCCAGGAGAGAGCAGTCAACTTGAGAGAGAAAAGACATGCTTGGGCAGCTGGGCTGGGTACCAGGCCAGACACGACGACCCCCGATTCTGAGAGGCTTAGAGCCAAGGAGCCCAGGCTTAGTGATGAATGAAAGACAAATCTTCCCTGCATCCCCAAGAAATCTTCATAAGTGACCATGTACTTGAAATATGATGACTGTAACACTCACTCTCTGCTTTGAATACTGTCAACAGATGATCTGAAATTAATTCTTCCACTGAAGATTCCAGCTTCCTTTCTCCATCAATTATCCAAGGAGTTTGAGGCAGATTCCTGGAGTATTTATTATATCTCCCTGCCAAAGAAATATCAGGTAGCCAGCTGGAATGATGTGATTAACACAATAGGATAAAAAAGGAAACAGCAACTATTTAATGAATGTCAATTATCATAGCTCTAATGATGTAACACAATGCCTAGTCTTTAACTAACTTACAGTCTAATTTGGGGAGTGAGCACACAGATACGCAGATAATTACATTAAAAAGGTAAAAATGATAGAATACAGCTAACGACATACTACAAATGGAGCATCAAGTGATTTTGAAAGGGATGTGCAATATATGTATTAATCTGATTGGCTGACTAAACAAATTATATAATGTTATGGAACACACCAAAAGTCATTTTAAGAGGGATTGGTTTTAGACCTGATTAATAAAAGTTTCAGTGTAATAGTCATTAGTGATAATGTATGCCAAAGGATTCAAATGCAGGAAATTTTGAAGTGTCTGTAAGTTAAAAACAGCGGCCACAACAACAACAAAAAAACCCCCAGCAGAGTATGATTCACTGTTTTATGAATAAAGCTAACTAAGGCAGGTAGCTTCCATCGCCCTGGGCAGGGTATTACAGTCAAGGCTCCCCAGCGATTTCATTTCAGCTATTACTATGAAACAGCTGTGACTTTCAAAACAAAAATCGTCTGCTAGAATACCTCTTGGGAAAGTCGATGCAACTTTTTTTTTCAGTTGGAAGCTAAGTGTTTAGTCATTTTGGAGATAATAAAATGATTTTTCAAGTTTGCTTTCATGTTATAAAACATCCCTCTGCTGCTTTCTCCTGACCAGTCTCTACACCGACTCAGATTTCGACTTGGCCAGCTCTGACAAAAGCCATTAAAACTTGTCTTTTCCCTACGGTATGGCAGTTTAAATAACAGATCTCCTGAGAGATTCTTAAGGATGCCTACAGAACCAAAAGTAAGTTCGGCTATCAGTTCTACTTCCCAAAGAGGAAACTACTCAGTGAACCTCCGCATGACAAGAAGGATAAAACGAGAGGAGTTGGGTGAGATTTCAGAAAGGAGAATGAGTTGACAGTGTACGGATATTCTAGACTAAATATTTTACCAGCCACAAAAACAGCACCATGAGCACATTCAATTTCAAGAACAGTGCATACAGCCTTTGGTGAGTTTGGAGGACAAGGAAACTGCCTGCAAAACAAAATAAATTTTATGGCTACTATTTTCAGACATGATATTGAATCACAAAGCTAAGATGAATCAGCATTGTCTGAGACACACACAGAGCCTGAGTCTCTCAAGAATAAGCCTCTCCCTGACAGCTAGTGCTCGGACGGGAATGGTCTCACGGGCGTCTGGAACCCACTGGGTACACGGAGAGCAGCACCAGGTAGCCAGGTCGTGCTGCTACCTTCAGATCAAGGAAGCCTTGTCTTCCCGGAAGATCATTTTAACAGCTGCTAGATTTATGGGGCGGGATCCACATCCCTAACGTGGAAGCCTCTCCAGGCTCCCCAACCACTTGGCTGCTCAGGGTCACTTGCTGCGGGCTGGCTTACCTGATCCCCATCACTTGGGTTCAGTGGTAGCAATGAGAGATGGGTCGTATGAGTGAGTCCCGCCTGGGGGGAAGGTGAGCTACCACTTCTCTCTCTTTTACTTTCTCATTCCAACTATGACCTTGGATATCAGATCACAGAGTCCGAAAAGGTAGAACATGGTGGACTTTGCTCTCATTGCTAAGAAACTTCCATCCAAATGAGGACCAACGGGAAAGAACAATGTATGGCTTTATTTTCTCTCCCACATCCGGGAATTTCCAAAGCCACAAAATAAGAGTCTACTGTAAATGACTAGATCTGGATTTAACCCCAAATGCATGACTTCAAACTTTCATCTGGTTTCCAAGATGTCCTAACAAAGAAATCATTTAGAAACTTACTACTATTACTTATATCAAGCAACGGCTTTACTTCCTAAAATTAAATGAAAATATTTCCATTCTAAGACTTGTTTTTAGTCTCTTGATACACAAAACCCTGCCCCACAAAATTATTTCTAAAAATTAATTTGAGGATCTTCTGGAAAGATAACTACTATTTTAAAAAGTAAAGCGAATGCGCTGAGAATCAAGATGAAAGGTTTGTTGTATTCATTACAGTTTGGCATGTTTTAACAAATGGGGAAACTCATCAGCCTTCTCCCTCTTCCGAAGATGAAGAATGCTAGGAAATACAGGCCTGGGGGTGTGATGGGGACACACCTGAGCTGGGGAGTCAGGGAATCTGTCTCTAGGTCCACTTTCTATGGCCTAGTCGAACTCTTAACCAAGTCAGTTCCTTCTTTGGACATCAATATCTTCTAAAAGATCAAGAAGTTGGACTTGATTCATCAATTCGAATGTTTATTGGACAAACACATATTGAACGCCAGCCATTACGTGCCAGGTACTGCACGAGGAATTGGGAAACAGCAATGCCTAGGACACAATCCTAGTCCCTAAAATCCACCCCGTCCTGTTTCAAAGCTAATCCATCTGGAACACTCTCTTTATTCTAAATCCCATGATACTTTGTTTCTATGCTTCTACTTACTTGCGGAAATCCTCTTCTCTTATCTTATTCAGAGCTTTCATTACTGCCATTCTAGTGAATACCGACTAAACAGGGTAAAATGAAAAGAAAGGACATTTTATCACCTAGACAAGAAAACATCAGAGGTGAAACACAGAGCATCATTGGAGACAGCATATCTTTTTTAAAGTAATTATTTATTTAATTCCATTTGTTATTATTATTTTTTCAATTTCACCAGAAAGAGAGAGAGAAAGGAAAAGCAAGAAAGCAAGCCACCAGGCCTGAGTCTCGAACTGCAGTCGGCCATGTGGGAATCCAATGCCTTTAACCACCATACTACCTGCCTGCCCAACAGCATATCATTTTATATATTGAAAGGGAAATACATTGAGTTGTTGGAAAAGTCATGACATATTTTTCTATGTTCTTCTATGGCAAAATGTGACATGACTTTTCCGATAATCCAATACTTAACAGTTTCAAGGAAATAAGGGTTCAAAATGTCAACTCTGCAACTGTATACCTCTACCACCCTCCTTTTCAATTTAGTCCATATGTACAAAACCAGATGGATCCAGAACAGGTCTCTTTCTCTACACTGTCCTACTCTTCTCAAAATGTGGTATTCTTCAAATATGAAAAGGATGATATTGCAGGAATTGTACTGTGACTTTTCCCCCATTCCTCGGGAGGAACTTAGATTGATACATCTGTTTTTCCTTCCTTACATTGCTCCAGAAGCCACAAGATTTAATTTAGGAGTTGGCTGCCAGGGTGAAGGATACAACAGACCCAACCAGTCTGTACGGGCAACTAGTAACTCAGTGTCACTCACCAGGCGCAAAGTAAGCAAATCCTCTATACTGAACAGGAATGTCCCACTTGGGTTTTATAAAATAAGAAAAACCAAACTGCATGGTAGACATTCTAGAATTAAATAGGGCATGTATGATAGGACTTCAAAGGGTTCATGGAAAATTGTAATGATAGTACAAGTTATTTCTAGTGTAAACATTTTTGAAATTCTTGCAGTTTTTTCATAATAAACATTTCCATAGACTTGTTGAATAACCCTCTCATAAAAAGACCATAATGCTAAATTGCAATGGATTTATTCTATTATGAAATATCACATTTGGCTGAAAAAGAGTACAATATAGGTATCTCAACAATTTATCATCAAAGTCATCATTTTTCAAAATCATATTCTAGGAAACTCTAGGTAGTTCTACAAGGTACCACAGAGTTGGAAATGAAAATTACATAACTGGTAAGACATGAAATCTTAGGCCTGAAAGAATCTCAATAGGTCGTTTGATTTCCCCTCAGCCATGAAACTGGAAGACTACACTTGAGACTCTATAACTCCCATTGGCCAATGGTGTGGTGCTTTAACCAGACATCCTCGTCATATTTTCTGATGCTGGCATGTGTGTATTTCCTCAAAGGTTACAAAGAAAAAAAAAAACTCCATATAAATGTCTTACTCCTCATTCGGGTGGAGCTTCCCAACTGGTGTGGCAAGGCACCAGGGTATGGTTGGGTCAAGATGTCAATCCTCTGTGTTTAGAAGGGCTGTAGATCAGACCCTGGGACGGTGGGAGCTCCCAGGCCTGTTGCTTCCCATTTGGAGAAATTTCACCTGTTCTCCTTAGGTAGTGAACAAACATGCCATAGTGTGGGTTTATCATGACACAGGAAAAGTAGGGAAGCACTGCTCAAGGCTTGGCCTATATTTCTAATCATTTCAGTACTGGGTATTTAGCAAGTGTTAACTTTTCTCTCAGTTCTAAAAGGACCAGCAATCAGTCAAAGCAAGAGGAAAGACCAACAGATGTATCTTAGACAATAAACTTATATTGTTTTAAACAACCACATCAATAAAATAGATATTAGTAAGACTGTAGTAGTACTTCACTGTATAAAACCAGCTAAGTAACCAGGGTGGGAAAGATTGTCAATATTGTGCCATGAGGTTCTATCCTGGCATAATATGAACTAAAAAAGCATATGTTAACTAATTGGTTCATTAACGTGATGAGCAGCTAATGTTAGACAGTAAAGGAGAGTTTGAATAAGACATCCATTTTGCAAATGTAGCTTAAAATGGCTGTACCAATTGTGGATTGTTCTAAATAAAATAATTGACTCTAGATTATATTGTTTAAACATCAATTTCTAGAGACCAGCAGATGGCATAATGATTATGTCACTGGACTCAGTTGACTGGGGTTCGAGTCCTGAACCTGGTGGCTTGTGACTCACACCAGGTGCATGTAGCGTGCATGCCCCATGTCCTAAGAGAAGAATGGAGGAGAAGGGGAATAACCCCCCTGGGGGGCTACTTCTTGCTTTCTGTCTCTCTGTCTCTGTCTTTCCAGTGAGTGCACGTGCCCTATAGCAAAAATCTCTCTAAAAACAAAACGCTAATATTGGGAAAATTGACATTAGACAAAAGTTTGGAATGCTGTTCATACAATGTATTTCCCCAGATGATGTAATGTAGGAGATTAAAATCTAAAACTTGAATTTCCCCAAATGGGGTGTAGTAACATCATTGAAATGCTAGTTCTAAATTTAACCACATCAGGGGAACAACCTAGACACTGACACAAACACGAGGATGTTAGTGTGACTTCCCAGCCAGAGGTGAAGGTGCTGAGAGCTGAAAACAATATAAATAAATGTAGCAAATGGAAATACGTAAAAATTTTGCATAGCAGAGTTGCCACATTTACAGTTATTGTTATTTTCATTGTTAATTTGGTCAAGAAATGGGAATCCTTACCTGTTTGTTTTTGGCTGGCTTGAAACAATCTGGACATATTGTACCTCTGAAATAAAATCCAAGTGAATATAAAAGGTTAATGAGTTTATTTTGGGGTGGATACACTCGGATATGTTTTATACAATGTGACTGCTAAACTGAGACAAAATGAATCCCTACACAAGCTGTACTGCTTTACCGAGGAATCTTATAACAGAAGGCACATTTTAACCCTGAGACATGATAAGCTCTGAAATGCTCATTGGAAAGAAAAGCAATACTGTTTTCATGAAGAACAAACAGCATGAACAATTGTACACGATCGACATTGTTGTTTACGTGGCAACTTACAGGAAGTGGCAATCCTCAACTGTTTCTGGGTGAGCAAAGACCACACTCACTTCAAACAAGCTCTAAAAATTATAAAGACAGTTTTAAAATGAGCAAAAGGAAATAACATCTAACAACTTATGAATGGAAATAGAAATTAACTCTCAAAGATTAACTCAGAAAAAGTGACAAGGAAAACTGAAAATACTACTGCTCTCAAATCAGCTTACTCACAGTGCAGCTGTAAAGGAAATATATTTTATTTTTCTTTAACTTATAAAACTACGGCACTACCAAAATGTTTTAAAATAATTTTTTAAACAAATTTGTATACTTTTTGGACAAATATATAAATTAGGCGTGAAGAATTCAGGAACTTAGCAATAACCAAAGAAATAAAAAATTGTCTTGTCAATACTAGAATTGATTAAAATTATTAGTAAGGCCAAAACCAGTGTATTCACATCTTTAAAATACTGTACGAAGCTTCTTTCCAAAGCTGTCAAGTTTATTTTCTTTAGAATTATTTATTTAATTAAAAATTTTTTTTTCCCAATTTACTATAGGGCATGTGCTCTCAGCAGAGAGAAGCAGAGAGAAAAAAAGCAGTCACCAGGTTTGGAATTTGAACGGCAGTTGGCCATGTGAGAGTCCAGCGCTTTAACTACCACACTACCTGCTGTCCCTAAAGCTGTCAAGTTTCTTAATGGAGATCTAAATGTTTTGTTTTGTTACAGAAGTGATACAGACAAACTGTAAAATAATCAAACACAAGGTAGGGGTTTGTTCAGTCTACTCGATTGAGGTAGAACTAGTAACAATTTGGTATATTTCTCTCTAGTCATTTTTATGAATATAAATACATGAGTGGAGCCAGCCTATGGTCTGGTGGTTAAGGCAGCTGGATCCTACATTGTGGACTATGTGGTTCGAGTCCTGGACCTGGTGGCTTGAAAAACATGCCACGTATGAGAACATGTGCGCCCACAATCCCCAAAACTGGGAAAATTAGAGGAGAAGAGGTCACATGTCGTTCCCCACAGGGAGGTGCTTTCTTTTCCTCACACCCTTGACTCACTGGCTAGCACATGCACTCCCTGGGAAAATGAAAAACAATAACAAAAAATATGTGTGTATACTTTTTGACATATTAAACCATTTTCAGAAAACTGCTTTATTTCATATTAAATCACGGACATTTTTTAATTCTAGGATTGTAAGACATTATAAATTATAGAAAATGTTTCTGTTATAAAAGAAGATGCTAGAGGAGCCAGTAGGTGGCATGGTGCTGAGTCCTGTACCTGAAGGCTTGAAACTCATGCCAGGCACATGTGTATGTGTGCCAAAAAATCTGGGAGGAGAATAAAGGAAAAGGGATTGCGGTGTGGCCTTGTCCCCTGGGGCGGGTGATTTCTCACTTTTCCTCTCACCGTTTCTCTCTGTCTCTCTCTGGTGAGTTCATGTGCCATATGGAAAAAAAAATCTAAATAAAGTAAAAATGTTACAATGAACATTTTTGTACACAAAAAAAAAACTATTTTATACTCTATATGCTTTTTCCTCCATAGAAAATATACAAAATTCCACATTGAGAAAATTTTACAAATGTTATATGTTACAATTTTGTCTTTTTTATTGAATTCGGTATTTACTGAGTTTATTAGATCATCAGCAAACCGATTACCTACCCTAGATTCACAGTAGTGAATAGGTTTTTATGATTCTTTATTCTAATGTACAAAATAAAATTAAAATGAACACATTTCTTGTATTCAAGAGAATTTCACTCAACCTGAATCTATTAAGAGTATTATTGCATCTTTTGTTTTCTATTTTCTGTTCTCACTTACAAATGTAAAATTATTTGTACTTCAAAACTGAACCTTGAGGTCAGAATACTTTGCATTAATGACTTCTCTAATTTCCACAGTAGTTTCATTACCTCATTTCCTCTTCATACTATCTGTGAAGTGGTTTTATTTTCTATTCTCTCGGTACTCAGTTTAAAGGACAGTCAGAACTTACTCTTACTAAAAGAAGGAAATGGAGCTATATAACCGAATGATTTTTAAAACCCTAACTAACTTTAGAAGATGTTCTTGGGATTTTACTTGATTAGGGCAGTATCTGATACTCAGGGAACTTTCTTCAAGCAACACAAAGCAATAAAGCCATATTATTAAAGTCTAATTAAAGATAAGTTGGGGATATGTCCTGCTTTCACATCTGCAAGCCTGCTGAGCTCTTCCCTGAATTCAGTCTTCTCAGAGACTGGGGCAATATCTGCCCTGGAATAGTGGAGATGGCTAAGTGTTCTGCTTTCCCAGATGCATTCTTCCTAAAAGTAAACAGAGCGACTTGGGATACCAAATAAGATGGGATAGATAGAGCCACTCGTACTGTTGTCAGATAGGTTCTGTGTATGTATTTGAGACAAGACTAGCCACAGATAAACCAATATTAAATAGCGTATAGTTGACTTGTTCAGTTATTTATATATTGCTATGTATAAATAATCTGTCCTTCCAAGTAAACTGTAAATACATTAAAGGCAAAGATTCATTTCTAACCTTTTAAGGCCAATTAGGGTACACTACACCTGATATATTCAGAAGTGTGTTTGGAGGGGCCAGCAGGTGGCATATAGTGGGTAAGGCACTGGACTCCCACATGGCCAACTGTGGTTCAAGTCCCAGACCTGGAGGCTTTAAACGCATGCCAGTTGTGTGTGCGTGAGTGCCCAAAATCCCAAGAGGAGACTGAAGGAGAAGGGATTGTGGCATGGCCATAAACCTTGGCAGGTGATTTCTCACTTCATTTTTCTCTGTCTCTCCACTGAGCACACATACCCTGTAGCAAAAATCTCTCTTAAAAAAAAAAAAGTGAGTTGGATCACAAAGAAGTAAAGAAGAAGAAAAAAGTAATACTTTAAATTAAATTTAAGACTACTAGAAATTAACATTTTAAAAGCTTAAAAATCCTATACTAGATTATTGAAAGAGAAGATTCTTTGGCTAACCATAACTTGGTCATAAAATGAAGTAAAACTAGTAAGACCCGAAAATGAAATTAACAACACTGATTACCCAATACCTTTCCATCAATGGGAACACCCAGTTCCTCTGAAAACAGGGGATGAGTTATCCATTTGTAGGCTTCTTTTAGCTGAACTATATCATTTCTTCCCAGCGACAGACTCTGCTTTCTGAATCACATAAAAATTAATTCACTGACATGAAAACGTCACTTTTGCTATTAAAGGCAAAAATTTATGCAATGATTTAAAAATATTGATTGAGCATCTACTACATGCCAGGTACTATTTTACACATTAAATAGAAAGCAGAGAAAAAAAAGCAGATAAAATTTCATCACCTCATGGACCTCACAGCAGAATCAAGGAATATATATATTATATATATATATATAAAATATATATTTCTAATGGCAATATAAGACAATTTTTAAAGCTCCAGAGACAAAAGCATACTAATGGGTTTTGCTGAGCTAAAATTGCCAGAAACCAAGATTCATACATACATCAGAAGACAGAAAAGTAGAATAGAAATGACAATATGTTGCTTAGAAACTACAAAACTATGTATTTAAAAAAATCACATCCACGTTAGAAATATTTGCATCTCCCTCTTGCTGCAAGTGTGGCTTCCTTTTGGGAACCCAGTGTAAAAGCTGTACTTCTTACTCTTTTTACTGCTGATGAAGAAACACTAAATCCTAAAGCACCAATGTTCTAAAATATTCAATATGAGATGATATTTGAATGAAAATCTGACATTCCCCCAAAATCTACTCATGAGCCAGGAAATAGATTTTGGGAAGTCCCCATTGTAAGTGCTAGCTTTAGTTTGTAACCTAGAGTTGTGATACAAAGGAACCGAAGTGAACGGGAAGAAAACATGGTGTGGTATTATTAAAACTTTTCTGTTCTACTGAGAACTCTGGGATATTACTAACAAACAAACAAGCCCAAATCATTTAAATAATTACTTCTTCAAACCAGCCTATGGCTATTTACAGGATTGCTCTCCAGAAAAGAGAGGTCACAGATAACATGCGAATCTTCCCTTCTAATGTCTGATCTTCACTGACAGAAACAGGCACTATCCACTGTAATTTAATTCTGTAAGACCAAAGACATTACTAATTGCAGGTAGAAAACAAAAAGTAATTTAGCTAACAGCTAACCTTAATTGATTTGGGGGGGTATAAAGACCATTGTTCCTCTAAAAATGCAAATTGCAAATTAGATGATCTACCCACTCTGTATCCAGCTGAGAACATAACGGGTTACAGGGAATACTTTCATAATCTTAAAGATTTCCGTTCAACAAGGAAATGCCCAGATAAACCCTACATCTGACAAATTATCAAATTATTCTCTGCATTCAAAAACTTACTCAAGTACTATAGCTTCATAAACTGTTCCTAGTTCTCTAAATATCAGAAACATTTGAGACCAACAGTTGGCCTAGTGGCTATGTCGCTGGACTCCCATGTAGTCGATCGCGGTTCGAGTCCCAGATCTGGTGGCTTAAACTCACATCAGGTGTGCGTGCATGTGTGCCCAAGATCCTGAGAGGAGAGTGGAGAAGGGATTGCGGTGTGGCCATCCTCCTGGGGGGGTGGGGGGGTGATTTCTCACTTTCTGTCTCTGTGTCTTTATCTTTCTGGTGAGCACACACGCCTTATAGCAAAAACCTCTCAAAAA
>NW_006159835.1:3830411-3883939 GCF_000334495.1 Tupaia belangeri chinensis | reverse complement strand
CTCACTGCAGAATCAAGGAATATATATATTATATATATATATATAAAATATATATTTCTAATGGCAATATAAGACAATTTTTAAAGCTCCAGAGACAAAAGCATACTAATGGGTTTTGCTGAGCTAATTCTAATGGAAAAATAAGACAATTTTTAAAGCTCCAGAGACAAAAGCATACTAATGGGTTTTGCTGAGCTAAAATTGCCAGAAACCAAGATTCATACATACATCAGAAGACAGAAAAGTAGAATAGAAATGACAATATGTTGCTTAGAAACTACAAAACTATGTATTTAAAAAAATCACATCCACGTTAGAAATATTTGCATCTCCCTCTTGCTGCAAGTGTGGCTTCCTTTTGGGAACCCAGTGTAAAAGCTGTACTTCTTACTCTTTTTACTGCTGATGAAGAAACACTAAATCCTAAAGCACCAATGTTCTAAAATATTCAATATGAGATGATATTTGAATGAAAATCTGACATTCCCCCAAAATCTACTCATGAGCCAGGAAATAGATTTTGGGAAGTCCCCATTGTAAGTGCTAGCTTTAGTTTGTAACCTAGAGTTGTGATACAAAGGAACCGAAGTGAACGGGAAGAAAACATGGTGTGGTATTATTAAAACTTTTCTGTTCTACTGAGAACTCTGGGATATTACTAACAAACAAACAAGCCCAAATCATTTAAATAATTACTTCTTCAAACCAGCCTATGGCTATTTACAGGATTGCTCTCCAGAAAAGAGAGGTCACAGATAACATGCGAATCTTCCCTTCTAATGTCTGATCTTCACTGACAGAAACAGGCACTATCCACTGTAATTTAATTCTGTAAGACCAAAGACATTACTAATTGCAGGTAGAAAACAAAAAGTAATTTAGCTAACAGCTAACCTTAATTGATTTGGGGGGGTATAAAGACCATTGTTCCTCTAAAAATGCAAATTGCAAATTAGATGATCTACCCACTCTGTATCCAGCTGAGAACATAACGGGTTACAGGGAATACTTTCATAATCTTAAAGATTTCCGTTCAACAAGGAAATGCCCAGATAAACCCTACATCTGACAAATTATCAAATTATTCTCTGCATTCAAAAACTTACTCAAGTACTATAGCTTCATAAACTGTTCCTAGTTCTCTAAATATCAGAAACATTTGAGACCAACAGTTGGCCTAGTGGCTATGTCGCTGGACTCCCATGTAGTCGATCGCGGTTCGAGTCCCAGATCTGGTGGCTTAAACTCACATCAGGTGTGCGTGCATGTGTGCCCAAGATCCTGAGAGGAGAGTGGAGAAGGGATTGCGGTGTGGCCATCCTCCTGGGGGGGTGGGGGGGTGATTTCTCACTTTCTGTCTCTGTGTCTTTATCTTTCTGGTGAGCACACACGCCTTATAGCAAAAACCTCTCAAAAACAAACAAACAAAAAAAAAAAAAAAAAAAAAAAAAAAAAAAAAAAAGAAGAGAGAAAAAGAAAGAAACATTTTAGGGATTTTGTTTAAACTCAGGACCAGCAGATGGCATAATGATTACATTGCTCAACTACCATGTAATCAATAGCAGTTTGAGTCCTGCTCCCAGCAGCTTAAAACTCACAACGGGCGTTTGTGCATGCGTGCCCAAAATCTTGACAGGAGAATGGAAGAGAAGGGACTTCAGTGTGGCCAACCCCCGCCCCCTCAGTCCCAGGGGTGATTTCTCACTTTCTGTCTCTCTGTCTCTCTCTGTCTCTCAGTGAGTGCATGCACCCTATAGAAAAAAATCTCTCTTAAAAAAATATTTTTTAGACTCTGGAGGGTTCAAAGGGTTGTGGTAAAAGTCAAGCCTAAAAACGACTTACAACATAAGTATCTGTTTGGAAAAACTGGTATTTTAAATCCTTCACAGTCGTCAAACATTTTAATACAGTTTAAAAACTTGAACTACAATACAAATATTTTCCCCTCCAGATTGAAAAGCCAGGAAAAAAGTTAACAAACAGCTTGGAAACCTTATCCTTATAAATAAAGTAAAAATAGAATATTTAAAATGCCAGATTTTCAATTCTTAAAGTTAAATGTAGCTAATAACTTTTCTTAAATAATTTGGAATAAATGTTTCATAGAGGTCCTTAGCATATACCTGACTGTCTTTTCGAGAGATTAATATAAATGAAGGTGGGGACAGTAGATGACATAGTGGTTAAGGATGCTGGGCTCCCACATGGCTGACCACGGTTCAAGTCCCAGACCTGGTGGCTTGCTTTCTCACTTTTTCTCTCTCTTTGTCCCTCTCGGGTTAAATAAATAAATAAAGTAAAATAATTATATAAAAAACGCAAACATGAAGGTAAATTCAGTCCTCATTTAGTACTTAGTAACTGCATTTCCCTCCTATCTATCAGATGATGATTGATAAAGCTGTCAGAAGCGATCACTTTTGCTGTAGACACCACACAACTGCCATTCTAGATTGAAGTTAAACCAGAATATTTACAGCAATTAGTTTTTCTAAATTCCCTGAATCAATTCCTTAGTAACAATTCCTCCATGATCTTTTCAATCTATAATGAACTAGGGACACTGGAGGAAAAAAGACTAGTGCTCTTTTTTTCCTATGCCAGTACCCCTTATTGATGTATTTTTGGAAGCACTAAAAGCTTAATTTAAAACCCTTTGATAACAAATGAAAACAGCAACTCACAAGTAACGTGGATGCAAATGGAAAACATTTAGAAAATGGCATGCTCTGACTACTCCAGCAAACTTCTAAAAATCCTAGGGTCAAATTTTGTTATGTCAGAATCATAAACACTTGAGGCTAAAATGCAACTAAACTCCAAAACCACTGATAAAGATGTGATGATACCCTTTTAAAATGCAGGTTTGTAATAAAAATTTTAAAAAGGACAAATTAGTTACTTTTTCAATAAATCACTTAATCAAGTATGAAAAGTATGAGATTCTAAGAGAAATCTATACTTTTCTCTGGGCTTTACTCTCTAGAGTACACAGGGACCTCCAACAGTCATATGGTCCCTTTTTAATACTGGGCCAGAATATCTAGTTTCAATATCCAAAAAGTTCTATTTGTTTTGTTTTGTTTTAACACCTTTGGCAACCAAATTCTAATTTGAACACATTAGGTTATTTGGAGACTTTCTTTTTTTTTCCCTAAAATAATTATTTATTTAGTTTTACTTATTCATTCATTTATTTTAATTTGACCAGAGAGAGAGAGCGAGAGAAAGGGAGAAAGCAAGCCACTAGGTCCAGGACTCAAACCATGGTCAGCCATGTGAGTGTCCAGTGCCTTAATCACCACGCCACCTGCTGCTCCCCTCAGAGACTTTCTTTATCAGACTTACGTGAATATTCACATGCTCCATTGTAGAAATAGTAAATGTTTGATTATGTAATGGGTTGTAGGAAAAATCATGATGTATTTTTTTTCTATGCAAAAACGCATCATGACTTGTCCGATGACCTAACAGTACCATCCCAGACCCTAGAGGAGAAGGGATATGTTATGCATGATATTTAACACCATATCACATTCCTAAAATCCTGAGATAAAATATCATTTGGCCTCCAAGGGTTTCAGATCAAAGATTCTGAAGCTATGTTTTCTATGTTATATCTATGTAGAAATGTATTGTCATTTTTGCCTTAACAAGGATTTTATATCATAGTTTTATCATTTAATTTCTACGACCAATGTAAAAATTTTTAAATTATCTTCCCAAACTACATTCTATAATTGCCTAATGTATGGAAAGTATACATTGACATTCACATTAAGTCTATGCACATAAAAAAATGAATCTGCGTTAATAGAATACTAACGTGCCATGTCAACAAACAAATTAACAAGGTTGACACTAAGTTTATACAATAAAAAGTGTTTATCTGAGTCAATTTCTCCAGTAGCTAGTAAATGAACCCTTAAAAAAAAAAGAGATAGTAGCAGTAAAAGTACTTTTAAAAATCAAGTCACTTGTATTTAAATGGTAGTAAAAATTCCCTACCTAAATTACTTACCCCATTTCCTGTTTTACCAGCAACCATGCAGCATGCTGTAGGCAATTTAGTCACACCCAGAAAGAAGAGAAAGGGGGAAAATGCTCAGTGAAATTAAGTTCCCACATCATTACTGAAGTACTTAAGTATTCTGCTCATCGAACTCAGCTTCTTAGGAGAGGAGTTAGTGTACAGACACGTGGCGGGGATCTCAGTCTCACGTAAAATCAGAAATCAGGGAAGATCTCACTTTGCAGTGTGGACTTCTTGTGGCCCAGGAATTCAACAGGGGTATCCCCTCCTCCCTACCGATCTCTATTTTACATTAGTAAGTTAGAAATGGTGGGGTGGTTTTGTTTTGTTTTGTTTTGAGAGGTTTTTGCTATAGGGGGTGTGCACTCGCCAGAGAGAGACGGAGAGACAGAAAGCGAGAAATCATCTCCCCGGGGGATGGCTACGCTGCAATCCCTTCTCCTCCATTCTCCTCTCGGGATCTTGGGCACGCACGCACATGCGCCCAGGGTGAGTTTAAGCCACTGGGTCCAGGACTTGAACCGTGGTAGACTACATGGGAGTCCAGTGACGTAGCCATTTCGCCATCTGCTGGTCCCTAGGAGTGGTTCTTAACATGGTTAGCTTACATTTTTTTTCTTTAAATATCTTACTATTTCATGGGGGAAAGCACAAAGTGACTGAGCACATAGTCCCAAAAACATAGAATTGAAGGCCCCAGATTTTTGTTTTTTTAACTGATGCTAATATTTTTAAAATTTTATCTCTTCTAAGTGTTCAGGAGTAAAATGTACTGATGCTTGTAACTCGCTGAAATACAAGAAAAACTAGATGGATTGATGAGTGGATAGCTGATGGCTCAATGTATAATAAAGCAAATTAAAAAATAGTAACACTCATAGAATCTAAGTGGGTTATATGAGTTTTCACTGACAGTTCTTTCAACTTTTCTATATGCTTTAAGATTTTCATAATAAAAAATGTTACAGCGAGACCAGCAGGTGGCATGTGGTGAAGGCGCTGGACACTCCCACATAGCCAACCACAGTTCAAGACCTGGACCTGGTGGCTTGCTTTCTCGCTTTCCCTCTCTCTCTGTCTCTCTCTGTGTCTGTGTTTCTCTGGTCAAATTAAAATGAATGAATGAATGAATAAATAAATAAAATTTTTTAAAAATGTTACTGGGAAATGTCTGGGAAGGAAAGGATTAATAAAAACTGAAAATATTGGTAAAATGAAGACAGTAATATTAACAATCATGGTGGTTGTGAGAATTAAATCAAATTTGTGTAAAATCCATTAGATTCCCACAACTTTCACCTGAAGGAAATGGCATGTCATGTCCTGTCACAGAAGCATACATGTATAAGTTGATAAAGTGTCACATGTCTACGCTTCTAGTGTTACGAAAATGTCCAGTCATGGGCTGGCTGCTGTTGTGGTGGTCAGGGCCGCTGGGTCCCAAATGGTGGACAGTGTGGTTCCAGTCCAGGACTCAGCAGCCTGAGAAACACGCAGGCACCTGTGCATGCATGCCCAAAATCCCAAAAAAGGGGAAAAACAGAGGAGAAGGGATCATGGTGACTGCTCCTCCGCCCCCGTGGGTGTGTTCTCACGCTCTCTTCCCAGTAATTACATGTGCCCTCTGACAAATAAGAAAGAAAAAAAAGCGGCCAGTCACTTTCATTCACATCCACTCCAAGGCATGTCTTGATATATGTATACGCTGTGGTTCGCATGTGAAAACGTATCCTTCTAATAAACAGGACTTCCTCCTAATGACCAGCAGGCACTAGTGCCGTCTGAAGACTATTATCATTCAGGAACAGTGAGTGTATTAATTCATGCAGAATCGAGTCTGAGCCAAGAAGAATACATTTATCATTAGCTAGACAAGAACCATTCCAAGTGCCTGAATGTCTCACTGGTAGTTTTTTGATTGGCTAGTTTATTTATTCTGCTAGCTCAACCCAATACTATTTAGCTATTTAGAACTAGAAGGTCCCTTCCTACTTTCCCTCAAGTCCTATTTCCAAGTTTATGGGTATGGTATAATACACAAATTACTAGGTGTCATAAAACATGGCTTTAGGCTTTACTTAATTTCTGGGATTCAGTTTCCTAAAAGTATAATGAGAGAGTTGGACTAAGATGATTATATTTTAAACTTTCTGGATGGCTAAAGGATATTATTAGTAGACATTAGTTACTACACTGTTTTGTAATAAAGGCTAGTGAGATGTACAGGACCAGGAGAACATAGAGAAAAAAGAATAATGATCTCCTAAAGATGAAATCTTGTAGCCAATATTGTTCCTCCCTTCCTTCAGCCTCAGACTTTAAGAGATCGACATTTATTTTTTCATCTATACATGGATTTTTTAATTAAGATTTATTTAATTTCATTCATTTATTTTTAAATTTTGCTGTAGGGCATGTGTATTCAACAGAGACAGAGAGATAGAAAGAGAGAGGGAAAGTGAGAAAGCAAGTTGCCAGGTCCAGGACCTGAACCATGGTTGGCCATGTGGGTAGTAGCACCTCAACTACCATGCCAACTGTTGGCCCCTACAGAGATATTAATTCTTCCCCTACAGAGATATCATGAGGATTTGATGAAATTATGCAAGTAGGATTCCTCGCATGTACTTCATATATGGTCACTATGATCATTATTGAATTGAAACCTTGTCTATATTTACAAATAATACAATTCAGATTTATCCCTTAAAAGAGTTATAGGACATGGTCCCATTCCCTCATATCTCTAAACTGCTCTGCCATAGTAGATCTGAAATGTCCATCAATAAAATCTGAACTACAGAGAACTAGCTATCTCTTCGTTAAGAGACTTCAGGCTCTTCTGCCCCTTTTTAGTGATCTTCCGGTCTTTTCTTTTGAGGTAAACTCTGTTCTCTACAGTCACTTAGGTGATGCCGTTAAGCCTGCAATGTGTCCTGCCATCTTCTGATTGAAAAGTAGGGCAGAAATGGAAGGTTGTCAAGGGAACCCACATAACCATGTGTAACACGTGAAATTAAATCAAATGTCTTCGGTACCTACAACTTAGGAAGGGAAGGTTTTTCCTTCCCAATCCTCCGCAGGCTCCCTGCTCAAGCATGCCAGCAGGCTGGATAGAACTAATCACATAGCAGGGCCTGGAAGGCTGTGTCCCTCAGAAGTCAGTATTGCTCAATTATTCCGTTTCTACCACATGCTAATAATGCCCAGGACCGGCTTCTGCCAATGAAAAAGAAGTACATTTCTCCCTTTCAGGTCACCAAGATGATTTTAGTAAATATCCTATTCCTTAGTCATTGGAGAGAAAAAAATATCCATTCTCTAGAGTAAGCAATTAAATTTTTCCTTCCCAACAGAACCAAATGGCATTAAAGTTGTGTAGTTTAATCAAATTTGATACCAGAGGCAGTATGTCACCTCCTGAAAACTCAGAAACTACACAATCGAATCCTTGACTTCTCTATGGCTTTATTCGACAATTCTAGGCAAGTCCTAAGTGGAGCAGCTGAATAACTGCTAGAATACTTGTGTAACACACACACACACACATGCACACATGCACGCGCGCACACACACACACACACACACTTCACAAACCAGACAGTCTGTGCTGGGAATGGTTTTTGAGTCTAGCGTTCTGAGTTAGAGGTTCATTTAGTACTATAAAACTAGGTGGCAGTGGGACCAGGGATTGAAGTTGATTCAAGCAGAGGTGACAGGAAGGACAGAAAATGAGGGAAGCATTAAAAATGGCATGTGAGGGAACTACAAGTTCATGACGTTGGTTCTTAGGTATATATGTGCCTGCATAGATGGGGGCAGGCGTTCAATGGTTAGAGAGAAAATTGAAAAAGTCAGGTTTTGAAGCTCCGAACTAGACTGCATACCCAAAGTCTAAAGCCATAACATGAGAAGTGCCACCTTTATTGTTGTTTTTCTTGTGTGACAGTTTAAGAGAAAAATAAAATATTTTTGTAGAGAATATTTCTTTATAACACATAAATATTATAGTATTATAATAATAATATGAGAAATATAGTATGGGAAAGTCACAAGTTCCAGAAAAAGGAGACAATATACCTGGCCCACTTTGTTTGTTTGTTTGTTTGTTTTTGCCTGTATGGCTCTCACAGACAACTGAGTCTAATTCCTAGCAGAGGGAAACGAACACCAGGCCAAAAGCAGGCTCTGCTTCTACACATTGTGTGATGACCTGCAAAGGAGCTTGTCTCTATGGGCCTTGGTTTCTTATCCATAAGATAAAAAGGATTTGATATTTCATTATTTTGGAGTTACTTCCTAAATGATGAGATCTTGACTGAGAATGCAGAGATGCAAGATCAATCTCCGCCCATAAGCAAAACTGTGAATTAAGAGTAAAAAGGAAAAATAATAATAAACATTCATAGTACATTCATAATTAATGAAAATCATTAAAATACAGAGTGGCAAAGGTATTGAAGGGGTATTTGTCAAAGGGACATGTAAACAATACTGACTTCAATCTTGCAGGAGAAGTGACATGTAGTTTGGGCTTTGAAAAATCAGTTACCTAGAATTAACTTGGTCAAGACACAGAAAAGCAAGGAGGTTCCAAAGAGGAACCCCTGACGCGGAAAGGCCAGGGAGCACTCAGAAGGTCCCTGGAACCATAGTCAGTGGTCTCGAAGCACTGAGAATGCGTGGATAGACAGTAAAAAAGAAGATGCTAGACCAAGATCCTAGAACTCTCGCGCCCATACCAAGGAATTCGGATTTAACTTAAGACAGTGTAATGCTACAAAAGCATTTTAAACAATAGAGAGAGATGATTGTATTTGCCTTCAGGAATGCTCACTCTGGTTGCAATGTGAACTAGAGGAAGAAGATGGGAACTAAAGAAAACGAATGTATTTGGAGAGCTAAGGCAGCAGTTGAAGCAAGAAATAACATTATGGCAGTGCTGGTGAGAATGAAGAAGAGTAGAAGGGCCACTTTGAGAGAGAAGGAGGACATGGATTGGCAGGACTTGGTGACTGGCAGTGATGCAGGGGTTTCTAAATTACCACCAATGCCCTTCAATTTTTATTCATTCATTTATTTATTCATTCATTCATGCACTCATGCATTCAATAAATGAGAGGGGCAGAGAGAGAGAGTTATAGAGACAACACCCTCAACAGAGTCTTGAGATTGCGATGGAGCCCTTCATCATAGGCATGTGTGCCCAGAGTACGCAGAGAGCTCTCTGGAATGAACCTAGAACCTTCCCATTTGTGTCAGCCTCACAGAGCAACACATTTTATTGCTGCAAATGCCTTTTAAACTCTAATGTCTTTTGAATCCTACACATCAAAGATGAAAATATAGGCGTGTACCAGTAAGGAAAGGACAATGGTGTTGTGGACAGCTGGAAGCATCAGCAGTACCCCCTGCTGTCAGTTCTTTTCCCGCCAAACAGACATATCCATGCACAATTTATGTATTTTTCTTGCACACAAATAGCCAGTTGCGAACTGGCTGCAGTGAGGAAGTTAATAACAAGAGACACCTTCCTTCTTCCCGTTCAAGGCAACTGCCTAAGAGTCTCTTCTCTCCACTCCTCGGCCTGCTGTAATCTTTGACTTCTGCCTCTCAGGGCCTGCTCCTCACTTGTATCTCAGGCATGATGGCAGAAAGAAGAAGGTAAGAGAGAAAGGGAGAATATCTTCTGGAACCACTGCTTGACTTGACCACTTAGATGAGGGGAAGACCCCTCCACCAACATCTCTTCATTCCCGGCACCTCCCCACCTCAGTCCTACTCTCTTCTTTTCCCCAGAGCCTCTGGCATCAGATCTGTGATGAAATGACTGTTAAAGAGACTGGGGGTCTCTTCTAAGGAAAAAACCTTGTGTCAGCCATGTTTAAAAGTCCACCAAAATCCTGTTTCCTTAAACAGTTGAGCAAAAAAATATTAAGTAAGACATGAAGACATCTTTTATACTCTGGATTTTATTGCTACATTGTCAATAAAGGTTGAACATTTTCTCTTCAGAAAAGGCAAGAGAAGAGAAGCAAGGACAGATATTTGGGACCACACGGACCACATTAAGTTGCACAACTCTATTAACCTGGTTCCCAAAATTACTATTTCTATGTTGTGAGTTTTAAGAATAATTTTCATTGCATTCTCCAATACTGTAGGTGCTAGTGTTTGCTTAGCTCTGACGGATTTGACTGGATATAATCAAAAGAAGAAATTCTTTTTAAAAAATAATTATTTTATTTAACTTTACTAATTATTATTATGATGATGATTATTATTATTTTCAGTTTGATGAGAAAGTGAGAAAGCAAGCCACCCAGTTTAGGATTTGAACTGCGGTCAGTCATGTGGGAGTCCGGCGCCTTTAACTACCATGTCACCTGCTGGCCCCAAAAGAAGAAATTCTATCAGTGGGGTGGGAGTAAAAGGAAGGAAGGAGAATCAAGAAAGACAGAATAAATGCAAAGAATTCAAGATTCTGGGATAGGAAATAAAGACAGACCTGGCTCAGTCTGGCCCTTTAATGCCATGTGATAATGACAGATAACTTGGCAACTGAATTTCAGGTAACTCTAGAGTTAATAACATCAGTGAAGCAAAGACATCTCAATAAACATCTGTTGGCAACCAACCAGGTGTGGCTGACATGTGCAAATGTATTTCCTCTTCAACTTTGATTTTAGAGAACTAGCCTTCTTACTAGTTGCCAGGGCTTTGTTCAGTGAAGCCTCAGTCTAGGGAAACCTCTGAATTTCTGTCTTGGGCATAATACAGGTCTCAGAAATCCAGTGCAACCATCAGAGGATAAAGCTAGCTGCTGTGGTTTGAATGTGTTGCTCAAAAATTCATGTGTGGAGATTTGGTGCCTAGTGTCACAGTAGTAAAAGGCATAAACTTGGACCAGCAGGTAGCATGGTGGCTAAGGTGCTGGATCCCACATGGCCCACTCTATAGTTCGAGCTAGATTTTTATATCTGCCTCTACCTTCAACCTGCTGCAATAGTGCACAACATAGAGCCTTGCGAAACTCCAATGTGTACTCTTGAAAGAATGAAAATGAGAAAGCAAATACTTTGGGGCTCAGCAAGAAGCATGGAGGTTAAGGCGACTGGATCCCATAGGGTTAATTCCACAGTCTGAGTCCTTGATCCAGTCCTTTGAAATGCATGCGTGGCACATGTGCATGCATGCCCCAAATCCCAGGAGGTGAACGAAGAGAAGAGAAGCGACTGTGGAGTGCCATCACCCCTGGGAGGTGATTTCTCATTCTCCCTCTCTCCCTTTCTCGCTGTCTCTCTCTAGCAAACACACACTCCTATAGCAAAAGCGAAAACAAAGAAAACAAAACACTTTTGACCCTATAAATCTTTTACAAGGAATCCAAGGGGTTCCAAGACCACATTATGAGAACTACTGATCTAGATGAAACAGACAATGTTGAATAGTAACAAAATAATAAGTTATTTTAATCATATTAAATTAATATTAAATACTAATAATACTAAATTAATGTTAAGTATTAAGAACATTAAATTAATCAAGAATTTTAATTAGACTCAAGAAGAGGGAAAAGCATAGATCAATAACTTTCAATAGTAGAAATTTTAAATAGTTTTATAAGTAAATTCTACCCAAACTTCAAGAAACAGAAATAGATTATTAAATTTTCTAAGTTTTTTTTTAGGAGAAACAATGAAAGTTCAAGATGAGAAAAGCATTAGGAACAGGGAAATGATTAATTTACTTGACTACAATATAGTTAAAAAGGAAAATTATAGGGCCAACAGGTGGTGTGGTGGTTAAGGCACTGGACTCCCACCTGGCTGACTGTGGTTCAAGTCCTGGACCTGGTGCCTTGCTTTTTCACTTCTCTCTTTCTCTGGTAAAATAAAACAATAATAATAATGAACGAAATTAAATAAATCTTTAAAAAAAGAAAAATTATTGCAAATACTCATTTCTAATTTAAAAACATGTTAAACTCAGATTAGAAACAAATTTTCTTAAATAGAAAATGGGTATCTGTTATGGTTTGAGTACTATGCCCCTGTGAAACTTAAGCTGTGATTTGACTTTCAGTTGGGCAGTGTTGAGAGGTGGGATGTGTTTGGAACATGGCAGTAGAACAAAGGGGTAGAACCTCATGAATAATTCTTTTTTTTTTGAGAGAGAGATTTTTGCCATAGGGTACGTGTGCTCGCCAGAGACACAGAAGGTAAGAAATCACCCCAGAAGATGGATGGCCACACCACAATCTCTTTTCCTCCATTTTCCTCTCAAGATTTTTGGGCACACTGGGGCCAGCAGGTGGCGTGGTGGTTAGAGGCGCTGGACTTCCACATGGCTGACAGTGGTTAGAGTCCTGGAACTGGTGGCTTCCTTTCTCATTTTTTCTCTTTCTCTTTCCCTTTCTGGTGCTGTCAAATTAAAATAAAATAAATTAAATAAAATATTATTTTAAAAAAGAAAAAGATTTTTGGGCACACATGCATAAGTGCCTGGCCTGTGTGCCAAGCTGCCAGATCTGGGACTTGATTACTCAATTACATGGGAGAGTCCGGTGCCTTAACCACTATGCCACCTGCTGGTCCTATCTCATGAATAATTAATGTTCCAGGGAGGGAGAGTTTTCACTAGAGTAGGTTGTTATAAAACCAAGTTGGAGAGCCGGCAGGTGGCATGCTGGTTGATGTGTTGGACTCCCACATGGCCGACCATAGTTCAAGTCCTTTCTCTCTCTCTCTCTCTCTCTCTCTGGTCAAGTTAAAATAATAATACTAAATAAAGCTGAACAGATCATTCTTTTTCTCTTTTTTTTATTGGAGAGGTTTTGGCTATAGAGCACGTGAAAGACAGAGAGAGAGAGAGACAGAAAGTGAGAAATCACCCCCAAGGGGGGATGGCCACACCGCAATCCCTTCTCCTCCATTCTCCTCTTGGGATCTTGGGCACACACACGCATGCGTCCGGCATGAGTTTAAGCCACTGGGGTCTGGGACTCGAACTGCAGTTGACTACATGGGAGTCCAGCGACATAGCCATTATGTCATTTGCTGATCCCTAGAGTGGCTTTAATATAAAAGAATGAGAATATCAAATACTGTGAAGCAAGAATTTAAAGTTGGGACCAGCAGACAGCATAATGGTTATGTCACTGGACTCCCACATAGTCAACTGCGGTTCAAGGTCTAGAACCAGCAGTGTAAAACTCATGCTGGGCAAATGTGTGTGCATATCCAAAATCCTGAGAGAACAGAGAAGGGATTGAGGCAGGGCCATCCTCCCGGGGGATATCTCACTTCCTGTCTCTGTCCTTCCAGCAAGTGTATGTGCCCTGCAAAAATCTCTCTTAAAAATAAATAGAAAAGAATTTAAAGTTATGCAATGCTCACATACTACATACTGCTTGTGGAATAGAAACTTAAATAGGTAAAGCCACTTGCAAAAACTGGCAGTTTCTCATACGGTTAAACGAACACTTACTATATGGCCTAGACATTCCACTCCAAGGCATTTACCCAAGAATAATGAAAACTAGGAATTGTACGCAGAAGTTCATATCAGCTTCACTCCTAATAGCCTCAAACCAGGATAACCCAGAGGTCTATCAGTTAGTCCATGGATAATCTGGGCTATATCACAAGATGGAACTCTACTTAGCAATAAAAAGGAATTAATTACTGATACACACAACAACACAGATGGATCTCAAAATCATTATGCTGTGTGAAGTATGTCAGGCAAAAAAACCCCACATAATGTATAATTCCATTTCTAATTTTAAATGTAAGCTAATCTGTAATGACTAAAAACTGATTAACCATTGGCTGGGGCTGTAAGTAGAACTATGACAAGAGGCAGAAGAAATGATGAGAGAGTTCTGAAATCTCGATTGTGATGACAGTTACTTGGGTATATGCTTATGTCGAAAGTCAGTGGACTGTATCCTTTACATGGGTGCAGTTTAGTGCTCATAAATTGTAACTGTTCGAGTTAAAACACACACACGTACAAAAAATTAGAGATTCCCATTAGAAGAGTCAGGGATGGTGTGAAATAACTGCAACTCTCGCACACTGCTGATGGGAAGGTGACTGGTATAATCACTCTGGAAAACAGTTTGGCAGAATGTGGTGTAGCTCAAGTATACTCACAATTCAGCAGTCCCACTCACAGGCACAGACCTCAGATAAACTCCTGCACACTTGCATGGGAATACAGCTGTAAGAATGTCTACAGTTTTGCTGTTGAAAGCCGCCAGAAACTAGGGACCAGCAGTTAGCATAATGGCTATGTCACTGGACTCCCACGTAGTCAACCGCAGTTCGTGTCCTGGACCCGGTGGCTTAAAACTCACGCCGGGCATGTGTGCGTGCATGGCCAAGATCCCGATGGAGGAGAAGGGATTGTGGTGTGGCCATCCCCTTTGGGGGGTGATTTCTCTCTTTCTGTCTCTCTGTCTCTCTCTGTCTGTCTGGTGAGCGCACGTGCCCTATAGCAAAAACCTCTCAAAAAAAAAAAAAAAAAAAAGCTGCCAGACCGATGGAGGAGAAGGGATTGTGGTGTGGCCATCCCCTTTGGGGGGTGATTTCTCTCTTTCTGTCTCTCTGTCTCTCTCTGTCTGTCTGGTGAGCGCACGTGCCCTATAGAAAAAACCTCTAAAAAAAAAAAAAAAAAAAAAGCTGCCAGAAACTAGAAATGACCTAAACGCCCATGAATAGCAATGTGCACACATGCAGTATGTTCCTACAACCGAATACCATACACAAGGAAAACCACACTACGACTCCAATGGCAATTGGATGAATCTCTTAAAAAATAATGTCAAATGAAAGAAACCAGGCCCCCCAAAATGTATCATACTATGGTTCCATTTTAAAATAAAGTTCAAATCAGTCTGCCAAGACTTTAAGGAGTAAAAACAATGGTTACCTAAGAGAAGGAAGATAGCTGTTAATGGGCAGATAAAACCCTAATTACAAAGGCAATTACTTGGACTGGTCCAGTTTCCTAGTGATTATAGGTGCTGGATCCCAAACGGCCAAGTGTGGTTTGAATCCCAACCCTGACAACTTGAAATGTGCCTGGCATGGGCACATGTGTGCCCAAGGTTTCAACAGGATGGAGATGGAGGAGGGACTGTAGTATAGCCATGCCTCACTGTGGGGTTGCTTTGTTCTCCCTCCCTCTCGCTCTCCCTGTCTCTCTCTCTTTCTTCAGCCAGTGTACACACTCCCTGGCAATTAAAAAACAAAAAAGGCAATTAAAATGTGAGAAATATGAAGGACTAAATAAACTAGACTTTACCTAAGATATCCGAAAAGCTAACCAAGAGACATACTGTATCATAAGCTCACGAAAAAAAATGTCTGGTTCCCAAGAGAAATCTTTTTATATTGTGATTCTTAACATAAAAATAAAGGGCTATCCTCGTTGACATCGTTGCCTCTATTTCATTTCCTTTTGTATACTTCATGAGCAAATTTAAATAAAATACATTTTACCCCCCCAAGTTAGTTTCCCTCCTGTTACCTCTGCCCAGCTATTCACAGTAACATTAGAATGACCATTCCAGAGATACCGAGAGCCCCCCAAGAAAAAACAATCACGGGTTTCAATAATACTCAAAACTTTAACAGTTACTTATATCAATAGCTTATAAATTATAATTTAATGAAAGTGATGTCTCTTTGGTGTATGGGTATATGGGTGTATGGGTACATGTTTTATATGTTACACACACCATATGTATATAATCTTTTTTTATTTGCAGAGACAGAGAGAGGGAGAAAGCACACCCCAGAAGGGCGTGGCCATGCCACCATTCCTTCTCCACTTCTCCATCCTCTCAAGATCTGTGGCACCTACGCTGACACAACCAGTGTACTTTTCGAGCTGCCAGTACCGTGATTCAAAGCACTCCGTCATGATGTGGGATCCGGCTCCCCTAACCAGCAGGCCACAGGACCAACCCCAGATGTAAAATTTTTGTAATAAAAATTTGTCTGCCAGGGAGCCAGACAGTAGCATGGTGATTAAGGCAGCTAGATCCCACATGGTCACTTGTGTAGTTCAAGTTATGGACAGGAGGCTCAAAAAACACACCGAGTACATGAGTACGCATCCCCCAAATCCTGAGAGAACGGAAGAGAAGGGATTACAATACGACTCTCCCTGTGAGGGTGCTTTCTCACTCCTCCCCCATCCCCTCTGTCTCTCTCCAGCAAGGACACACATGAGCCCTATAGCAAAACTTAAAAAAAAAAACAAAAAAAAACAAAAAAGACTCTGCTAGAACCTTCTGAGCATTCTTGCTGTGGAAAGGAGACTGCCATACACCCGATGACCTCTGCCCCACTCATTATTACACCAAAAGCCACCAGCAGTATAAAGGAGGCAGCATTGAGAAACAGCAAGCCCATGGTTACCTGAAGTCTTTTATGTCAGTTTTATATATTATGAGAGTGCCCAAATTGGTTGAAAATATTTATCACATTAAAAAAAAATTAGACAATTTATCATAATAAAAATAATGATGAGAAAGACACTCAGTTTTTTCCTTAGAAGAAATTTCCCAGCTAAACATTTCCACTCACGTGGACTCTTGAACAGGGTCTATTTTAGAAAACAAATACCACTAGTATTGATCCTGTATTAATATCAGTGAGGAAAAACGGATTCGAGAGATTTGTAAAAATAACTTTCAATATTTTAAGCAGCACGATCTAATTTTAAAAAGAAGAAGCAGGAGCAGCTGCAGCACTGTGAGTAATGAACACTTACAAACCTGACCTTAAACTCCTCTGCTGATCCTTCCTTTTACTTAAAGGGAAGAAAGTATTACTATGACTATTTCTTTTAATTATTTATTTATTTTATTTTATTTACTGTTGTTATTATTATTGTTTTTGTTGTTATTTTCAATTTGCTATCATGCACATGCACATGCACTCACCAGAGGGGGGGGGGGATAGTGAGGAAAAAAGCCACCGGGTCCAAGACTGAAACCATTATCACTTAGGAATCCAGCACCTTAACCACCATGCCACCTGCCAGCCCTGTAACTATTTCTTTTTCTTTTTCTTTCTTTCCTTTTTTCCAGTCTTTGCTATAGGGCATGTGCACTCACCAGAAAGAGACAGAGACAGTGAGAGAGGAAGAGAGAGAAAGGAAAGGTGAGAAATCTCAGTGTCTATTCCAGCCATTTGGTAACAAAACTGGAACAAAAATGTAATATGAAAGTGGTAAAATTGGAATTTTACTTCTAGTTATTGATTTAGAAAATCACAAAGTAAACTGATAATAAAGTATAACTTTTGTTAAAATATTACAAGAGCTGTCTTCCATATTTTTACCAAGGATCCTTACCCTAACTCTGAAGATATTGTGCCATTAAGAGAAAAAGAATACCAGTAGTGGTCAAAACCTAGGCTTACTCCCTCCTATGAACACAGACATAACAATGACCCACCTATGAAATCTGACCAAATCCCACTGTAGGCAGAATGTCATAGCAATAATTAAAAACATAAACTCTGGGGGGCAGCAGGTGGCATGGTAAAGGTTGCTGAACTCCCACATGGCCGATAGCAGTTCGAGTCCCAGATCTGGTGGCTTGCTTTCTCATTTTCCTTTTCTCTCTCTCACTCTGTCCCTCTCTGGTCAAATTAAAATAAATAAATAAAGTAATAAATAAAGTAATTCTAAAGAAAAATAAAAAACTCTGGAGCTGGACAGATGAATTCAAATCCTGGCTCTGCTAGTTGCCAGTAATGTGATCTTGAACTTCAGTTTCATCATCTGTAACAAGAGGATAATAACACCACCCCACTTCAAGGGGTTACAACAATTAAATGAGAGCCCATATTGTCGTGCAAATACTTAGTCTCAGTTGGCTTCTCAGTGGTTTGCTTTCCTAAGAAAAGGGTTTTATTTTGCTGCTCCTAAAAGGGAAGTATACATTGTAGTTATATGTGGCTTTTTAGCATATAAACTATCACTTTAAATACCTATAAAGTGGCCAGCAGGTGGTGTGGTGGCTAAGGTCCTAGACTCCCATGTGGTCAACTTTGGTTCAAGTCCCAAACCTGGTGGCTTGCTTTCTTTTTTTTCCCTTTCTCTCTCTCTGGTCAAAATAGAAAATAATTATGCTAACAGCAGTTAGCTTAATGGCTATGTCGCTGAACTCCCATGTAGTTGACCACGTTCGAGTCCCGGACCCGGTGGCTTAAACTCATGCCGCATGTGCACGCGTGCCCAAGATCCTGAGAATAGAGGAGAAGGGACTGTGGTATGGCCATCCCCCCTGGGGGGTGATTTCTCGCTTTCTGTCTCTCTGTCTCTCTCTCTCTATCTGGCGAGCGCACACGCCCTGTAGCAAAAACATCTCCCCCCACAAAAAATAAATAAATAAATAATGATAATAATAAATGAAATAAATAATTCTAAAAATAAATAACTATAAATATGTACACATACACATATATTTATTTTACTATCGTCATTATGAATGGCCGAGCAGGTTAGAATTAGTAAGAATAATAATACATTGGTGACATCAGAAAAAAGGGTAGTTGAGATGACTTCTCTATGTCACAAGAAAAACTCAATCTGAAATAGTCAGAGTCTAAATTAGAAGTTCCTTTTTTCTGAAACTTAGACTACTAGGTTACAAAGTCCTAAAAATTAATGGAAAAAAAAAAACCTTGATAATAGAAATATTTCCACGGATGGTGAGTAGCAATGTGCTAATATGTTGCATTTAATGCAGAAATAGTTTTAAGAATAAAGATTTGCTTCACCTTGTATTCTTTTAATTCCGTTAATTAAAACAATTATTTTTAAAGAATTATTTATTTTATTTATTATTATTATTATTATTATTATTATTTAATTTGACTAGAGAGAGACAGTGAAGGGGAGCGGAGGAGTGAGAAAACCAGCCGCCAGGTCAGGGACTTGAACCTCAGTCAGCCATGTAGGAGTACAGCACCTTAAACACCACTATTTCCCAGCCCCATACTATCACTTCTTAATGTAAATTTTAAAGATGCCAAATGTGACAGTTCACAAGAATAAAACCATACAAATAAAAATAAGAAACATCCACTTTTTAAGGCTACCTCACATTCTTAATGCACCGTGCTCTCTTAACCACCCATGCTGATGGATAAACCGCAGCCCCATCTTTTTTTTTTTTGGAGAGGTTTTCGCTATAGGGCGCGTGCGCTCGCCAGACAGACAGAGACAGAGAGACAGAAAGTGAGAAATCACCCCCCAGAGGGGATGGCCACGCTGCAATCCCTTCTCCTCCATTCTCCTCTAGGGATCTTGGGCACGCACACACACGCGCCCAGCATGAGTTTTAAGCCACCAGGTCCAGGACGCGAACTGCGGCTGACTACGTGGGAGTCCAGCGACATAGCCATTACGCCAACTGCTGGTCCCAGCGCAGCCACATCTTTTCAGCCTTATTCTCCCGTCTTCTTTCACTTAGTTGGGTTCAGACCAACAAAAAGGCAAAGCTAGGAAGTAAACATATGTGCCTTTACGTACTTAAATATATGTCTGAATATCCTGCTAGCTGCACTCCTCAATCCAATATGCAGAACATTATTGTACTGATTATTAAGATCAGCCTTGCTTCAAAGCCTGCTTGTCCATGGCATCCCATTCTCAATTCATTCCTCCTTGCTGCGTAATTCAGTGACCTCAGGGATTGGGTTATTCTGTTGTTGGGTTCCCCGTGCCTGCACCTAAAAACGAATCATTAGAGCTCTCCAATACCTCCTTTCTGCCAACTGGATTTCTGACTGCCCACTTACCCAGATCCTTCACCCTATGCAGACCTTGACTAACTGCACATCATTCATCCTCTCTCCTTGGAACACAACCCAGTTGTGTGATAAGTAATGGGCTCCTGAACCTGCAACCGTATCTATAAGGTCATTGGGAAAGTTATGACATATTTTTCTATGCAAAAATGGGTCATGACTTCTGACAACCTAGCAGCTCCATTTTCTCTTGCTGTAGTAGCTCTGCCTACATTCATTGTTCTCAGGATCTTCTGACCCCTACTTCCATTCATGAGTGTACAGCTTAAGGTAAGTAGTAAGAAAAGCTCATGTCCATGGAGCCAAGGTAGTTAGGTACACATAAGAACACAAGATGGGAGACCAGCAGATGGCGTAATGGGTACATTGCTGAACACCCATGTAGTCCACCGTGGTTCAAGTCCTAGACCTGGTGGTTTAAAACTCACACCAGGCATATATACATGCATGCCCATGATCTTGAGAGAAGAATGGAGAAGAAGGGATTGAGGTGTGGCTATCCCCCCTGGAGGTTTTTTTTTCACTTTCTGCTTCTCTGTCTCTCTTGTGTCCCCAGCAAGTACACATGCCCTACAGCAAAAATCTCTCTTAAAAAAAAAAAAAAAAAATGGAGGAGCCAGGAGGTGGAGCCAGGAGGTGGTACAGTGGTTAAGACGCAGGATCCCACACAGCAAACTCCACAGTTCAGGTCTTGGACACAGCAGCTTAAAAAACACACCTGGTATGTATATTTGTGTGCCCCAAATCCTAAGAGGAGAATAGAGAAGTGATTCCAAGGATGGCTGCCACCCTCAGGAGTAATTTCTCACTTTCTCTCTGTCTCTCTGCAGGAAATGCACATACCCTATAGCAAAAATCTAAAAACAAACACATATAAGATGGAGACCAGCAGGTGGCATGGTGTTTAAGGTGCTAGATTCCCACATGGATGACCACAGTCTGAGTGTCAACGGCTTGAAAAATCATGCCGGGTGCATGTGCATATGTGCCCAAAATCCCAAAAGGAGACTAGAAGAGAAGAAATTGTAGTGATTTTTCACTTTTCCTGTCTGTCTCTCTCTGGTGAGCATATGTGCCCTATGGCAAACATCCTCCCCCACCAAAAAAAAATAAGATGGAATCAGGCCCCTTAGTAAAACAGTTAAGCTCTTTACACTGGAAGCTAAACTCCACATGGCTGGCTGTGGTTCAAATCCCAGCCCTGGTGGCTTGAAAAACACTAGGCACATGTGTGTGCATTCTCAAAATCCTGATAGGAAGAAGAGATGGAGATTAAAGGACTGCAGCATGACCACACCTGCAGGGTACTTTTCCCTTCTCTGGTGAGCTCACATACTCTACTAATTAAAAATTAAATAAATAAAAGAATGCAAGCTGGAGTGTGTGTGTGTGTGTGTGTGTGTGTGTGTGTGTGTGTGTAGTTTTTTAAGGAGCATTTAACAAGGAGGCACAGGAATAAATGTGACGCAGTGGGTAAGTCATATAACTTCTATGAGCTCCAGAGTTTTCTTCAAACAAGGATGAGTGAGATGGTTAGTGAAGTGGCCCCAATCTAAAAGTAATTACCCAAGCATATCTTATTTCCAACCCACAGATACTAAATATCCATTAAACTTACAGGAATTAAAGGCAATCTCCTTATACATAAAGGTCGGGAACTCCTGGAATCTTTTCCTTTCTTTCTTTCTTTCTTGGTTTTTTTTTGTTTTTTTTTTTTTTAAATTTGCTACAGGGAGAGAGAGAGACAGGAAGAGTAAGAAAGCACCCCTAAGAGGGGATGGCCACACCACTATCTCTTCTCCTCCTTTCTCCTCTCAGGATTTTGGGCATGCACATGTGCCTGGCATGTTTTTCAAGTTGCTGGGTCCAAGAATCAAACTGCTCATTCATTCAAGTGGGATCCCACAGCCTTAACACATGTGCCACTGGTTGGCCTGGGAACTCCTGGAGTCTTAATCTGACATTCCCAATGGACATGAATGAGTTTACAGATGGGGTGGTGGCCTGCCAGGCATCTGCCAAATCACAACCATATACACATAGTCTTTTTTTTTTTTAGTAAGCGCCATACAAAGTTGGGGAACCCTATTGGACACAATCACCAAAGTTCCCAGCAGATCTGTGAGCCTAATGATGCAGACTTCCATACACCAGTACTGTGCTCATAGGGGCAAGCTCCTCGAGCTACTTTTCATAGGGAAGAGGATTTGGATTTCAGCTTAGACATACTCATGTCCTGGGAAGAGTTTTAAAAGTATCAGTCTCTGCATCTAAAATACAACAAGGTTATTTTCCACCCCCCAACCCACCCATGAAGAGCCTATTGAAAGATCCTTACGGGGCAGAGAGAGAAAGCTCTATAATTCTACATGTTTTACATGTCTCATTCATCAATCTTGTAAAACAATGTTGTGGATGAATGAGTCATTATATAATGAGTGTTTTAACCAACTAACCCAATCATTCACAGGGCTATAAGTTAAGAAAATTTCTTAGTAAGCTCAGAAAGACCTGGTTGAATAAAGTAGAATTGGGGTTGGTCTTAACTGGTAGGTGAGAGAGAACAAACGATGCTTTAAAAAGGGTGCTTGCCATACAAAGTGAAAATCGAGGGGGCCAGCAGGTGGCGTGGTGGTGAAGGGTGCTGGACTCCCACATGGCTGACCATGATTAAGTCCCAGACTTGGCAGCTTGCTTTCTCACTTTCCGTCTCTCTCTCTCTCTCTGACTCACTCACTCTGTCCCTATCTGGTCAAATTAAAATAAATAAATAATAAATAAATAAAGTTAGATAAGATAATTCTTTTTTTTGGATTGGATTTTGCTATAGGGTACATGCGCTCGCCAGACAGACAGAGAGAGACAGAGACAGAAAGTGAGAAATCACCCCCGAGAGGGGATGGCCACACCGCAATCCTTTCTCCTCCATTCATTCTCCTCTTGGGATCTTGGGCACGCACGCACACACGCCCAGCATGAGTTTAAGCCACCAGGTCTGGGACTCGAACCGTGGTCGACTACATGGGAATTCAGTGACATAGCCATTACGCTAACTGCTGGTCCCAATAAGATAATTCTTTGAAAAAAAAAAGAAAATTGAGATATGGAAAATGATGGACCAAAAGCAGGGGCCATCGGGTGGCACAGTGGTTGGGATGCTGGACTCCCATATGGCTGACCGTGGTTCCAGTCCCAGACCTGGAGGCTTTCTTTCTCATTTTCCCTTTCCTCTCTGTCTCTCTGTATCTCTCTGGTCGAATTAAATAATAATAATAACAATAATAATCACAAGTAAAATGAATAATTCTTTTTAAAAAAAGAAAGAAAGAAAATGGACCAAAATCAGAAAATACACATGCTAAATCAGATTGAAGACAGCCAGCCCAGGCCTGCTCACACAACATGAGACTGAATATGAGGCTCTCTATACTTAAAGTCAAAGCAATTTTGTCAAATTCTGTTCTATGGACTAAACATAATTTGAGAAAACACTGTCTTTTAGAAAAAGTAAGCACAGAGGCCAGATGGTGGTGCAGGAGTAAAACACAACACTCTGTAAGGCTGACGCCCATGGAAAGGTTCCTGGTTTGCATCCAGACACTTCCCCGAGTACACTGGGCACTCACATGCCCGTGACCCAGGACTAGCTGAATCTAGAGTGGATCATGGCATCAACACCCTATTGGGGGGCGGGGGGGGGGTGCTGTCTGTCTTTCTCTCTCATTCATGGAAGAAATAAACATAAAAATAGAAGAAGTATAGCAGTCAACAACAGAAGGGAAATTACTAAAGCATCCAATTAAAGATTCTAGATGGGGGCCAGCAGGTGGTGTGCAGGTTAAAGCGCTAGACACTCCCACATGGCTGACCACAGTTCAAGTCCCAGACCTGGTGACTTGCTTTTTCACTTTCTCTCTCTCTCTCTCTGTGTCTTTCTCTAGTCAAATTAAAATAAGTGAATGAATAAATAAAATTAAATATAAATAATTCTTTTAAAAAGTATTATAGATGGGCCCACCTCATGGCACAGCAATTAGGCACTGTAGAGGAAGCAGATCTCAAATAGTAGATCTCAGATGGTGGACCAGGGTTCAAATCTTCATCCTGCCAGCTTCATGCCAAATACACATGTGCCCAAGATCCCAATGGGACAGAAAATTGGAGGGAAAAAGATTACAGTGCGACTATGCCCTGTTAGGAGGGGTTCTCACTCCCTCTCTCAAAGGAAAAAAGAAAGAAAGAAAGAAAGAAAGAAAGAAAGAAAGGAAGGAAGAAAGAAAGATCCTAGAATTAATGGCTGAGAATTCAAGAGTCTTCCATAAGTCCTTGCAAATTTTTGAGTAATGTACATTTTTAGGACAAGAAAATTCATTGCTTTCTGCAGATTCTGAATGAGATAGTTGATGTCAAACTTGTTAAGAGTTTATATATTGGGACCAGCAGGTAGCGTAGTGATTAAAGCACTGGTCTCCCACTGACCAAGGTTCAAGTCCCAGACCTGGTGGTTTGAAAAATCATGCTGGGTGCATGTGTAGGCATGCCCAAAATCCCGAGAGGAGAACAGAGAATGGACTGTATTATGGCCATTCCCCCAAGGGGTGAGTTCTCACTATCTCTCTCTGTCTCTCTCTCTCTGGCAAGTGCATGCACACTAAGGCAAAAAAAAAAAAAAAATCTTAAAAAGGAAAAAAAAAAAAGAAAAAGAATTCATAGATTTAATAAAAACCCAAAGTCTACATGTCAAAATTTAAGAAAAGGCAATTTCTTGAATAAATATGCTACCACAGAGATGGTACTGCTTTTATTCTTAGCTACTTTTCTAGGGCTGTGTATAATTTATAGTACTTAGTGCAAAGCAAGGAGATCTAAAGTACAATAAATGAAAGGAAAAATGACTTGACAAATAAAACTTCAACTACATCAAGTTGCATACTGAGAGTTAAGTGTTTGATATGACCAGAGTAGCATTTAAGCAGCAATATATCCATTTAAAGACAACAGATTGAGCAAACTGTTCTCACACACTACCCGTGAGGAGGGAGGATAAACCAAACTGATAGTACAATACTGCCCTCTACTGGCTCTACCTAGTAATGATAACCCTAAAAGAAGAAAAAACTCCAAATCATTTAACTTTTTAAAAATTATTATTAGTTTAATTTTACTTATTCATTATTGTTATTTTGTTTGCTATAGTACACATACATCACCAGAGAGAAGCAGAGAGAGAGAGAAAGAGAGCTAAGAGGAAAATAAGAAAGCAAGTCACCAGGTCTGGGACGCGAACCATGGTCAGCCATGCAGGAATCCAGCACCTCAACTACCATGCCACCTGCCGGCCCACATTAACTTTTACAAGACCTTAATAAATTATATTTCCCCCTAAACTTAATATTAGCTCCATATTAGCATAATTCTGGGACATTCATTCTGTAGTAGTTTCAGGGTGGCACTACAGTGTGGAAGTTTAGAAAAACTAGTCATAAGTATTAGATGTTTAAAAATCTACAATAAATATTTTTCTTCAAATTATTAATATATGGGATCTTGGATGCTGAAAGGCTTAACAAGAGCTCTCTCTAGTCTAACCAACTATATGGTGCACATTTTCCTTCTATAATAGAAAACTTACTTTTTTTTAAGAATGATTTATTTAATTAACATTAAATAAATAGCCATTAATATTAAATAAATATCCATTATTATTTTTTTTTAATTATTATTATTTTAATTTGACCAGAGAGAGAGAAAGAGAGAGAGAAAGGGAGAAAGCAAGCTGCCAAGGTTCGGGACTCAAACTGCAGTCGACAATGTGGGAGTCCAGAGCCTTTAACCATCACACTACATGCTGGTCCCGAAAAGTTGCCTCTAAAAACAGTCTATCCTCAGCATGTTTCCAAGGGCTGTGGCTGCTGGTGGCCACGGGTTCTCCAACGGCATGCAAGAATAACATGGAGGGGGAACCAGCAGTTAGCCTAATGGCTATGTTGCTGGACTCCCACATAGTCGACTGCGGTTCGCGTCCCGGACCCGGTGGCTTAGAACTCAGGGAGGGCGCGGGGGCGTACAAGCCCCGGGTGCATGTGTGTGCGTGCCCAAGATCCCAAGAGGAGAATGGAGGAGAAGGGATTGCGGTGTGGCCATCCCCCCTGGGGGGTGATTTCTCGCTTTCTGTCTCTATGTCTCTCTCTGTCTGTCTGGCGAGCACACGCGCCCTATAGCGAAAATCTCTCCAAAAGAAAAAGAACAACATGGAGGGACTTTGACAACCCAGGTCACACTGTACCTACAGGTGCCACTCACCTTTCCTATAAACCCCACGGAAAAAAGAAAAAAAAAAAAAAACAGTCTATCCAGTCTATCCTATTGTGGATAATTCCTTATAGCTGAAATTACACCCCTCCTGATTCTATCCCTGTGGCAGTCCAATTTCTCTTTTATAAAGAAGCCCCTCAAATACTGAAGGAAAGCAAAATAATTCCAAATCATCTGTTTCCAAATTGTATAACCAGTTATTTCAGACTGCGCAGTTGGCCATGGGGAAGCCAGCCTCCTTAACCACCATGCCACTGGCTGGCCCAGCAGTTGTCTTTTTAAACCCAAGTGTAAGAATTTATGACTATTCCTATTAAATTTCATTCAAAAATAATTTGGGGATTATTATAGTAGGAATTCATTTTTTAGATTGTCCCTATGCACAAGATCGTTTTGGATCTTCATTCTATTAACATCGTTCTGCTAGAATCAGAGTCATGCGCACTGCAGTGAGTCTTCCCATCGACACATCACCGAGAAAAATCATACACAGGACAGAGTCTGAAAAGAGTCCTGCAGTACATCAGAAATCTCCCTGAAGTTCAGAGATTCTCGAATTTCGATGTGTACACAAATTGTCAAGGAGCTTCTATGCCCTACCGAGAGACTCTGATTTAGAAGGTCACAGACAAGGCCCTGCAATGTTTTCGACTCCTTCCCCCAGTGAGCTTCACGTGGTTGATCTGCACACCACATTTGGAGAAACACTGTCCAGCTCGACACTAGACTTTGAGCAGCTCCTTTTGGCCAAGGCTACTCTGACACAACCCAGCCAGTTATCTTCACGGCCTGCTCATATTTCCTGCTACTTTCAGGAAGTTTCCATGAGGAAGAAACCTGGTCAAACGACTTGCTGAATTCCAGTTATGCTGGCGCCACTGTATTTCCCTGCTCTACCAGTCCTGCTAGCCCATAAAAGGAAGAAATAATGCAGGCCCGATTTGCTTTTCAGCAAGCCTGTTCAGCGAGTTGACAACCAATTCTTCCTTATGTCCACAATTTACTTCTTTAGTTCCTAACTTAGAGTCTTGCCAGAGTTTTAGGGTTAAGCTCACCAGGTGGTAGTTAAGAGAACCAACTTTCTTCACCTTTGGAAGATTGGAACTGCCCTGTCTTTAGCCATTTGGAAAATCTATCTTTTAAGAGCTCTCAAAGATAATGGACAGCTGTAAAGGTTTTCCGAATCTATCCTGGAATGTAATTCAGCCAGGCCTGAACATTAGAACCCCTTTAGAGAAGCTTCACCATGTGAGAATTTCATTCTCTCTACCAGTGATCGTTCTGCCCCTTTCAGCTTGAAGATCATTTTCCTTGACAAAAAGGCAGAAGCAAAATAGGATTTTCAGAGTCCCGCTTTTTTATATCATCCATCAGCATTATATCATCAAGTTCCGAATAGCAGCTCCATCCTTCTTTTCATCTTTTTCTTCTCTAAATGTAACTTGAAGTACTCCAAATCTTTCTTAGCAATTCTCGCAAGCTTCTAGTCATTAGTGGCTTTAGTTTTCTGATTGTTTTTCTTATAGGTGTAAGCCTCCTTATATTTGCACTCATTTTTCTTTTCAAGTTGTGCTATAGGGTGCACGCACTTGTGAGAGAGAGACAGAAAGTAAGAAAGCACCCGACGTGGAGAGTGAAAATGAGAAAATACTCCTATGCCACAATCCCTTCTCCTCCGTTCTTCTCTCAGTATTTTATTATTATTATTATTGTTGTTGTTGTTGTTATTTTGGAGAGGTTTTTGCTATAGGGCGCGTGCGCTCGCCAGCAAGACAGAGAGAGCCAGAGAGACAGAAGGTGAGAAATCACCAACCGGGGGGATGGCCATGCCGCAATCCCTTCTCCTCCATTCTCCTCTCGGGATCCTGGGCACATACGCACACACACCTGGCATGATTTTTAAGCCACCGGGTCTGGGACTTGAACCACGGTCGACTACATAGGAGTCCAGTGACATAGCCATTACGTCAACTGCTGGTCCCATTCAGACTTTAATTTAAGCCAAATTATTCCAACCAATAAATGAAAGTTTTGGGGGAAAAACACATCCCAATGAAGAAAAAGTGGAAGATCTTGTATTCTGTATCTCTGTTTCTCTCTATTGATATCGATATTTATACTTACGTGTTTTCACATATTTGACTGTTATTTTGGAAAATTTCACAAAGAATGGCTAGCCTATTGAATTCCTGGGCACCTATTACCCAACTCCAACAGTTAACTTTTTTTTTTTTTGCCAACCTGAGCTCAGTTTCAAAATAAATACAGGAAAAGTGAAGCTAAATTAGTGCAAAGGGGGCCAGTCAGTGAGATGGTGGTTAAGGTAGCTGAATCCCACATGGCTGACCACACTAGGTACATGTGCATACGTGCCTAAAATACTCAGAGAAGAGGGACCAGCAGTTGGCGTAATGGCTATGTCACTGGACTCCTATGTAGTCAACCGTGGTTCAAGTCCCGGACCCAGTGGCCTAAACTCACTGGAACGCACTGATCTAAAAGTCTTTGGCAATGAAATTAAACTAGAGAAACCAAAAGGAAAAGACAATAAGAAAGATTAGATGCATAATACTTTTGGCCAAAAAATCTTCCCCACAAAGTCACTCAGGATGACTTAAAGAAGTATTTGAAGATGCCATGGAGATCATAATAATCAGCAAAGGGACCAGCAGGTAGCGTAATGGCTATGTCGCTGGACTCCCACGTAGTTGACCGCAGTTCATGTCCTGGACCTGGTGGCTTAAACTCATGCCGGGCGCGTGTGCGTGCATGCCCAAGATCCCGAGAGGAGAATGGAGGAGAAGGGATTGCGGCGTGGCCATCCCCCCTGGGGGGTGATTTCTCGCTTTTTGTCTCGCTGTCTCTCTCTGTCTGTATGGCGAGCGCATGTGCCCTATGGCAAAAACCTCTCCAAAAAAAAATAATAATAATCAGCAAAGATGGAAAAACTAAACAGATTGCTTATGCTGAATTTAAGAGAGAAGCTGATGCAGAGAAAACCCTTGAAGAAAAGCAGGGAACAAGATCGACGAGCAGTCCATTTCTCTACACTACACTGGAGAGAAGGTCAAAATTAAGGCTGTAGAGGTGGAAAGAATAGCACTTGGAGTGGTGAATCAAAAACTGGTTCTGAGCAGCCTCTCCTACAATGCGACCGAAGAAACACTTCAGCAAGTATTTGAGAAGGCAACTTTTATCAAAGTGCCTCAGAGCCAAAATCTAAAGAGTATGCATTTATAGAATTTGCTTCATTTGAAGACGCTTAAGAAGCTTTAAATCCTGTAATAAAAGGGAAATTGAAGGCAGAGCAATCAGGCTGGAGTTACAAGTACCCAGGGGATCACCTAATGCAAGAAGTCAGCCCTCCAAAGCTCTGTCAAAGGTCTGCCTGACGATACCATGGAAGAGACAGCTCTGTTCCTGCAAGGATAGTCACTGATCGGGAAACAGGATCCTCCAAAGGGTTTGGTTTTATAGACTTCAACAGTGAGGAAGATGCCAAAGCTGCCAAGGAGGCCATGGAAGGTGGTGAAATTGATGGAAACAAAGTGACCTTGGACTGGGCCAAGTCTAAGGGTGAAGGTGGCTTCGAAGTTCGTGGTGGACGTAAAGGAGGTTTGGAGGCCGAGGTGGAGGCAGAGGTGGATTTGGTGGCAGAGGCCGAGGAGGCTTTGGAGGGCGAGGTGGCTTCCGAAGAGGCAGAGGAGGAGGAGGAGACCACAAGCCACAAGGAAAGAACAACTCTGAATAGACTCTCTGTCTCTCTGTCTTCCCTCTTCCATTTGAAAGAAAGGACTCAGGGGTTTTTATTCTGTTACCTGCTCACTGACAGAGCCTTCTGAGGACATTCCAAGACAGTGTGCAACCCTGTGGTCTACTTGGTAAGTCGTAGAAATAACGTTTCAAGGGAGATACTCTTGTTGGTTTTGACTGGATGTTCATATAAACTTTTTAAAGAGATGAGCGATAGAGCTAAGCCTTATCTGTAAGTTTTGAATTTATATTGTTTCATCCCATGTACAAAACCATTTCTTTCCTTACACACAGGGGTTTGGTTTGGTTTTGCTTGCTTGTTTGTTTTTGTGTTGGGGAACTGAAAAGGAAAGCAGAATGTTTTATCATGATTTTTGCTTCGATGACTTTAGGACAAATTTTAAAAAGTCCTAGACTCTGAAAAAAAAATTTTTTAAAGTGATGTAAGATGTCATGTGCTGGTAATGCTTTGGGATTCTTAGGGAAAAGACAATTCATATATATAAATCAGTATGTTCAGAAGCCATGGATATAATTTGAGACTGCAGAAGTTTTTCACTGGATCTCACTTAACAGTGTTAACAAAGATACTTTTATGGCTTTTTTTGGGTCATTTTTGACACTGTTACTTTCACTTAACAAAGAAAAAAATTAAAATAAGCATGAGGTTATTTCTCTCCCTTTTATTATTTACTAAAAGAAATGCCACCTTTTATATTGTACTTCAGAGAATAAGAAGGTTCTTCATCATTGAAATGACTCTATGCTAGGACTACTATAAAATGCACATATTTCTGCCTTAAAAGATTTTGGGAGTCCAGGGACCAGCAGTTAGCGTAATGGCTATGTCGCTGGACTCCCATGTAGTCAACCGCGATTCGCATCCTGGACCCGGTGGCTTAAAACTCACGCTGGGTGCGTGTGCATGCGTGCCCAAGATCCCAAGAGGAGAATGGAGGAGAAGGGATTGTGGCGTGGCCATCTCCCCTGGGGGGTGATTTCTCGATTTCTATCTCTCTGTCTCTGTCTGGTGAGCGCACGCACCCTATAGCAAAAAAAAGAAAAAAGATTTTGGGAGTCCAGGTCAAATCATTCTTTATCACACCTTACACAGAGCTAATGCTTAATAAATGTCCATTCCTGAAATAAAACTTTTAAGAAAGATGGCAGTCCTGGGATAGATAAACTAACTTAAACTAGTCATTCTTTTTCATTCAAGTATTTATTGGTAGGCAAGTATTTATTGATCAGCAATAAACTAATCATTCAATAAGATACACAAAATATTTTTAAAAATGGAGTAAGGTACATTTCTATAATACATGCTATTTTTGGACAAATTCATAATGTGCATACATATATATCTTATGCGTGCACATGACCTTACCTCTCTTACAGATAGCTGTGGTGGGAAGGAGACTGAAAATACCAAGTTGGTGAATTCGAACCCAGAGGCCTCAACCTTTTGGCACACCTAAAAAAGTATTACAATTATGTAAATTCCCAGAAATTGCTGCACATGTAACTCTAATCTTCATAACATGAATTTCTGGTCTAGGAGATGACACTGGAAAACTTCCAAACTTCCACATTTGAGTGGGGAACCCTCTCAAACATTCTGAGATTAAATATTTGCTAACTATGACCCTGAAAGCTATTATCACGAAGTACTAAAACAATTGGGACTGGTAAATGTAGAGCAATCTGTAGAGTGTCCAATTATTCTCTATCATGGAACCTTGTGATTTAAGTGGGGGTTTTTGTTTGTTTGTCTTTCATAGAACATAAACAGTTTATTTAAAACTTTTCTGAAAGATAATGCAATAGTCAGGACAATTTTGAAAAAGAAAAATGAAGAAAAACCTTCCCTATGAATTACTAAAAAAAAAAAAAAAAAAAAGCCATAATCAAAGCAGATTGGGATTTGTAAAAGAAGAAATGAATAGATCAAAGCAACAGACGAGTCTCAAAATAACATGCATGTACACGTGGGGATTTACTATATTAAGGAGGGATTTACAGTCAGTTGGGAAAAAACTGATTTTTAGGAAAAATGGCTACCCATTCATATAAAAACAGAAGAAAAAGTGAAATCCTATCTTATATATGGAAATAATTATCAGATATTTTAATGAGCATTAAAAAAATCAGACAATATAAGAAAAGATTTTAATGACTTTTGAATGGGTACCACCTTCTTATGCAAAAACAAACAAACAAACAAACAAACAAAAAAAAACCTGGGTATTTTAAATCAAGAGACTGGTGGCCAGTAGGTAGCACAGTGGTTAGCTTGCTGGATTCCCACATGCCTAGCCAATATGTGTCATATATTTCAGAAAATTGTATTGTCATGAGAAACATAATTTTGAAAAATAATGGGCAAAATATATGGAAAGGACATATTAAGTGATGGTTAACTATTACATTATGGTACATGTAGACACAGGAATACCATGCTGACATTAAGGTAAAACAGAGCTACATATTGCAAGACTTTTACCTATATATTTTTTAACCTACAAAATCACTGAACAATATACACAGGTAATCTCATTTTCACAACAAAATAACACGATTGTGCACATATGAAATGTGGAAGGAATTGGGTTACATATGGTTGGGGAGAGGTCTCAGAAAGGCTTCATTTTCTTCTTTATTCATGGTTGTATCAAATGTGGTCCCCCCACCCCCCGTAAAATGAGGAGGACAACGTATTTTTTCAACAGAGTACAGTGCTTGCTTCTCTGCTACCTCTCGTTTGAGTGTGCATTCCAACCATGCTAGGGTGGCAGAGCACTTTCTTTTCTTTCACTTTCACGCCACTTGGTTTTCTTTACTACTGTTTCTCCCTTAGGATAACTTGTCTGAACTGTCTCCTATGGCCTAGGTTCCCACTGAGGGCGGAGTTTGCTTCTGCTCTCCCTGCCTCCGCCACCCACTCTCTCCGTGACTCTCTGGGAAGTTACCCAACTTCTCAATGACAAGGCGATGATGACACCCCACAAGAAAGCAGAGTGGAATTGGGCAACCAACAGCACAAGGATTCCTGCCACAGCCTCTCACGTGTCAGGTAGCAGGTTTCCCCCTGATTTAAGTGTTTTCAAATACAATAAAGTCAAATATAGCACCTGGACAGATGGAAACAAAGGGCAATCAATCCCACATTCAATCACTTACCTTCCACAAGGCTATAACATTTGTCTTTTCTAGACAATAATAGGTATAGCTAAGAAAGACATTTTCTCAACAAAAGGGGAAAAAAACTGCTATGTTTTTCTTCCACTGAATAGCATTAATGACTGAAATACATGATACATAAATCATTATTTTTCAGATCATGTTGATAAAAAGATAATTTAAGAATAGCAGGATTTTTTGTTTGTTTGGTTGGTTGGTTTTTTTTTAGAGGTTTTTGCTATAGGGTATGTATGCTTGCCAGAAAGACAGAGAGAGACAGGCAGAAAGCGAAAAATCACCCCCCGGGGTGATGGCCATGCCATAATCCCTTCTCCATTCTCCTCTCGGGATCTTGGGCACACATGCACACATGCCCGGCTTGAGTTTAAGCCACCGGGTCTGGGACTTAAACTGCAGTCAACTAAATGGGAGTCTAGTGACCTAGCCATTATTACGCCAACTGCTGGCCCCAGAGTTTTGCTTTTTTAAAAAATTGGAAAAATGTTTTAATGATCTATTAGTATAAAACAAGTTGAAATGAATACCATTTTCCTTTTAAACAATTCTAGGCTTTCAGTTTGAAAATCTCTATCTAATTGTATCTATAATGAAAAATAGATGATTTACCTTTTTAATGAATTCTTTTTCACAGAATTCTTGAAGAATCCCTAGACATATATTGCATACATTTAAATTTGAGTTCCCGGAAGTAATGCTTCCATCTTCAATCATGGAGACCTTTCCCTCGCCATTTTCACTCAGATTATCAACCCCATCTTCCAGTTCTTGCAGTCGGATCTTCTTGGAAGGTGGATTTGGAACTTCCAAAATTAATTCATCTTTTTCAGTTTCCAGAAACTTCTGCAGTTCACTGAGTAACTCCTATAAAGTTAATAAAAGAAAAAGTAGCAACCCTTTGACAATGCCCCTAAACGTCTCTAGGTAAGATGAAGCATGAACACACAAGTGAAAATTACGACACATTGCAGACTTGTGCAACGCTGATGTATATCAATTCTGGAACAATCAATTCATTTTAGTAACCGACGCTGGCTTTCCAAGGAGTTTAAAAGAAAATTACCCAACACCTATTAAATGTGTGAATATTTTTTCAAGAGTTCTATTTATCAGTGGAGCTAAAATCTGAGGTAGAAAGGCTCCACTGACAAATTTATTAACTTGGTTTATAGTTCTGTTGTGAAGATCATTCACTTGCTAATCTGAGTAAAAATGAACAGCAATTCTAATTTTTAAAAAAAATTTGCTGTAGGTTGTATGCACTTACCAGAGAGAGAGAGAGAGAGAGAGAGAAAGAGAGAGAGAAGAGAAGAAGAAGAAATGAGAAATAACTCCATGGGGGCAGGAGGAACGTACGCTGCAATCCCTTCTCCTCCAATCTCCTCTCAGGATTTTGGGCATGCACGTATGCACACACGTTTGGCATGGTTTTGAAACTGCCAGGTCCGGGACTTGACCGGCATGATCAGCCATGTGGGATCCAGCCACCTTAACCACCACGCCACTGGTTGGCCCCAATTCTAACTATTAACATATAAAAATACAGGTGCCAGCAGGTGGCAGGGTGGTTGAGGTGCTAGACTTCCCACATGGCTGACCATGGTTTGAGCCCTGGACGTGGCAAGTTGCTTTCTCACTTTCCCTCTTTCTCTCTGGTGAGCTCATGTGAAATAATTAATTAATTAATTCTTAAAAATATGTATATATAAAAATATAAACTAGGGACCAGCAGATGGAGTGACAATTACGTCGCTAGACTCCCACATTGTCGACCTCAGTTTAAGTTCCAGACCAGGAGACTTCAAACTCATGCCAGGGTGTGTGTGTGCCCAAAATCCCAAGAGGAGAATGGAGGAGAAAGGATGGTGTCATCACCCCCACCCGCCCCCCAGAAGGGGTGACTTCTTGCTTTCTGTCTCTCTGTCTCTGTCTCTCCAGTAAGTACACATGCCCTATAGCAAAAATCTGTCTCAAAAAAAAATACGACGGGCGCGGTGGTGCCCGCCCTATGGCAAAAATCTATGGAGGTTGGAGGATTGCAGCATCGAGGCCATCTCTCTCTCTCTCTCTGTCTCTCTCAACGCGCACGACTTTTTTGGGAACCAGCAGTTAGCGTAACGGCTATGTCGCTGGACTCCCACGTAGTCGACCGCGGTTCGTGTCCCGGACCCGTGGCTTAAAACTCACGCCAGGCGCGTGTGCGTGCGTGCCCAAGATCCCGAGAGGAGAATGGAGGAGAAGGGATTGCGGCGTGACCATCCCCCCTGGGGGGTGATTTCTCGCTTTCTGTCTCTACTGTCTGGCGAGCACACGCGCCCTACAGTGAAAATCTCTCCAAAAAAAAAAAAACATACAAATTAAATTTACATCCTTGCTAGGTTAATAGCCTCACAGTCACTTAAAACCTCATAAGTATACTTATTTAATATGAAATTTGATCATTAGAATAAAAGTTTATAAAGCATGGGGCCAGCAGGTAGTATGGTGGTTGAGGTGCTGAACTCCCAAATGGCCAACTGCAGTTCAAGTCCCAAACCTAGCAGCCTGAAAAATCACAACAAATAAATAGATAGAGGGGCCAGCAGGTGGCATGGTGGTTAAAGCACTGGACTCCCATATGGTTGACTGCAGTTCAAGTCCTGGACGTGGTGGCTTGCTTTCTCCATTTTTCTCTCTCTCTCTCTGTCTCTGGTGAGTGCATGAGCCCTATAGCAAACTTAAAAATAATAACAATGATAAATAAAATTCAATAAATAATTTTAAATAAACCAATGTTTAAAAAATTTTACGTCTATGAAAGAAAAATAATTTTAAGATAATTTACTATACAAACGTATACATTTGCTGGCAGTGCTGAAATTTGGTACCATAATTACAAACCATTTATATGTATTCATTACGTCCTTTACTACATTTTGATTTGCCTAATTTCTCTTTCCTTGCATTAGAATGTAAAAATTGACATTCCTTTGAAACTGTTCTCATAGTTCAGACACTCCGCTCATCTAAACACTCAGAGGGGCCAGTCATGGTGGTGCAGCAGTAATGTAGCTGAATGCTGAAGTCATGTGGAAAAATCCAGGTTCACTTCCCAAGATCTCCCAGTATGCACTAAAAGCACGTCCAGGCGCCCGTGACCCTGAGTAGCTGGGGATGGATCAGGGGATGAAGACCTTTTCAAAGGTGCCTGTCTCTACATCCCTCTTTGTCTCTCTCTTTCTCATAGAAGAAATAAATAAATCGAAATAATCAGAGAACTTCTCCTATCTTGTCCAAATTATGCAGGTTTTATTATTCAGTTGTTAAATATCCTTTTGAAATTCGGTTGGATTATAATCTACAAATTCTAAAGGGAAAGAAACTTTCACTCAAACAAATTTAATTCATTTTATTAAGACGTCAGCTCTCCTATTTTAACAGAGAAATACTCATACATACATATAGACAGAGATATATTATGACCCACACAAATAACTATGCATATTATTACCTAAGACCTACAATGTCAGTATAACTCCATGTATATATGTATGTGTACATATAGTTACATGAACAAAACACAGCAAAATTTAAAAACATTTCCAAAAAGCTGTCTTCAAATATTTTTATACATTTATTTATATAAAATGATACAAAGAAGTTGATAATATTCACTTTCTTTATATATGTTAAACCTTACAACATATGTGTAGAATAATAGACTATAAAGTGACTAAAGTGAAAAGGATATGTGAGGAAGTTATACAAAACAATTACTTTATAGTCACTTGTGTATAAATTAATATACACATATATATTATCAAATCATATGTACCATTTCCAGTTTTCAAAGTGTTTTTACATACTTTATTAGATATTGTCCCTTAAATTTCTGTGAGGTGGATGTTATCATTCCCATTTACAGAGGAGTAAAGTGAAGATGGAAAGTGGTAGAACTGAGATTCAAATCCATGTCTTCTAGTTCCAAATCCTAGGCTTTGGATTCAGACAGACTGTTCAAATCCTAGCTTGCTCACTTAATAGCTGTGTAACTTTGGGCAGGTTGCTTAACCTCTCTGTGCCTCAGTTTCTTCATCTGAAAATAGAGACAATCATAGTATGTCCTTACCTAATAGGTTATTATGAAGGTTATATGAGAGCTTGACATACAGTAGTTATATATGAATACTGGGTAATATTGCTTCCAAAATAATAGAAACAACTAGTTACATACAAAAATGACAAATATTACTAGCTCCTTGACAATTTTTTAAATGATAAGAACTGAGTATGCTTATGTGCTTGTACAAACACACAGACTGTTTATATATAGAGATAGATTTGCATATATATTACTCTTCTGAAAAGAATGTTCCTATTAGAATTAAACATATTTCACAAATATATCTTATATAATTTATGTGAAAGTATACTTTATGTGAAAGTATTAAATGTCAAAGCTCTCTGAACATTACTGTGTCAAAGACCTCTGTATATTGCTTTTGTTGTTATTAATAGCAGTAATAATAATAAGCATTTACTTCTAGAGGGTTCCAAATACCTGATTAAAGTACAAGTGGCAATATAGAAAACACACACAAAAGAGGAAAGAAACAGGCAACCAAACCCATCAAGCTTCTTCACCCATCTCAGGACTATCACCCCTCCTTGTCTCACCTAACCAACAACTAGTGAGAAGCACTATTTTGCAATATTCCGTTTAGATACCCTTTATGAAAGGTCTATACAAACATTAAATGCACTAGGAATTGTTCCACAAAGACCCTCTCATGCTAAATGCTAAGTACAATCACTAAAGAAGGACTTACATTTCTGAGATGAATTTTTTTTCAGGTAATGACAAGTCCCAAATCACCATTATCAGTAATTATTTTATTACAGTTAGAGTTATGGAAGTATACTTGCCTCAAAGGTATGGTATTTGTTTTAAAATATAGAGAGTCTTTCCTAACTAAAAAAAAAAAGGAAAATACCTTGTGTGGAAGTTTGTAGGGTGCGTGAACACCCACACCGCAGAATCTGAAGATACATCTTGGACAGGTGCCAGTGCTGAGCAGCATTCGGGCCACATGCTTGTTTTCCTCGGCCAGTGGAAACATACCGAATAACTGTTACTAGAAAGAAGGAAAAGTAAAACTAATGAGCAGCTTCAGTGTTTTATTGTCACGGACAAATATGTCATCACCTGTAGGGATTAAAAACTAGCTTCTACTGGGTCAGCCAGGTGGCATGGTGGTCAAGGCAGCTGAATCTCACGTGGCCAATTCCACAGTTTGAGTCCTGGACCCAGGGCCTCGAGAGACACACTGTGTGTGTGTGCATGTGTGTTCAAAATGCTGAGAGGAGAATGGAGAGGGGATTGTGGAGTACTCATCCACCTGGGGATGATTTCTCAGTTTCTCTCTCTCTCTCTGACAAGAGCACATGTCCTCTAGCAAAAACTAAAACAATTTTCTACTTGAAAAACACCATTTCAGGGCCAACAGGTGGTGTGGTGGTTAAGGTGCTGGATCCTATAAGGCGGACTCCCAGGTTAAGTCCCGCACTTGGCAGCTTGAAAAAATGCCAGACGTATGTGTGTGCATGCCCAAAGTCTCTAGAGAAGAATAGAGAAGGAACTGTGGCATGGCCATCCCCCAGGGGCCAATTTCTCATTTTTCCTCTCTCTCTGTTTCTCTTCAGTGAGCGCAAGGTCCTTATAGAAAGAAAAAGAAAGAAAGAAAGAAAAATGCCATTTCATGATATACAATAGTATCCCTTTCATCCTATACATATTTTAAAATATAAACTTGAAGGAAGTTGATATGAGAGATCAGGTAAAGGTTTCTAATTGCCAAGGAACTTAATTTAGCATTGTGGATTTTGACAAAATTTACCAGTATAACTAAGTTCATGGGAAAAAAATTAAAATGATCAAGAATGGTTGCCTCTGAGAAGGGTAATAAAAACAAGGGAGAGCACAGAGCAAAATTTTGCGTTTTATTTTATGCCATTTGGTATTGTTTGAGAACACAAAGCAGTTCATTCATGCAACTTTTCCAACTAGAAATTAAAAGTTAGTTTTCTAAAAAAAAAAAAAAAAAAATCAGATTAGAGGCCAGTAGATGGCATGGAGATTAAGGTAGCTGGATCCCACATGGCCATAGCCTGGTCTGAGTTGTGGATCCAATGGTTTGCAAATCCTGCCACACGTATGTGTGTACCTGTCCAACATCTGGAGAGGAGAACGGAGAAGGGGTTGCAGAGCATGGCCATTCTCTCAGGGGAGTAATTTCTCACTTCCTTGCCCTCTGTCAAGTGCACATGCCCTATAGCCAACTCAAAAAAAAAAAAAAAAAAAAAGAAAGAAAGAAAGAAAAAAAAAAATCAGATCAGTCTACCTTACATAACCTTAATGATAGTTTAGTCAAAGTATTTTGTCAAAATACTTTAGCCAAGTATTTCAAACAAAGTGATCTGTAGGTCCAAAAAAGTCCACTTTACTTTGATGAAATAACTAATGGCAAGAGTAATTAGCAAATGAATAAATCTGCTCCCTTTATCCATAAGTCAAATCTCCAATAAAAATGAAGTACAGAATATTTAAGAGTAATTATTCACCTTTAAGTTGTCAATTTTTGCAACTCGAATAGACTCACTTAGGAAAAACTATTAAATAGAGAATGGGGAAAAACCAATGTAAGTATCCCAATGCCAAGAAAGAGGAGCACTAAAAAGTAGATTACCTAATTACTCTCTGTTTTGCAAAAATAGATCTTGTGATTAGTGAATCCATCCACATGATTTTAAAATGAGGAAGTAGGGATATTTTATGAAACAATGGTTGCATGACAATGTGGCATGGTATAACTAGGGCCATCTAAATCAAAGACAATGGCACCTTTTATTTATTTTTTTTTTGAGAGGTTTTTGCTATAGGGCATGTGCCCTCACTAGAGAGACAGAAAGACAGAAAGCGAGAAATCACCCCTGGGGGGGGTCAGGGGGGCTGGTCATGTCACAATCCCTTCTCCTTCATTCTCCTCTCGGGATCTTGGGCACATATGCACATGCACCCAGTGTGAGTTTAAGTCACTGGGTCCGGGACTTGAACCACAGTTGACTACATGGGAATCCAGTGACATAGCCCTTACACCAACTGCTGATCCCGACAAGGGCACCTTTTTAATCTGTACAATTTCATAATTCAAATAAAGTTGCTGAATATTTGTAGGAGGGTAAAACCAACAGCCTACTATGAAGATGTGGTGCTTATAATCAGTCTGTGTTTTCCAACTCTTTAAACCCACTTTTTTAAAAAAAGTTTTTGCTATATGTACTCACTGGAGTAGTGGGGATAGAGAGAAAGAAATGAGAAATCACCTCTTGGGAGGATGGTCATGCCACAAACCCTTCTCCATTCTCCTCTTGGGATTTTGGGCACACACACCTGACACGTTTTTCAAGATGCAGGACCTGGGACTTGAACTGGGCAGTTGGCCGTGTGGGACCCAGGTGGCTTACATGCCACTGGCTGGCTCTAAACCCACTCTTTACTTGCTCATTTCTAAATGTTTGTAGCCACTTACCAAGAGATCCTTGACACAAAACAATGAAGAAGACAAGGTATATAAGTCTATGAAATTCTTCACCATAAAAAAAAATCAGTTCAGCAGCCAACACTAGAAAACATTCCTTTGGCTGGTTTCTATTTTAAGTGAATAAGTGTGTTAGCAGGACGAGGAAGAGACCAGATTAGTCTGGACACATCATGAGAATTTTCACACATCAGGACTGGAAAACCCTGATTTAGATTTGCCAAAACTCAGGCAAGGTATTTTTCAAGAAAGTCACCAAATATGCAAAGAACGTGCTTTAAATAATGAGCTCTGTATGGTAAAGTCATTATTATTTGCAAGCGACCTGAATCCCTTCCTCAAACTAGCTACCAATAGATGGTGAAAAAGGGCTGGGATTCTGTGAGAGACTGAATAAGCAGCTGCATTTCAAAATGCCTTCCTGACTGCTCTCTTCTCAGAAAACTGTTTCTGTCTGACTCATTATTTTAAACTAGTTTTTCCCTCTTTTCCATTAGTTAAAATCAAGGATTATATTAAATTCAGAATTAATCTTCAATTCAAAAAGGAAAGAAAAGAAACAAAAACATCCACCTCCAAAATACAAATCAATGGAAGTACTTTAAAGGGATACTTTGTAGTAAGGATTTCCCTGCTAATTTAAATAGCTACACTATATTAAAATGTATGTTTCCTTTCCTGTGTCTTAAAGACAGCATATTTATTTTTCCAATAAATTCGCTAGAATAAAGGTATTATGCAGTCAATAAATGATACAATATAATCTGGCTCTGAGAAGTTCCCAGACCTGTTGAAAATTACAAAACCTGCTCGGAGTAACCTCTCTGAAGAGGTCTTTAAAAACTTAAAGAAAAAAAAACCCTCTAGAGTGTGTGTGTGTGTGTGTGTGTGTGTGTGTGTGTGTGTGTGTTTTCATGTGTACATGCACGTGTTAATAATTTTAAGCTACTGATTTACAAACCTCTCAACATCAGTCTTACATAGCAACAATCTAGTGACTTCAACACGACAGCATTAAAAGGAGAAAATATACTATGACTTAAATTCGGTTGCTTCATCTTGATGAAATGAAATGATAAGATTTCATAAGGTATCGGAAACCAGTTGTTCCCTATTAGGTTTATTGTTTCAAAGCAAGCCCTGAGAACCGCATCCTACGCTGTAAATTTTCGGCTGTTCTCGCCGTTAAGATTTTTGCTTTTCGTTTACTCGCTTTACAGAACGAACTCTGGAACAAATAGTAATAGAACCACCTCCCATGTGTGATCGCTACGGTGACTGAAGCCCCTCTCCGTGAACGAACGATAACTAGCCCAATCTCTGCTTTCCCGGCGGAGAGGAATCACTTTCTCCCCATCTCCGCGAAGACTACCGAAAATGAATCGGCGTAGGGCGTGAGAAAAAAAAAAAATCAAAATGACCAGATTGAGTCTCACGGAGATCTTTGAAAACTCGTTTCCGTACAGAAGGGTGGCATTTGTCTCAGAGAGTGGGGGTGGGGTGTGGATTTCCAGGGGAGAAGACGCTCACAACTCCATTCAGCTACTAACACACTTAGTTACGGAATCTAACCCGGATCCTTGGAATGCTCATGCCAAGGTCTAGTCTCGAGTCTCTGTTTTGACCAAGCAAGCCCTAGCCCCCCTCAGTCAAGTCCAAGAAACTTCCATTCACCCCTCCTTGCTAACAAAGCCGCTCCAGATAGAGGGAACCCACCCTCTCTCCAGCCACCTCTCCCGCCTGGAGTCCGCCCCTCTTCACCTGAGACCTCCCAGCCTCACCTTCTCCCAAGACGCTGGAGCCTGAGATTTAACCCCTTCCGGCCCTCAGTGGAAATGGGGAAGACTAAAGACAACGCACCTACTGCGTCTAGCAATTCTGTTCCCCGAGGAAACAAGAGCTTTAGAACGAAAGTACCAGCCCCCTCTTGCAAGGGTTGAGTGAATTTCTCTTGCTAATTCGTAGGGAAATCAGTAAAGCTGCCCGGCTGGCCGCCTCACACCTTGCCTCCCCAACAAGTGCAAGAGTGTGTGGGTGACTGGAACGTGCCAGAGGGGTCTGGTCCCTAACTAAGAAGCCTCCGTGGGATTCCGGCCTCTAGGATAGTGTAGCCGCTGTCAGAAATATCGATGAGTCCTTACCCTCAGATTTAGAACAGAAACTCTTTCTAGAGCTAGAAAGAGAACGTTTTCCGCCACGAACTAGTGGCTCCTGCCGCCCTCTCACCCCAGCTGGCCAAGCACCAGAGGCACATCTTGGCCGCGGGGGTGGACGGAGCGGAGGGCTCGGCGTTCTGCCGGTTGTGCCTGGCGCTCTAGGTGTCGGCGGACCCGGGCCTGGAGAGTCCCTGAGAGCAGCGGGAGCCGAGCGGAGGCGGAGGAGATGGCGTCCCAGCCGCCTCCTCCACCTAAACCTTGGGAGACCCGCCGAATTCCCGGGGCCGGGCCGGGCCCGGGACCCGGCCCCACTTTCCAGTGAGTGCGGGCTTTGTCGGGCCGCGAGTTTGGTGGGTCGGAGTGGGGTCTGGGCAGGAGACCGTTGAGGCCGTTGGTGGGTGGAGGTCTCCCCTCCCCCCTTCGGCCACCCCCAACCTTGCAGGGTGGGGATGGTATCGTGGTGGGGCCCAGGCGCCTACCTAGGGACTTTCAGTATCTGACAGCTGTTTGCGATTGGGCTGCTGTCACTAGCGATGTTTTCCCGGGAATCCTGGGCGCCCCTCTGGGTCCTGGTGCTTTTGAAGAAAGGGGGCGTCTTCCTGGCTCTTTCTGATTGCGGGACACTTTGGCAGAACTACTCGACTACTTGTAAAGCTTTCGACTTTCAGCCCGTAGCAGCTGAGAGCGACATTTGCCTTGGTCGGTCATCGATAGGGAGCAAAGTCTTTCGTGAAAGCATTGAACCACTCGAGAAGTTGGTGAAAGCCTAAAAGGTCATTTTTACACAACTGGAACCCAAGCCTATACTTTGCGTTTTTGTTTCTTTCTTTCTCTCTTCCTTTCTCTCTCTCTTTCTTTCTGTATAAACTGATGTAGTAGTATTTGCGAGTGAGGCTTGGAGAAGCAATTTTAAAATTGGAGTTCTAAATCTGAGGTCTATGCATGGCCTTTGGTGCAAAATAGGAGTGTATTTATCGAAGACGTATTTTGGTTTTGGTTTTGTTTTTAATCTGTATAAACGAGTCTACAAGTTAAAAAGATTTAAAACATACAGAGTTGGGACCAGCAGATGGCGTAATGATTAAGTCGCTGGACTCACTTGTAATACACTGGTTGGCTGCTGGAACAAGGTGCTTAAAACACACCTGGCACCAAGTGAGTGCGTGCCCAAAATCGAGAGCAGGGTTTGGGGCGTGGCCATCCCTCCTGGGGAGTGATTTCTCCCTTTCTGTCTCTCTGGCATACACACATCCCTATAGCAAAAATCTCTCTTTTAGTGTAGATTGGATCTCGATATCTTAATTCAGATGGTATGACTTAATATTGTAAGTTGTCCTGACTCATAAAAATTTCCAGCATGTTATGATGTATTTCTGCTATGTTCTGAAGTCTTATAATGTTTCATTTAAAAGGTGTGACCACAACAACAACTTAATTTAATAATGATAGTGATACATAACAAGTAATAAGCTTTAATTATGCTGTTAAGTTGGGGTGACACTTTCTGCTACTTTTTTTATGAGTGGCTCTTTTATTATTATTATTATTTAGACTATTCATTGGAAGACAGAGGTTTTATTTTTGCATCTGTTAAGTTCTATCTATGTAAAAGTAACCATTTTCCCCTTGTAAATGTTATGAAATATGTTAAATATGTACCAATTGCAAGAGAATAAAGATGATTCCTGTGTATTCACCACCTAACTTTAGGAAATACTAACACTTGCCAGATTTGCATCAGATTCTTTTTTTTAAATAAAAGTTAGAGAAACAGTTAAATCCTCTCATGATTCTTTACAGCAGTAACTGCTGTATCTATTTAGTGTATTGTATCCAATTATATTTTTATATTTTACTACTTGTGTATTTTATCTCTGTAACTTAAAAACACATGCAAGAACTTCAAAAAGTTCATGAAAATGGAATTAAAAGACAAAAAATTAAAAATATATTGGACTGCAGCAAAAAATTAAAAAATATATTGGGCAGATGGCATAATGGTTACATTATTGGACTCCCATGTAGTCGACCATGGTTTGAGTCCCAAGCCCGACAGGTTAAAACTCATGCTGACATGTATGCATGCGTGCCAGAGATCCCAAGAGGAGAATGCAAGAGAAGGGATTGTGGTGTGGCCATCCCCCCTGGGGTTGATTTCTTGCTTTCAGTCTCTCTGTCTCTCCAGCAAGTGCACATGACCTATAGCAGAAGTCTGTCTGTCTCTCTCTCTCTCTCTCTCTCTCTCTCTCTCTCTCTCTCTCTCTCCTGTCCCATGGCCTGCTAACTAAGGGAGCTGGATCACACATGGCTGACTGAGTAATTCAGGTCCCAGCCCCAGTGGTTTAAAAGATACACTGGACAGAGATAGTCACATGTCCCAAATCCCAACATGATGGAAAAATGGAGGAGAAGGGATAGCAGCATGACCATGCCCCATTGTGGGGTGTTTTCATCTCCCTGTCTCTCTGGCAAGCACATGCACTCTCTGTCTAATTAAAAAATTAAAAATATAAACTTCATTCTTCAACATAAGATTAAGTTAAGACACTTTTATAAGGAATGAGACCAGCTATTTAGTTTATCTCCAAGGAACTACTGAGGGCCTGAGGAATTTAACTATGTCAGTACAGTCATTTTTATATAAACTGAAGAAAATTAGGTTCCCTGTAAAGATTTTTAAGATTAGGAAACAAAATGAAGTCAGAAGGAGCCAAATTAGAATTGTAAGGTGGAGGGGCCAGCAGTTGCAAGACTCCCACATGGACCTGGGGGCTTCAAACTCATGCCAGGTGCATGCAAATGTGTGCCCAAAATCCTGAGAGGAAAGTGAAAGAGAAGGGATTGTGGTGTGGCCATCCCCCACAGGATGTGATTTTTTACTTTCTGTCTCTGTGTGTCTCCCTGGCAAGCGCAAATGCCCTATAGCAAAAATTTCTCTTAAAAAAAGAAAAAGAAAAAAATTGGATGCCTAATGATTTTCTATCCAATCTCTGGCAAAATTGCCATTGTTTGATGAGATCAATGAGCCGGCGTATTGTCATGGTAGAAGATTCTGCTGAAGCTTTTTGCCAGAGCTTTAGCTAACTTTCCCACTCTCATAATAAGCACATGTTATTGTCCTTTGACCCTCCAGAAAGTCAACAAGCAAAATGCCTTGAGCATTCCACAGATCTGTGCCATGATCTTTGCCCTGGATTGGTCTGCTTTCGCTTTGAATAGGCCACTTCCAGTTCTTGGTAACATTGCCTTGATTCTGCTTTGTTGTCAGGCTTGTACTGGTAAAGCCTGTGAGCTCTCCTGTCCAATTCTTTGAAGAAATGCTTCAAGATCTTGATCCTGCTAGCTTAGAATTTCCACTGAAAACTCTGCTCTTATTTACAGCTAATCTGGGCACAAAGTTTGGCACACATCAAGGAGAATGTTTGCTCAACTTTTTCAGAGTTGTGTAAGCGGAACCAGCTGAGATGTTTGTGGTATTGGCTGCTGTTTTGCTGTGAATTGTCAGTCCTCTTCAGATAGAACACAAATAAAATTAATTTTTTGCAAATTGATGTGGTGTTCTGCCACTGTGGGCATCATCTTCAGCATCATCTTGTCTCTTCTTAAAATGAGTTATCTGGGCGAGCTGGTGGTGTAGTGGTTAAGGTTGATTTTTGCTTCTCTTTTTTTCCTTAATGAAAGAGAGAGACAGAGGTAAGTATCTTTGACAGGTCTCGTCGTACTGAAATCCTCTTGCCCCTGCCTCCCAGTTACTTGGAATTTAGGCACATGGCAGTACCTAGCCTGTTTTAGGTTGGTCTAGGACTGAAACTGGGCCTCCCATGTGGCCCCAGCCTCACGCAGTAATGTACCAACATGACTGGGTCTGCTTTTTGTTTTTGGAAGGTATTCTTTCAAACTTCTGTTCTTCTACCTTGCTCAGATTTTTATTATGAAGTATTAATTTTTTTGTTTTTGGAGAGATTTTTGCTATAGGACACATGAGCTTGCCAGAGAGATAGAAAGTGAAAAATCACCCCTTGCCCGGGGGGATGGCCACCCTGCACTCCCCTCTCCATTCTCCTCTCAGAATCTTGAGCATTCATGCATGTGCCTGGCACTAGTCGGGTCCAGGACTCGAACTGTGGTTGACTGTGTGGGAGTCCAGCGACGTAACCATTACGCCATCTGCTGGTCCCAGAAGTACTAAGTATCTATTGAGATAATTGTATATATTTTTTTCTTTAATATAAAGATGTGATTTTATTGCAGTAGTCATTGGTGCATTTCCACTTAGTTGTGACCTTTTTTTTTTTGAGAGGTTTTTGCTTAGGGCGCGTGCGCTCGCCAGACAGACAGACAGAGACCGAGAGACAGAAAGCGAGAAATCACCCCCCAGGGGGGATGACCACACCACAATCCCTTCTCCTCCATTCTCCTCTCGGGATCTTGGGCATACACGTACATGCTCCAAGCGTGAGTTTTAAGCCACCGGGTCTGGGATGCAAACCGCAGTCAACTACGTGGGAGTCCAGCGACATAGCCATTACGCTAACTGCTGGTCCCAGTTGTGACTTTTTTTTTAATTTGCCAGAAGGCACTTGTGCCTGCTGGAGAGAGAGGGAAATGAGAAAGCACCCTCCATGGGGCATGATCATGCCACAATCCCTTCTCCTCCATTTCTCCCTCCCTTCAGGATTTTGGATTTGTGCACACACATCCCTAGCACATTCTCAACCTTTCAAATTTGAGACTTGAACCCCTCAGTCAACCATGTGGCATTTAGCAACCTTAACCACCACTACATGGGCTAGCCCAATTATGACTTTTTTTCCCCCTTTTTTTAGGGCACATGAGCTCACCAAAGAGACAGAGAAAAGGAAAGTGAGAAATCACTCCTTTGGGGGTGATGGCCACACATTAATCCCTTCTCCTTTGTTCTCTCAGTATTTTGAGCACATACACATGTGCCCAGCATGATTTTCAAGCCACAAGGTCAGAGACTCTAATCATAGTTGGCCTGTGGGAGTCCAGCGTCTCAACCACCATGCCACCTGCCAGCACCCAGTTATGACTTTTTTTTAAAGAATTATTTTATTAACTTTATTTATTTGCCTTTATTCCTTTAAAAGTTGACTGTCTTCTTGTTAGTTGGTTCACAAGCTAGCCCTAGTCTACAGACCACAATTTGAGTTGCATGGTATTAAAATAAATTGAATTTGTAATTAAAAATTTCCCACTAAAAGAATTTTCAGGTCTGTGCAACTTTATTGGTAAATTTTATAAATGTTTAAGGAAGAAATAATTAAACTTTTCCAGAATGTGGAAAAAGAAGGAACTGCTTTGAGCTCCTTTTAAGAGGCCCGTATAACCGTAATGCTCAAATATGAGAAAACTATTACAATAATAGAAAATTAGTATATATTCTCATTTATAAACATAAATACAAAAAGTCTTCAACTAAATACTGGTAAACCAAATCCAGCAATATATTGTGGCCTACTTGGTTTTACTCCAAGAATGCAGGGTGGCTTTAACATCCGAAAATTAATGTAGTTAACGATATGAGGAGAATAAAGGAGAAACACTCATCTTGATCAATGCTGAGAAATCACTAGATAAAGTTCAGCATTCATTCACAGTAGAAATTCTTAGCAAATAGCAATAGAAAAGGAACTACTAAATCTGCAGCAAACCTACATCAAACATCGTAATTCATAGTGACATGTTGAAAACTTGCCCTCTGAAATCAGGAATGAGGCGTGGATGCTTGCTATCATCACTTCTGTTCAGGATTATACTTCAGGTCCTAGATTAATAGGACCTTAATGATCAAACAGTAAAAGGAAGAAATAAACCTATCATTATTTATATTCAGTGTGGCTACAAATCTGTCATTCTAGAAAATTCAAAAGAAGAATCCAAAATAAGGTTACTGAATACCAGGACCATTTTGTGTGTGTGTGTGTGTGTGTACATCAGCAACAACGTGATTTTAAAAAGACACCAATAACAGACTGGCTTCCTGGTACAACAGCAATGTGCTATTCAAGAGAAATGGGATCCTGCATGACAACAATGGAATTCCTGGCTAGTCAGCCTGAAAAACACACCTGGCATACTGGGTTTCCAGAACTGTGCATGAGTGCCCAAGATCTGACAGGCTGGAGGAATGGAAGAAGGGGGTCATGGCATGATCAGGCCTTATGAAGTGTGTTCGTCTCTTTCACACACTTTCGTATGCACACATATTCTTATCATGAATAAACAAACAAACAAAAAGACGCCATTAAGAATTTTTTATATAATTTTATTATTTATTGTTAGTATTTTTTTACTTGACTGGAGAGAGACACAGAGAGAGAGAAGAAGAAAGCCACGAAGTCTGAGATGCAGACTGTGTTTGGCCATGTAGGAGACCAGTGCCTTAACTACCACACCACCTGCTGGTCCTGGACTAGCCCTATTTAAAAAAAAAAAAAAAAAAAAAAATTGAGGGGTCAGTAGGTGACATAATGGTTACATTGCTGGACTCTCACTTAGTCAACTGTGGTTCGAGTCCTGGACCCAGCAGCTTAAAACTCACTCTGGACACATGTACGTGCATGCCCAAAATCCCAAGAGGGAAATAGAGAAGAGACTGTGGTGTGGCCATTGCCATCGGGGGTGGGGGGGAAGGAGGAGGTAAGTTCTTGCTTTCTGTCTCTCTATCTTTCTGGTGAGTACATGCATCCTTTAGCAAAAGAAAACTCTCTAAACACACACACACACCCAAAAAAATACTCTTTAAAAAAAAAAAAACACCTAACTGCAAAGGCCAGCCACAGCACAGGGGATTAAGCTCTGTGCATAGAGAGCTATATCCTCCATGGCCAATCAAGGTTCAAATTCTGGCCCTGCAGCTTGAAAAACATGCCAGGCATGTGTGCATGCACATGTACCCCAAATCCTGTTGAATGTGCATTTGGAGGAAGATGGGTTATGACATGACCAAGCACCATTGGGGGGTTACTTTCTCTTTATCTTTCTCTCTCTTGTTCTGGCTCACCCTCTGGTGAGCACCATGCCCTCTTAAAATTTTTACTTATTTAATTTTTTTTAGGGCAAGTAGGTGGCGTGGTGGTTAAGGTGCTTGATCCCATGTGCAGTTTGAGTCCTGGACCCCTGTGTCTTGAAAATCACACTGGTCACGTATGCGTACATGCCCGAAGTCCCTAGAGGAGAATGGGGAAGGGATTGCAAGCCTGTTCATCCCCCCGGGGGAGGATTTCTCGCTTTCCCTTTCTCTGTCTTGCTTAGTCTCTCTCCAGAGAGCACATGCAAAAATCATTTTAAAAAATAAATTAACTTTGAGAAAAATCTTTTCAAGACCTGAATAAGTGGAACATTTATTGTACAAGTTAGTAGATAGAAATTCAATATTATGAAGATGTTGATTTACCTCATTTTGATGTAACCCCAAACAGAATCTCAGTAGGGTTGTTTCGGGAGGAGGGATATAGACGTTGAAGCTCTGATTATAAAAGTTATATGTAAGTGCATAGTCAAATAGCCAAAATGCTCTTGAAGATGAAGAGCAGTGTGGGAAGACTTGTTTTTATTGTATTAATATCAAGTTGAAACCAACCTTGACAAAATGGACAAGTGCCTTACAGAAACCTCAGGTCAAAGATAACACTTTTTAATTGCCAGAGGATGTGTGCGCTTTCCGGAGAGAGGAGCAAGCATCCCGTAATGGAGTATGATCATGCCACAATCCCTTCTCCTCACTTTTTCTATCCTGTCAGGATTTTGGACACACGCACACATGAACCTAGCATGTTTTTCAAACCAACAGGACCAAAATTTTTTTTTTTTTTTTTGGAGAGGTTTTTTCGCTATAGGGCGCGTGCGCTCGCCAGACAGAGAGAGACATAGAGACAGAAAGCGAGAAATCACCCCCTGGGGGGGATGGTCACGCCGCAATCCCTTCTCCTCCATTCTCCTCTCGGGATCTTGGGCACGCACGCACACGCGCCCGGCGTGAGTTTTAAGCCACCGGGTCCGGGACGCGAACCGCGGTCGACTACGTGGGAGTCCAGCGACATAGCCATTACGCTAACTGCTGGTTCCCAGGACCAAAATTTGAACTCTGTTGGCCATTTGTGATCCAACTCCCTTAGCCACCAGGAAATCAGGCTGGCCCAAAGATAATAATGACAGCATAAATAAACAAGGAAGTTACAAAGCTCAGTGAGCTATTTTATCTTACTATTTTTTAATAATTATTTTATTTATTCATTCATTCATTTTAGTTTGACCAGAGAGAGACACACAGAGAAAGAGAGAGACAGAAAACAAGCTACCTGGTCCAGGACTCAAAACAGTGGTCGGCCATGTGGGAGTGTTCAGCACCTTAACCACCACGCCACCTGCTGATCCCTATCTTACTTTTTTTTTTTTTTTTCCTATCTTATTTTAACAATGAGATTTGAGGGCCAGCAGGTGGCGTGATGGTTAAAGGCACTGAACTCCCACATGACTGACCACGGTTCAGGTCCCAGATCTGGTGGGTTGTGTCTCACTCCCCACTGCCCCCTGTCTCTCTATGATCAAACTAGAAAATGATAATAATAAAGTTAAATAAAATATTTCTTTTTAAAAAATGAGATTTGAGGACCAGCAGTTAGCATAATGGCTATGTTGCTGGACTCTCATGTAGTCGGCTGGGGTTCAAGTCCCGTACCTGGTGGCTTAAACTCACACCGGGTGCATGTGTGTGCATGCCCAAGATCCTGAGAGGAGAATAGAGGAGAAGGGATTGCGGCATGGCCACACCCCCCCGGGGGGTGTTTTCTCACCTTCTGTCTCTCTGTCTCTCTCTCTTTCTGGCGAGTGCACGTGCCCTATAGCAAAAAAACCTCTCTCTCTCAAAAAAAAAATGAGATTTGGGGGACAGCAGGTGGCATGGTGGTTAAGGGCACTGGACTCCCACATAGCCGACCATGGTTCAAGTCCTGGACCTGGTGACTTGCTTTCTCACTTTCCCTCTCTCTCTCACTCTGTCCATCTCTGGTCAAATTTAAATACATACATACATATATAAAACAAAGTTCAATAAAAAAAATTTTAAATGAGATTTGAAGCATCTGGATATTAGAGACTGCCCTTTATTCTTAAAATATCTTTACTAGAATCTGTTGTAACACTCAGTATGTAAGAAGTGCTTAACAGTTACCTTTAATTTACTTTATTGTGTACTTCAGTAACTATCATCAATCTTTTTTTATTTAGATCTGCTGATTTGGGTCCTACGTTATTGACAAGGCCTGGACAACCAACACTTACCAGAGTGCCCCCACCTATCCTTCCAAGGCCATCACAGCAGACAGGAAGTAGCAGTATGAACACTTTCAGACCTGCGTACAATTCATTTTCTTCTGGATATGGTGCCTATGGAAATTCATTTTATGGAAGCTATAGCCCTTATAGTTATGGATATAATGGGTTGGGTTATAACCGCATCCGTATAGATGATCTTCCACCCAGTAGGTTTGTGCAGCAAGCTGAAGAAAGCAGCAGAGGTGCATTTCAGTCCATTGAAAGCATTGTGCATGCGTTTGCTTCTGTCAGTATGATGATGGATGCCACCTTTTCCGCTGTCTATAACAGCTTCAGGGCTGTATTAGATGTAGCAAATCACTTTTCTCGGTTAAAAATACACTTTACAAAGGTTTTTTCAGCTTTTGCATTAGTTAGGACTATAAGATTTCTTTACAGACGGTTACAGTGGATGATGGGTTTAAGAAGAGGCTCTGAAAATGAGGACTTGTGGGCAGAAAGTGAAGGAACTGTGGCATGTCTTGGTGCTGAAGACCGCGCAGCTAACTCAGCAAAGTCCTGGCCAATATTCTTGTTCTTTGCTGTTGTACTTGGTGGCCCCTACCTCATCTGGAAACTGCTGTCTACACACAGTGATGAAGTAACAGGTGAGAGTAAGGGAACAGGATCAGACACCATATAACAATCTTACATTTCAAAGCAGATTTGTTAAATTGTCATTCTTTGTATTTGTCTATATTCACTATTGGATCCAGTTCTATTAAGATTTTCAGTTAAGAGCTTCAAAATTGAAAGGGGAATATATAACAAAAACAGGCTTGCTGGTTTATTTATTGTTAGTCCAGATTAATAGCATATATTACCTGACTACTGTTTATAAAGTCTTGAACTTGGTGCTCTGGAGGGTACAGAGATACATGAAGCAGAATCCTTACTTTCCTAAAGCTGGAAGGGAGACAATAGATACAACTCATTGTAATAAGGCAGAAAGAATATGGGCAGGAGTAGGACACAGGAGGAGAGCGAAAACATTCCTTGAGCCTTTTTATATGCAAACACTGTGCTAGGTATTTTGTGTATCTTATCTCATTTAATTTTCTCAACAACCCAAAGAGATAAGAATTATCCTCATTTCGGCTAGCAAGTGGTGTACAGGTTAAAGCACTGGATCCCACATGGCCAGCTTCACAGTTCGAGTGCTGGACTTCGCAGCTTGAGAATCACACCAGGCACGTGTATATGTGTGCCCAGCTCCCAGAAGGAGAACAGAAGAGGAGTAGTGGTGGTGAATTCCTCCTAGGGGGTGGTTTCTCACTTTCCTTCTCTCTCTCTCTACCTCTACCTCTCTCCCTCCCTC
>NW_006159835.1:3825812-3830350 GCF_000334495.1 Tupaia belangeri chinensis | reverse complement strand
CCCCCTGGGGAAAACAAGGGCCCTAAAACAAAAAAAAAAAAAAAAAAAAAAAAAAAAAAACCTCATTTTACAGGTGGCAAAACTGAGGTTCACAGAAGTCACTTGCTTACTACAGAACCAAAATTGAACTAGGGCTGCTTCACTGTTAAAATAAACCCATACTTTATCAGCTGATTCTGAGGGCTTTGTCACTTTCAAAAATAAAGCTGGGCCAATCAGGTGGCATGGTAGTTAAGGCAGCTGGGACCCATCTTGCCAACAGTGTGGTCTGAACCTGGTGCTTGAAAAACATGCTGGGCACGTGTGTGTGTGTGTGTGTGTGTGTGTGTGTGTGTGTGTGTGTACCCAAAATCCCAAGAAGAGAATGAAGAAGGGAATGTGATGTTGTCATTCTTGGGACCTGAGGGATGATTTCTCACTTCCGCTCTCTATCTCTGACTCTCTCCAGCCAACACACAGGACGTGTGGAGAGAAAGTGGGGAAGTGTCCCCCCATGGTCATGCCTCAGTCACTTCTCCTCCATCTCCTTGCAGAGTTTTGGGCACACGTGGCTCATGCTTCTGGCATGCTTTTCAAGCCACTGAGTCTAGAACTCTTACCATTCAGTTTGCCACTTGAGATCCAGTCACCTTAACTACGAGGCTACAGGCAGGTCCCAAAATAGAAAAGTTTAAAATGTGTGGTTATTGATTATATTGTTCAGAAGCAGCACAATGTATTTGAATTTATCATGTGTTACTGGGCCATTGCTATCAAAGGTGAAACTTAATTCACTCTGTGACTTTTTGCGAAATGTAGAAAGCAAAGATGCTGACTTGCCCTACCACACAACAGTTTAGTAGGTCAACAAGGATTTAATTTTATCACTAGGTTTTCAGGGTTTTTTAGTTTTGCTGTAGGCTGCGTGCCCTAATCGCAGAGAATCAGAGGGGGAGAGAAAGAGAAGGTGAGAAAGCCCTCCCAGGGAGAATATCCATGCCACAGCCCCCTTTCCTCCACTCTTCTCTCAGGCTTTTGGGCATGCACACACACATGCCTGCCATGTTTTTCAAACTGCCAGGTCCGGGACTCAAACTGCAATCAGCTATGTGAAATCTAGCTGTTTTAACCACTGGGCCACCTGAGTGGCCCTGTTTATTACTGTTTTTTGAGTTTGAGGCCAAGACTGAAATTTCTGTAAACAGAGCCGCTCTCAGCCACTGTTATTTAATGGCTTTGAAACAGTTTTTGCTCCAGACTTGGTAATATTCTGAATAGATTCTATCTAAAATCATAAGACCAACCAACTGATGATTACATGCAGAATATATGCAGGAGTAGAGTTATTTTGACAACAGCTAGCAATGGTTGAATCACAGTAATGTCATGCTGCTTTATAAACCTCTCTGGTTGCTGAAAGTTAAAACAAGAAGCACCCACCAAAGATAATGGTTATAGAAGCCAGATCCCACATGGCCCACTGCTGTTTGAGTCCCAGCCCCCAGCGGCTTGGAAAACACTCTGGGAGTGTGAGCATGCATGCTCCAAATCCTGACAGAACGGAGAGATGAACAAGGAGGGGTTGTGGTGTGACCATGCCACATTGGGTGGGGGAAAGAGGGTGCTTTCTCTCTTTTCCTCTGTGTTTTCTTTCTCTCTCTCTCTAGTGAGTACAGGCATCTTCTGACCAAAAAAAAATAAAATAAAATAAAATAAAAGGTTAAAACAAGAAGTAATATTTCCATTCCCATACAAGATTGTAGCAGATATATTTCCCAAGTTCAAAATACAATATAAAGGCATTTTTTGGACCGCTATGCAAGAACAAAGGAAATTTCTATATTTCAAAATCCATTTAATTGCAGTTGAGGAACTTTCCTCTTAATTTGGAAATGATTGGTCTGCAGTGTAAAGGCCTGGTAAAAGGTAGCTATCAAGAGAAGTACTCAACAGGTATAGTCTAGTCTGTTCATCTTCCAGGTAATGAACATGATGGATCAAAGTCACATGCTCATGAATCGATACCAAGATTTGTCAGTATCTAACTGTGTGAAAAGATGTTTCCGAAGATGAAATACTTCAAAATCTCATTGCAAATTTGCATCAACATATGAATATTTGTATTTTATCCCAAGTAAAATATCTCCACTCAAAATATTTCATTATTGGGACCAGCAGTTAGTATAATAGCTATATCACTGAACTCCCATGTAGTTGACTGCAGTTCACATCCCGGACCCAGTGGCTTAAAACTCACGCCGGGTGCATATGCGTGCATGCCCAAGATCCCAAGAGGAGAATGGAGGAGAAGGGATTGCAGCATGGCCATCCCCCCTGGGAGGTGATTTCTCACTTTCTATCTTTCTGTTTCTCTCTGTCTGGTGAGCGTACACACCCTGTAACAAAAACCTCTCCAAAAAAATTTTTTTTATTCTTCTAAGTAGTAGACTTGTGTTACCAAAACAAACAAACAAACAAACAAACAAAAAACTCAGTTATTACATTCTTTATTTTGTAAAAAAAAAAAAAAAAAAAAAAAAAAATTATGGGAGGGACCAGCAGTTAGCGTAATGGCTATGTCGATAGACTCCCACATAGTTGACCACGGTTCATGTCCCAGACCTGGTGGCTTAAAAACTCACGCCGGGCACGTGTGCGTGCGTGCCCAAGATCCTGAGAGGAGAATGGAGGAGAAGGGTTTGCAGTGTGGCCATCCCACCTGGGGGGTGATTTCTCGCTGTCTCTCTCTGTCTCTGTCTGTCTGGCGAGTACACACGCCCTATAGCAAAAACCTCTCCAAAAAAAAAAAATTATGGGAAATTTTTTCTCTTGTTAAACATGTAGCCATACAGTATCTTTTTCTTTTCTTTTCTTTCTTTTTTTATTTTTAGAGAGGTTTTTGCTATAGGGTGCGTGCACTCACCAGAAAGACAGAGAGAGACAGAGAGACAGAAAGCGAGAAATCACCCCACAGAGGGGATGGCCACAACACAGTCTCTTCTCTTCCATTCTCCTCTCGGGATCTTGGGCACATATGCACATGTGCCTGGCATGAGTTTAAGCCACCGGGTCTGGGACTCGAACCTGGTCGACTACATGGGAATCCAGCGACATAGCCATTACACCAACTGCTGGTCCCACAATATCTTATATTTTGCCTGTTGGTCTGTAAAGCCTAATATAGTTACTCTCTGACTCTTTACAGGAAAAAAAAAATTGTCATCCACTGGCTTAAAGTAAGGGTGTGAAATTTGGAGCTCATGATAGATATACCTTTTTTTTAAAGAATTGCTTATTTATTTTATTTATTCGCTCATTCATTTTAATTTGACTGGAGAGAGATAGAGAAAGCAAGTGAGAAAGCAAGCCATCAGGTCCGGGACTTGAACCATAGTCGGCCATGCGGGAGTGTCCAGTGCCTTAATCACCACGCCACCTGCTGTCCCCTTATGATATCCTAATGAACACATTGTTGATATTTAACTTGTGTTTATTAAAGAATTTTACTTGTGAAAGGAGAACTTTTGTTTTAGCAAATTTTTGCCAATAAAATATCTCCATCTTTCATTTGCAAGTTTTAATAGCCTAATATTAATTCTTGATTTGATTTATAGACAACATCAACTGGGCAAGTGGCGAGGATGACCATGTAGTTGCTAGAGCAGAATATGATTTTGCTGCTGTGTCCGAAGAAGAAATATCTTTCCGTGCTGGTGATATGCTAAACTTAGCTCTCAAAGGTAACAAAATTATGAAAATTTAGAATTGTCTGTGAACTTTTATTATTTATAATTGTGGTATTAAAAACTTCATCAAAGGATCTTGTTCATTTTTGGTTAATTTTGAGATCCTTACTAGAATTTCTCTTTTGTGTAATATTAGACCTTCCACATTTGAATCAGGGAGATGTGCCCCAGAAGAGTTGTTCCAATAATATTTCTCTTTCTCTTCCCCTCTTTCATGGAGGAAATAATATAAATAAATATAAATACACTATAACTATCGATATGTATGTATGTATGTGTAATATAAGAATGGGCCCTAAAACCATTAAGAGTATTCAGCATTTGATTTGGAATATAATGTATCTACTGTGAATGTATATATTTAAGTGCATTAGTGTAACACAAATGTTACTTAATATTTTACCAGGGCCAGCAGGTGGCATGGTGGTTAAGGGCGCTGGACTCCACATGACCAACTGCAGTTTGAGTCTCAGACCTGGTGGCTTGCTTTCTCACTTTCTCTCTCACTCTGTTCCTCTCTGGTCAAATTAAAATAAATGAATAAAAATAAATAAAATAAAGTTAAGTAAAAATAATTCTTTAAAAAAATAATGCTTTACCATCAATAATCTGTTGGACTGCCAAAGTATTATATTACGTATTACAAGACTTTTTTGGCTTTTTTTTTTTCTCTCTCATCAGAACAACAGCCTAAAGTGCGTGGTTGGCTTCTGGCTAGTCTTGATGGTCAAACAACAGGACTTATACCTGCGAATTACGTCAAAATTCTTGGTAAACGAAGAGGGAGAAAAACGGTGGAATCGAGTAAAATTT
>NW_006159835.1:3806139-3825781 GCF_000334495.1 Tupaia belangeri chinensis | reverse complement strand
CAGCAGGAACCTTCAAACAACCCAACACTAGGTAACGGAGCCATCGCTGCTGATTCTTTGGATGAACAAGAGGCTGCCTTTGAATCTGTTTTTGTCGAAACTAGTAAGGTTCCAGTTACACCCGATTCCACTGGGAAAAGTGGAGATAAACAAGATCTTTGATATTTTTCATGTTTGCCTGCAGTTGAACAACATTTTAGAATACTTTTTAAAATTATTTCTTACAAAGAAATTAATATACAGTCTAATGAAAACATTTGTTGCGGGCTACTCCAGGTGTTTTGCTGCTAGAAATGATTAAAGTTATACACTAGTATGTTGGTCTAGTGACCTGGTTACATTTTACAAGTAATTGGACCATGAGGACACTTGTTCACATAGACTTAAAGATTATGGAGATTGCTAATGTTTTCGTCTTATTTAAATTCCTAGGTTTATTGGAAGAGTAAGACTGATGAACTGTAAAGTGCACAGTTTACTGCAGGAGGGATCATTAATGCTTTTTAAAGTTTTAGGTTAACTGACTTGGAATTCCTCAGAAATTGGGAAATAATATATAAGATGAGAACAGGCAAAAAGGCCAATTTTTTTTACAACTTTAAGTAAACTGAATAATAAACACTTTTTCTGGTCTGTATAATGTACAGTGTTGGGTTTACTTTAGGCAGTAATATGTTTTCACCTACAAACAACTGATACTATTACCTTTTATTTTACTTTTAAAAAGTGAAAGGTCACTAGAAGTATGATAAGGGAGTTGGTTCTAGAGTAGTTAGCCCCAATCATTCTCCCTACTAGTAAAAAGTTTGACATTTATCTTTCTTATAAACATTTCCATTTCTTCTGAGGATCATAGAACTTTACCCCCTTATGGTATGATTATTTTTCATCCCAGATAAGTTAAAATATATAAAAGATTTACTTTCATTTTTCTCCAGCTAGGGCTCAAGTCCTATGAGTTTGCACTTAATGATACAATCAGTTCAAGCAGTAATGATTTTTATGTTTCCATAGATTCTCTGCTTCTACCTAGTGTAAATGCTTTTCAAAATTCCATATTCAGAATGTTCTTTAAACACTGAAAATGTGTCATGTTGGATATATATTTGATTTAGGTTTGATTTTTACTACTGATACTATAAATAAAATGCTCAATTGCCAGTTAGAATATGATAATGCTATTTGATTTGGGTTTTTTTGTTTGATAATTATTTTTAATGCAGCTAATTTTCAATACACTGAATATTTCCCCACAAAACTGAAAATTTTATATACTTGCTATGATCATACTACAGATACTGTCAGGGATACAGGTGTACAAGAATGCATTTACAGATACGGTTGGAAACTTTGAATTAATTGATAAAGAGTGATTTAGTATTTTTGTCTTTCTTCTTATAGACTTTATGTTCACCAAATGAGTAATTCTAGAACAGTTCAGACTAAAACATACAGGAACCAAATATATATCCACCATAGAAGAATTTTGCTAGAGACTTCTCAGGAAGCACTTTCTTGAAATGACAGTGTAATAATTAAAATACAATTTAAAATAGAAACCTTGGCCCTATGTTAAAAAACTAAATACTTGTAAAATTTATTTATTGTAGGCCTATTTTTCTGACACCCAGGTGTTAGCCTTCAAGTTGAGGAGATTGTTTCTTGTATATTATTTTCCGTTTGTGTTCTACAATTAAAAGTTCAGCTTTGATTTGTGAGAGAATAATTTATTGTAGTTTTATTCTTGAAATAAATTTTTGAATAGATAGATTATTAAATTTGATGTTAAAACATCTAAATTGAATGCTAGAAGTAAAGCATACGTGAAATGTTGAGTCAACTCTGGTAAGGTTAGAAAAGGTTAAGTCAGTAGGATAGAATTTATTTCTATTAAAGCTGTATAGGGAGAAGAATAAAGCACAGAAAAAATGAGTTTAACTTTTAAGGTGTTTATCGTTGAGTAAGTATGCTAAATTGCAAAATGTATTATCTGGCAACTATTTGTGTCTGAAAATTCCTTTTCTGTTAAAATTATAGAAAAGAGATTTAGGACTGCAATAAGCAGTGAAATGTTTAATTTCTTTTATCATGACAATTTTAGAATAACTTTTTTTAGATGAGATTAAATGTTATGTTCAAGGCTCCAATATTAATTTTAGAAACTTATTTAAGGAGTGCTACTTTACAGAAATAACTAACTGAAATAAAAACATTTTTAGTTAAATAACAAGGCATAAGTTGCAGAAAGAAAGCAAGTTTAAGTTTTCTGATTGTATTTTATTCAGAAAGGAAAAGTTAAGAAGACTAAATTTTCATGTTTTAACATTTTATTTAGGTACTTGATTTAGTCTGTCAGTGTGTCATAATTATATACTTATTTGAATACCACTATCAGAACAGAAATTAAATGCACTTCAGATTCTATTTTTAATAGATTGTGAAGTTTCTTTTATTGATTAAATAAAAATATATTAAACTTCATTGGCTTTTTAAAAATCAGTTGTTAACTCATTTGCAGGATCAGAATGAATGTAAAAAATTAGGTTGTTTCTTCATATTTTTGTGTATATTCCAACTACAAACCATGTGCTACTTCTTTGCAATTTAAAGAAAAATGTTAGCTTTGAATTTATATGATAATTATCTACAGGTGAGTTAAAATAAAAGTAACACTCCAGGCCAGCCTTTTAACATATTGGTTAAGGGAGCCAGATTCCACATGGCCAACTGCAGTTTGAATCTAAACCCCAGTAGCTTGAAAAATGCTTGGGGCATGTGTGCCTGTATGTCTAAAGTCTCAACAGGATAGAGAAGAGAAGGAGAGGGCTTGCATTGTGACCATACACCTTTAGGGGTGCTTTTCCCTCTCTGGTGAATACATATACCCTCTTTAAATTTTTTTTTAAGAGAAATAACATCTAGATTATAGGAGACCTAGATTCTAGTCTGGACATTACTACTTACTATAAAACTTAAGTTCCATTATTTATTTTTCACTTTCCTCATTGATAACATTGAGGATGGCTGCCTCACGTAAGTGTACTTCTCTAAAAATACATAATACAATCAAAAGTGAGATGTGGTCCAGTTTCTGTGGCATAGTTAGTATATAACCCCACTGCAGTACTGGAAGCCATATGCCGACTGTGATTTGAATCCCAGACAGTTGGCCTGAAGCACAACAGGTACATGTGTGCATGCCCAGTCCTGGCAAGCAGAAAGACTAGAGGAAGGGGCATGGCATGACTGTGCCCTGTTGGAGGGTACTTCTCTCTCTCTCTCACCTGCATGTATACTCACGATAACATAAATAAAGAAAAAAGTAATAATCGCAATTAAGTTTTGAAAATTTTTTCATGTACACTTAAACGTCTTAAGGACTGTAAAAATGTCAAGAGTATTTTTATTAGTCTAGAATTTCTGATTCACACATATTTAATTAAAAATTAGAATTTGTGGGGCCAGCAGGTGGCATAATGGTTATGTCACTGGTCTCCCACATGGCTTACCATAGTTCAAATCCTGGACCTGGTGGCTTGAAAATCACGTCGGGCATGTGTGTGTGTGCATGCTCAAGGTCCCAGGAGGAGAATGGAGCAGAAGGAATTACTGTGTGACCATCTTCCCTGGGGGGTGATTTCTCAATTTCCCTCTCACTGTCTCTGTCTCTCTCTCTGGCAAGTACACACACATCATAACGTAAACCTCTAAAAAAATCTTTTTAATTTAAAAATTAAAATTAGTGGGGCCAGCCGGTGGCATGGTGTTTAAGGCGCTACACACTCCCACATGGCCAACCATGGTTTGAGTACTGAACCTGGTGGCTTGCTTTCTCACTTTCCCTCTCTTTCTCTTTCTCTGGTCAAATTAAAATAAATGAATAAATAAAATTAAATACTTTTTAAAAAGTTAAAATTAGTTCACTTGTACTTATAGCTTTGCCCAAAATATAATTTTAATTATTTTACTGGTTACTAGAATAACTTAACTTAGGAAAACACAGTGGAATATTTGTTCAACACGGAAATTTTGTATTATCTGTATTGCCTTGAAATATTCTTTCATATTGTATAGTTTTTTATTTAACTTATGAATGAGTTGTTTCTTTTCATGTCAGCTACCTCATGAATCCTGTGGAATATTTCCTATATTCTGACCTATGTATGGACTTTCCTATTTCAAGAGATAAATACTAAGTGATATAACTGAATCTTAAAAATGTTTCCACGGGCGGCCAGCAGGTGGAGCAGTGGTTAAAGGCGCTGGACTCCCATATGGCCAATCACGGTTCTAGTCCTGGACCTGGCAATTTGCTTTCTCACTTGCCGTCTCTCTCTCTCTCTCTCTTTCTCTCTCTCTCTCTCTCACTCTGTTTCTCTCTGGCCAGAATGAAATAAATAAAGTTGTATAAAATAATTTTTAAAAATGTTTCTGCTCATATAAAATATGTATTTTGTTTTATAAGGACCTCAAATGCTTAAGAGTTGAGCCAATCATTGATCATTCTCTTCATTAAGGACATCAATGTCATTGGTCCAGAAAGGCTATACATACGTTCTGTTTTTACCTTACTGATTTTTACCCATCTCCTGCCGTAGTTCCATACTGCTCCTTCTCTGCTGTGTTTAATGTTTCCCCTTCCAGGCCATCATCCTTATTTTTATATATTTCCTGGAAAAACCATGTAATAATATTTATTTGTATAAGTTTTGAAGTTTTATATAAATTAAACTGTGGTATAAATTATATTCTAACGTTCATAAAGTAATTAGGTTTTCAAAACCTGTCCATGTTACTTTTAACATACTTCTAACGGGTACATATTATTCTATTGTACTCACATACCTCAGCTTTTTTTTCTTATAGTTATAAATTTCTTAGGTTATACCTAGCTATTCACACTTCTACAAATTGATATACTGGTACTTCAAAAAGTTCATGAAAGAAGAGAATTAGAGAAAGAAGAAATAAATGATCAAATGGCTTAAAGAGGCCAGGGCTGGAAATGCAGAGTAAATCTGTGTTTGACTCTGAGTTGAAGAGATTTAAGGAACTTTGGGAGAATTTAAAAGGAGAAATAGAAAGGGACAGGACAAATGAGATCAGCAGATAGCATAATGGTTACATAGTCGACCATGGTTTGAGTCCAGGATCCAGCAGCTTAAAACTCGCGTCAATGCATGCTGCATGCCCAAGATTCTGAGAGAAGAATGGAGGAGAAGGGATTGCAGCATGTCCATCCCCCTAGGAGGTGATGTCTCACAGTCTCTCTGTCTTGAACATGCCCTATATAGCAAATACCTCTCTCTTAAAGAAAGGGACATGACTCAACATCAGGGATTGCTGCATTTGGAAATGAGGTGAGATTAGAGAAACAAAAGGAGGAGAAAAGAAGACATCTGAAGATGAAAAGGAACAGTTAAAGTTAAAACAATCTCTGGAATATAATTTGGATGAAGAAATAAAAATGGTGAATTAGAGAAAGAGATAACTGGATTTAAGAAACTCTTAGAAATGAAGAACAAAGTTAATATGAAATTGGAGAAATTCGTTTCCAAGAGATTGAAAAGCCAGTCAATTTGAAATGCATATTCAAGTTAATATGCTAAAATATAAGATTGATGATTTTACAGCAAAACTGGAAACTATACCTTCAAAACATACATCTAGATTCAAAGAATCAAATTCTTTAGCAGGAATTGTCATCTATGACAGGAATACAGAAGAAATGTGTAAAAACTAGAGAAGAATAAGTTGCAATAAGTAGTGAACCTCAAAAGTCATATGGAAATAACTATGGTAGAATATTTTCAAGTAGAACAGTATAAATGGAAGATTGAAGGAAGAGCAAGTCAAGATATAGAAAAAAAGTTAAAAGAAGTTGAACCTGGACCAGCAGTTAGCGTAATGGCTATGTCGCTGGACTCCCATGTAGTCGACCACGATTCAAGTCCTGGACCTGCTGGCTTAAACTCACGCTGGGTACATGTGCATGCATGCCCACGATCCCAAGAAGAGAATGGAGGAGAAGGGGTTGCGGCATGGCCATCCCCCCTGGGGAGTGATTTCTTGCTTCCTATCTCTCTGTCTCTCTCTCTGTCTTTCTGGCAAGCACGTGTACCCTATAGCAAAAACCTCTCCATAAAAAAAAAATAAAAAGTTTAATCTACTTTTACAGGCATAAGCAGCAGCTCACGAAAACTTAGAGCAGTTAAGAGAGAGTAATTATGCTTCAATAAGAAGTCAGATGGAGGGGCTGGCAGGTGGCATGGTGGTTAAGGGTGCTGGATGGCTGACCACGTTTTAGTCCTGGACCCAGTGGCTTGCTTTCTCACTTTCTCTCTAGTCAAATTAAAATAATAACGATAAATAAAGTTAAATTTTAAAAATTTAAAAACTCCCAGTTAAAAAAAAATAAGTCAAATGGAACTTAGAATTAGAAAGATGAAATTTGAACTCTTCAAAAAAAGAGCTTCTCAAGTGTAATAAAACAGAATTGGAAAATCTAGAAGAATCACATATAAGATCATTATCAGATAAACTGAACAAGACTAAGAAGAAGTTAGCAGAAGTCAGTGCCAAACTTCTTGTGGAAAAAGAGCAGAATAGTTAGATACTCATCAGTCTTACTATAGGACCAGTCCTAGAGTCACTTCATGTTGGAAATCTTAAAAATAGTTGAGTGTACAACAGAAATCTTAGTTCAAGAGAAACTCAGTGATTCTGAGACAGGAAGTAGACCCAGTGAGTAGGTAAATAGGGCAGCAAACCCCAAGGAAGAGCCTATCAGGAAATGCAACCGAAACCTCTTTGAAGATTCCTTCCTTCTACCCTTCCCACTGGCTCTTGGCACCAGAAGGGTTGTCTTTGTTCTCCTGTCCCAGATATACACACAGAAATTGACCACTGGGATGAAACACTAAGTCAGCATTCATGACAGTACATCCAGATATGGATCCTAATTCCTTCAAAGACCACCCTGGGCATGTATGTTGAGGTAATTAAAATCCTCACCTGAGAGATGCACAAGTGCCGGAAAAAGCCCCAGAAACCAAAGAAGCCAGATACTGTGACAGACCTCTCCCTGCTAAATATTCATCACCAACCCCCAGTATAAAAGTAACACCTATCATGCCCAAAACAATTGTCCTCCTCTGGCAGCTGCCCACCCACATGTCTTAGGCATGGAATATATTTCCTTCCTATTAGAAATTTTTAATTTTCTATTAAAATTTTTCTTTAAAAAAAGATAAAAGGGAGGGAAAAAAGAAAATAGAGTTAAAGTATGAATTTTTCTTTTTTTACTTATTTTTTTGCTAAGGGATATGTGTGATCACTAGAGAGAGGAGAAAGCTACCCCTGCTGCCCCTTCCTCCCAGGAATGGTCACACCACAATCCCTTTTGGCCCATCTCTCCCTTTCAGGAGTATTGGGCACACATGCACACACACCCAGTGTGTCTTAAGCAGCCAGGTCTGAAACCTGAACTTAATGGTTGGCCATATGAAATCTGGCTGCCTTAACCCCATACCACAGAGCCAGCCACAAGTTTATTTTGAATCCATGCTTAGTTTTTTCATAATACATTTTCCCATGAATTTTTTGAAGACCCCTTATACATGATTTTCTATGAACCTGCCCTGTATTCTCTGGCATATATGTCATAGAGCAGACGATGGGGTTTTGTTTATGTTTCTATTTAATTGCAGTAATGCTCGTTCTCAGGGAGGAATGATTAGCAGTTTACCCTTCTACGTGCAATACACGAGGGTTTCATTTTCTCTACATCATCAACAGCACTCAGTATATTCTGATTTTTGCTAATCTGATGTTTATGAAATTGTATTTTTTTTCTTTCTTTTTTTTTTTAAGCTTCAAGAGTTTTGTTGTCTGTAAAAAAGTTGGCATTTTCCTTAGGTCATCATCTCTTCAGTTTCACACAATTACCAGTCATGAGAGGAAGTACAGAGGACACAGGTTCAGGACATCCATTGACATTTTTTTATTTTTTTTGAGAGGTTTTTTGCTACAGGGCGCATGTGCTCACAAGACAGAGAGAGACAGAGAGACAGAAAATGAGAAATCACCCCCCAGGGGAGATGGCCATGCCACAATCCCTTCTCCTCCATTCTCCTCTTGGGATCTTGGGCACGCACGCACACACGCCCGGCGTGAGTTTTAAACCACCGGGTCTGGGACTTGAACCGCAGTCAACTACATGGGAGTCCAGCGACATAGCTATTACGCTAACTGCTGGTCCCCCATCCATTGACATTTTTAAAGCCATGAAAACGTTTTGACCTGAACACTATCACATGCAATCATTTCTTTGTAAGTCATTTCTTTTATAAAGTCAACAGTCATGTAAGCATTAGCTTTTTAAAGAATTACGGTTTTGGGGACCAGCAGTTGGCATAATGGCTATATTGCTGTACTCCCATGTAGTTGACCACAGTTCAAGTCTCGGAGCCTGTGGCTTAAACTCACACTAGGTACATGTGTGTGTGTGCCCAGGATCTCGAGAGGAGAATGGCAGAGAAGGAATTGCGGTGTGGCCAACCCCCCCCCCACGGCATGATTTCTCACTTTCTGTCTCTCTGTCTCTCTCTGTCTTTCTGGTGAGCACACGCGTGCCCTATAGCAAAAACCTCTGCAAAAAAAGAAAAAAAGAATTATGTTTTTTAACTGTTTATTTATTTACTTATTTTCATTTGACCAGAAAGGGACAGAGCAAGAGACAGAGGAAGGGAGGGGGAAAGTGAGAAAGCAAGCCACCAAGTCTGTGACTCGAACCACGTTTGGCCATGTGGAAGTCCAGCACCCTCAATCACCATGCCACATGCCAGCCCCATGTTAGCATTATTTTTTACCTGAGTATATGACAGGAAAATGTTTAAATCAATATATAATCAAGTACTCTGTACTGGCATTGTTAATCTTGAAGAAAGTAGCCGAGCATAAATAGAACAAGAACATCATGTCTTTACTTTCCAGTGGGGCTGGATCATTTGATATAATAAAGGTGTTCATTAGCAGAATTTACCACAATGTTAGTGTAGATTTTATGTTATTTGATAAAATATAGCAATGAGGAAATTAACTGAGTTTTTTTTTTCTTTCTCTCTCTCTTCAATATTTGCTTTCAGAGAAAAAATCCTGAGGCCTGTAGGGATTTCTGATGCCAGGAAACCGTAAAGCATGAGCATATATTTAGCAATCAGGATGACTTAGCTCATGGTGGTTAGCACATGTGTAATTACAATTTGCATTCCAGTTATTTAAACTTTTAGAGATATTTTTTCTCAGAAAAGAATAAGAACATATGAAGTAAATTACTATCTTTTAAATTAAACAGTTCACTAAATTAAATATTTTTCACCATATACATTGACATCTAACAACTTCTACATACTAGATACTTCTATTTTTCCAATTTCAGTCCAAACATATGGCTTTTAATTAGGTACATGACACAAATTCTAGTACAGATTTTCTAATTAGTTGTATGGGTCTAGACAAGTCATTTTAGAGCTCTGCCCTTACATCAGAGACAATAATACCCTTCTTTAAAGCTACCTTTTAGGTAAAGAGACATAAGAATATGTGAAAACATTTTGCTAAAGTTGCTAAACAAATGTAAGTAAAATATTTACCATATTAACTATTTTTTCTAATATTTGATTGACATTTTTATAATTTAACCAAAATGAAAATTGAGCACTTTCTGGACTGTAAAATTCAGTAGTTACACAAGTTGAATTAAACTAATAAAGTTAATCCTAATAATAAATGCATTCATCCATGTTCTCATTTCCTTATATTTAGAAATAATAATTATAACAATAGGTAAAATTTCATTAAGGTATTCCTATTTATTCTAGTTTAGGAGTTCTTGCCCATGTCCATGACTGACTGGCATCAGCCACTGCATCAGGTACTTGAACTCATATTATCCATTGATTTTTGTCAGGCAGATTTGGTAGCCCTAATGTGATCTGTCTGTCAGCCCAAATGCCAGATCAAGCCTGTCATTCTCATCATCAGTGATTGATTCTAATCTCTCAAATATGTGCTTTTCAAAGATGAGGTGACAAGTGGAGCAAGCCAAGGTTTCCTCACATCATCAAATCTAGGTTATTTTCAACCACAACATCTAGGAGAGTGTCACTAACTTTTCCTTTGGTCGTTTATGTTTCACCATCATGGTTCATAAAGTGGATTGTTATTTTATCTTGTGAGCTGCTCCGCGCCTGCGCGGCCGGCTGGCCACCATGCCACCTCCTGGGCTCCGTAGCAGGTCACCGGCTCCCACGCAGGGTCTGGCCAGCAGCAGCCACTGGGGAACCAGGCCACAGACCACGGTGGAGGCGGCGCACCGGAGCCGGGAGCCCCCGCGCTGGCTATCGCACACCTAAACTGAGATATTCTTGATCACGTACCTACTGGGAGTAGAAAATCTCCCCAAGAAATAGGAAGAGAACCTCTGAAGAATGGCCTCACAGAACTGGTAAGTTAGCTTTCTCCGGATTTTGGAGATTTTCCCGGTTCTAACCTAATTCCTCAGTGGCCAGCTGTTTTCTGGTAAGCCATGGTCTTGCAGTTGCTGTTTTCCCTCCAAAGTTATGAAAGTTTTTGTTTTTCAACACAAATTGGAAGATATCTTTAGCTCTACCTACTCACTGAATACACTGCCACTATGGGTTACACAGGGATTGGTGAAAGTCTTCAAACAGTTGGACCTTCTTGCCTTTTCCTCCCTTTTCCAGGAAAAGGGCAGGTGGTATTAACTGGTTTTCAGTCATGTTCCAAAGAGTTTGATGAATATTTTCATTCAACATAGAAGTCTGAAGTATTGCTTAGTATGGTTCTCCAATTGTAGAAAGCTTCTTCTGTAGGCAACATTCCATAGCAGTTGGAATTTCCTCAAATATGAGGATAATAGTTGATGAAAGCCAGGTAGTTTTTGTAATCTGCTGAGTACTGCAGGTCTCCAGTTGAATGTGGCCTGAGTATCTCAAAATCATCTTAAAATGCTTGACTCAGCTTGTCTTGCTCAACTCAAGTTATACTTCCTTAAGAAATTAATGACTCTGTCCATCAGAGCCCAGTCTAGCATCCACTTGAAATAACCTCCTCCTCCACCAGAACACCTGTCTGCATCACCCTTTCCTAACCCGCTAGCTGCAATTTTGAAATTGCATTTACTAATAAGAGTAAGTTTATGCATGTTAGTCATTCTAGTTTTCCATTCTTAGAGAAGTAATTTGCCTATTTTTCTGTTAGGTTTTTCTCTCGCTGATTATGGTACAAGAAATTGTTTATAAATTCTAGATGTCATTTTGGGGCTGGCAGGTAGCATGGTGGTTAAGGATGCTGGACTCCCACATGGCTGACACTGGACTGAGATCCAGACTTGGTGGCTTGCTTTCCCACTTTCTCTCTCTCCCTCCCTCTCTCTCCGGTCAAATAAAAATAAATAAATAAAGTTAAATAAACTAATTCTTAATAATAATAGATGTTGTTTCCTTGTCAAGTTCAGATTTTGGAATTAGCTTAGTCTTATCATTTTTCAATTCTTGTTTTTGATATCTTTCATGGGATAGAAAATACTCAATTGTTTTTGTGTATGTGTGTGGTTTTGTTTGTTTGTTTGTTTTTTTAACCATAGGGCATGTGCACTTGCCGGAGAAAGACAGAGATGGAAAGTGAGAAATCACCCCCTAGTGGGATGGTCACACCACAAGCCCTTCTCCATTCTCTTCTTGCAATTTTGGGCATGCATGCATACCCACCTGGCATGATTTTCAAGCCACCAGGTCTGGGATTTGAACTGTAGTTGGCCATGTTCTAGTTAGTTTCTTTGGAGAATTTAACCTCTTTTATTCACTCTTCTCATCTATGAAATAAGGATAATAATCATACCAATTTCACTGAGTTGTTAAGAAGACTAAAGTATGCTGTGTATTATGCATTTAGCAAAGTGCCTGGTATATGATAAGAGCTCATTGTAGATTAACTCATGCTGTTAAAAGTGATAAGCACTTGGGGACCAGCAGATGGCTTGATGCTTATGTCACTGGACTCTCAGGTAGTTGACCATGGTTTGAGTCCTGGGCTTGGGTGCATGTGCATGCGTGTCCAAGATCACGAGAGGAGAACAGAGGAGAAGGGATGGCAGCATGGCCATCCCCCAGTGTGTGTGTGTGTGTGTGTGTGTGTGTGTGTGTGTGTGTGTGTGTGGTTTCTTGCTTTCTTTCTCTGTCTCTCCAGTGAGCACACATCCTACAGCAAAAATCTCTCTTAAAAAAAAAAAAAGAAAAAGTGATAAGCACTTGTTAATAATATGGCTATCAAGATGCACTTTTGAATCAGGAACTGTCTTTAAAGATGAAAGACAAAGAGTTGGCAGGTGGCGTAGTAGCTAAGGTACTGGACTCCCACATGGAGTCCAACCACGGTTCAAGTCCTGGACATGATGGCTTGCTTTCCCACTTTCCCTCCCTCTCTCTATCTCTCTGGCCAAATTTTTTAAAAATGCAATTTTCAAAAAATAAAGATGAAAGAAATGATAAGGGGATCAAGTAGAACAGTGTCCTTTGGGAATAGGGATATTCTTAAGTAGCAGTTTAAAAAAAAAAGGTAATTCTCTCTACCTGTTTTTTTGCACAGGTATTGAGAGACATGGGAGAAGAATAAGGTTTAGCAGTAAGCTATCAACATTCCACATGTTGGGCATAGAATTACCACATATATGTACATATGTGATGACACCATGTAGGACTTGGAGTCTCAACACTTGGCATCTCAGCTTAAGTGGGTTCTATAAATCGGAGTCTCTAATTTATTTTAATAATTACCTAATTTTATTCATTGTTATTTTTATTTAATTTGACCAGAGCCAGTGAGAGAGAAGGAAAGTGAGAAAGCAAACCACCAGGTTCAGAACTCAAACTGTGTCAATCATGTGGGAGTCCAGTGCCTTAACCACCACAGCATGTGCTGGCCCCTAGCCTCCACTTTTTGTTAGTAAAAAAAAAAAATCCACAGTGGGCAATAGTAACCATAGAGACAATTGGGAAATGAACATGGCCCCAGTACACTTTTAATTTCTTACAGACCTGAAGCAGATGAAGGAAAATATGCATACTGAGACTTTTCCACATTGGTTTTTATTATTTTGTACAACTTTTTGCCTTTTCATGGTGAAGAAGTTACATTTAATTTTAAATCTGTTCTCTGGTAATGTTTAGTAGTAGCTGGAGTCCCAAGGACATTTGCATTTATTTTTATTGCCTTTGTTCATAAACACTTTTCTCTGTATTTTTTCCCCCAGTACAAATGGAGTTCCTTTCTGGTCTTGCATTTATTTTAGTTAAAAATATTTCAAAAATAATTTATTCTAATAAAGTCAATAATAAAAGTCTGGGTAGCATAAAATCCTTGAATTAGGCTATGATGTAGAGATTGTCAATTTACCACAAGTATTCACTCTCCTATCATTTAAAGTTGAACTCCCACACATTAGTTGGTTACACAAGTATTCAGGGTCTACATTTTCTAGGGGCCTACTTTATGATAAGTTCTAGCCAACAGGATGTAAGTGGAACTGATACATGTGACTTCTGGACCATGCCTTTGAAAGCGCTGCATCATGCAACAAAGTATATGGGGAAAAAGCTCATCACAAATCAGAGAAACGCAAATTAAAACCACAGCAAGTAAGATCTCATCTCATAACTATTAAAATGGCTATCATTAAAAAAAGAGGGATCAGCAGGTGATGTAGCAGTTAAGTTGCTGGACTTCCACACGGCCAACTGTGGTTTGATTCCCAGACCCGGAGGCTTGAAACTCACACTGGGTACATGTGAGTGTGTGCCCAAAATCCTGAAAGGAGAATGGGGAAGGGATTGTGGTGTGGTCATCTCCCTGAGAGGTGATTTCTCATTTTCTATCTCTCCGCCTCTCAATCAAATGCATGTGCCCTATAGCAAAAATCTCTCTTTAAAAAAAAAAAAAAAAGGGACCAGTAGTTAGCATAATGGCTATGTTGCTGGACTCCCATGTAGTCGACTGTGGTTCGAGTCCTGGACCCCGTGGCTTAACTCACGCTGGGTGCATGTGCGTGTGCGTGTCTGCCCAGGATCCCAAGAGGAGAATGGCGGAGACGGGATCACGGCGTGGCCATCCCCTCTGGGGGGTGATTTCTCATTTTCTGTCTGTCTTTCTGGTGCGCACACGCACCCTATAGCAAAAACCTCTTAAAAAAAAAAAAGTAAGCAAGAAAAGAAAAGAAAGGCAAGGGGGCCGGCAGGTGGCATGGTGGTTAAGATCACTGGACTCCCACATGGCCACCCGTGGTTCAAGTCCGGGACCTGGAGGCTTGTTTCCTCACTTTTCCTCTCTCTCTCTCTGGAAATATAAAAATAATAATAATAAAGTTAAATAATTCTTTAGAAAAACAAGAAAAAGTGTTGGAGAGGATGTGGAGAAGAGAGAACTCTTCTACACCACTGATGGGAATGTAAATTAGTACAGCCATGATGAAAAACACTACAGTTTCCTTGAAAAATTAAAAACCAGACTACCATACAATCCAGCAATCCCACTACTGGGTACACAAAGGGTTTTCAAAAGGTTCACAGAAAATGTTAATTATGAAAAAAACAATGCATGAATTCCAAAAATTTTACACCAAAATAATTCCACTTTTCCATGAGCTTTTAAAGTCCCCTTGTGTATTTATAGGAGTTCAAATCAGTATGTCAAAGAGATGTCTGCCTGCCTGTGTTCATTTCAGCATTATAACAGCCAAGATATGAAAGCAACCTAGGTGTCCATCAACTGATCAACAGATAAAGAAAATGTGATACACATACAAGGGAATACTATTTAGTCTTCAAAAAGGAAACTCAGCAGAAACTCAGCAGGTGATGTGGTTGTTAAGGCGCTAAACTCCCTCACGGCCAACCATGGTTTGAGTCCCAGACCCAGTAGCTTGAAAATCACACCAGGTACGTGTGCACGTATGCCCAAGATCCCAGAAGGAGAATGGGGGAGGAGGAATTGTAGTGTGGGCACCCTCCCCTTGGGTTGGGGGTTGGGGGGGGTTCCTTATTTTCCCTCTCAATGTCTCTGGCGAGTGCATGGACCATGTAGCAAAAAATGAAAAAAAAAAAAAAATGGAAACCCTGTCATTGGCAATAACAATGAACCTGGAGGATAGGGAATCTCTATAGAATCTAAAAAAGTTGAACAGAGTAGAATGGTGGTTACCAAGGGTTGGGGGAAATTTTGGTCAAAGGATACAAAAGGAATAAGTTTAAGGGACCAGCAGATGGTGCAGTGATTATGTCATTGGACTCCCACACGATGTACTGTGGTTCAAGTTCCAGACTCAGTGGCTTAAAAATCGCGCCAGGTGTGTATGCGTGCATGCCCAAGATCCAGGAAGGAGAATGGAGAAGGGATTTCTGTGTGGAGCCCTTGAACCCTAAGGCAGAAATCTAAAATAAAAAAGGAAAAAGTTTAAGGGATCTGTTGTACAACATCATTAGTTAATGTATAATTGAAAACTGCCGAGAGTATAAGTGTTCTCAACCCTAGTAAGTACATGAGGTAATATGTTAATTAGCTTGATTTAGCCATACTATAACATACATACTAGGGATCCTCAAAAAGTTCACAAAAAATTGCTTATTATAAAGAAACTGCATGGATTTCAAAACACTGGCACCAGAATAAACTCATATTTATTAAAGTCTCCCAAGACTTCTTGGGATCTCCTCATATTTCAAAATAGTATATTGTACATCTTAAATAAATACAATTTTAAAATTGATTTAAAAAATTCCTGGAGCATGCATTTCTTTTGCCCTGCTTCACATTCCCCTCTGTGGGGTGTGGAAATGAATAAGGGCTCTGCAAACATTTCAGTCAGTCCAAAGTTGTATGTCAAGGATAGCAAAGTAGCCTGGAACTATTCATCTCTCTGTAATATGGTAGAGAAATAAATTTTTATGGGACCAGCAGTTAGCGTAATGGCTATGTTGCTGAACTTTATGTAGTCGACTGGGGTTCGAGTCCTGGACCCAGTGGCTTAAACTCACGCCAGGCGCGCGTGTGTGTGCCCAGGATCCCGAGAAGGGCCACAAGAAGGAACATCTGTACAATACAGAAAAAGACATCTTCCTGATCCAGCTGGTGGCATGGTGATTAAGGCAGCTTGATCCTGCATGGCTGACTGCACAGTTAAGTCCCTGACCTAGTGGCTTGAAAAACACACTGGGCCTGTGTGCATGTGTACCCAAAATCCCCAAAAGAGAATGGAGAAAAAGGGGCTGGAGTGTGGTCATCCCCCCAGGGGTGATTTCTCATGTTTCCCCTTTCTCTGTCTCTCTGGTGAGAATCTGCACCCTATAACAACAGAAACGAAAAGAAAAAAAAAAAAAGAACATGATGAGGAAGAGCTTCAGACACAGAGTATCCAAACCAATCACTCATAGATGCTCAGTAGTGTGTAGGACCAAACAGAAACAGATGTTATGGTGGGGGGTCCTATAGTAGAGTTCTATTCTCGTCAATCTTTGCTTGCAAACTGCTTATTTCCTGATTGACTTCATCTCTTGTTGTTGAACTTTGCTGAAATCAAGAAATGGTAACCAATTTTACAAACTCATATTCCAACCTTTCCTAAATCACTTCCCTCAGAGGTATAGGCTTGGTAATCTTCCTTCCAAGTTAACACAGGTGACACTTTCCCTAATACATTTGGAAAGAGTTGCCAACTTTCCAGCCTGTACTATATTTCCGCCAGCCAGCCAAGGCCCTATGTGTCTTGGATCTTTGTTACTGTAGCACACCATTTTCACCATGTTCTCTTTTAGGGCACACAATCGAAATACAGTGGCTAAAACAAGATTTTTCTCTCTAGCAGTCCAGAAATAATGCTCTGCTTCAGTAGGTAATTCAAGACCCAGGTTCCTTGTATATTATTGCTCTCCAGTCTTTTATGGATTGTTCTTGTCCTTGTGGATTAAGATGGTTTATCACCATCACAAATGAGTGTCAGCCTCTATAAGTGGAAAAAAGGCAGCTTCTCTTTAAGAATTTACCTAACCTAATATCTTTGTGCACAAAACTTACCTTACAAAACTTACCTAACTTTAATGTTTTTGTAGATGTGTAATGGTTACACTGCTGAATTCCCACATAGTTGACCATGGCTCAAGCCCTGGACCCGGCCCCTTACAACTCATGCCAGGCGCGTGTGTATGCGTGCCCAAGATCTTGAGAGGAGAATGGAAGAGAAGGGATTGCTGCATGGCCATCCCCCCAGAGGGTGATTTCTTGGTTTCTGTCTCTCTGGTGAGCACACATGCACTATAGCAAAAATCTCTCTAAAAAATAAATCAAATAATAAAACAAATTTTAAAAATTGCAGAAAGTCAGAGGTGATGCAATTGGAAAAACTTCCTAACATTCTATACAATGAGCAAATTTTTAAAAAGAATTATTTTTAGTTTTATTCATTGTCTTTTATTTTGGGGGGAGAGAGGTTTTTGCTATAGGATGCATGTGCTCGCCAGACAGACAGACAGAGACAGAGAGACAGAAAGTGAGAAATCACCCCCCAGGAGGATGAGGATGGCCATGCCACAATCCCTTCTCCTCCATTCTCCTCCCGGGATCTTGGGCACGCATGCACACGCACCAGGGTGAGTTTAAGCCACTGGGTCTGGGACTCGAACCATGGTCGACTACATGGGGAAGTTGACTGGAGAGAGACAGCAAGAGAGAAGGAAAGTGAGAAAGCAAGCCACTAGGTCTGACACTCGAACCATGGTCAGCCATATGGGAGTCCAGCTGCCTCAACCACCATACCTTAACCTGACGACCCCATCCAATTTGTTTTTAACAAGATATTTAGACACTATTTTATTGGTTGCCAAATAATTTAAAATATTGGGCCAGATCTTCTCAGGAAATGTGAAAAATAACACCAAGGATATCACTGTTACTGTTATCTTACAATTTTATAGGAATTAAAAGCCTGAAGATACAAACTTATGACTGTTAATACTGCCTCTGGATAGTTTTGACATAGTATATATTAAGGATGGCTTTGTTTAGAAGACTGGCAAAGTGTTCCTGGAACAAACACTGTATCTGACTGCCACAAATCAACAGAATGCAATGGTGCCTGGTGGACATGGTAGAGAAAATGTCAATTTTGAGAAAGGAGTGCTTTTAAAGGCATTTCCTTGGAGGCAGTCAAGGATTTTTTTTTTTTCACATTACTGAAAGACCACCTAACATTGTGACTGCTTTATTTCCTTCAACTAGACTGTCAACGTAGGCATAGGTCAATGTTCCCCAACTATTTTTCTTCTGTCCATTCTGCTGGCTTCAATATTCCATGGTCCACTGTAATCTTTTGGTCTTCCTGCTTTGTGGTCTGGCAGCTGTGCCTGCTATCCGCTGAGCAGTTAGTCTACCAGCTCATAGGTGGCCATCATAATGGCTGTTGGGAATCTGTCTCACCAGATGAGTTGTTAGACCATGGTAGAAAGACCCATAACCTACTTCTTGAACAACCAAAGACAATGTCTGAAAAAAAAAAAGATCTATTTTTTTTTTCCCTCTTCATGTGTTCTTGTTCTTATAACTTCATGCAGATATGCTATTGTAGTGGCACAAGTCTTTATTCCCACAAAAGCTGATGCTTTTTTTCAGACTCTATAATTTTCCATCATAGAAGCAGTCTTATATTCCAGTACTTTATTTGCTTTATACTTTCATAAGTAACAATATGAATAACAGTATCGGATATGTCAGCATAAGAAGCAGACCTGTACCTATGAAATCCTCTAAGTCCATATGCCTGATACACTTCACCAAGCGTATCAGAAGCACCCATTCGCTTTTGCTCACGGTTCCTTGCATCAAGCTGTAACCGAGTCTTTATAAGCCAAATGGGGTTGGGAGCCACTTAACTTCTATTTAATCCTAAGATTTTATCATAGTAATTATTCATTTGAATAAAGCTTTCCTTTTCCTGTCCTTTCTGATCCTAATATTTAATTTTGGCTCTTAGAACAGGCACATTCCAGGAGGAAACTGGAGTAACTGACGTGTAGCATTTACCCTCACTTTATTTGATTCCCTGTTAGGATTCCCCACAATAACGCACACGCACAACTATTAATGTGAAAGCCAGATTTTGTAACCCAGAACTATCCACATTTTTAGAAAGATACCTCCTGGTAAAGATGATGTCTCATTCAAAATACTTTTAGTGTCCCTCAGATCATACCATTTCTCCTTTATACCTACGCAGGTATACCAAAATGACCTGCACCACGAACCATTTCATCCATTGTTTAATCTGAGTTCTATCATCTCCCATGTACTCCCTTCTCTTCTGAACTCAGTGTTGGTCACTAAGATCAGGCGCCGAAGATCTGGTTGCTAAGAGACAAGACGCTGGGAGGGTGGGGACGCTGCACTGCGACAAGTCGGGGCGTGAATGCCAGTGGGGGATAGCGAAGGCGAGGCAAGCTGGGCGGCCGCCTGCCTGCCGCTGCCGCGCGTCCGGCTCCCTCCCGCCCCACAGGAGCTCGCCCCCCATTGGCTCCCCCCG
>NW_006159835.1:3783966-3805717 GCF_000334495.1 Tupaia belangeri chinensis | reverse complement strand
GGCTGCCCGCGAGTGTCCGCACCTACGCGGTGGGGAGCGGGTGAGGGTCGCGGGAGTCGGGCCAGGGCTTGACGTGCCCTGAGGACGCGCCGCGCTTTAGCCTTCCGGCCCCAGGGTCGCAGCGTTTTGGTCCGCTGGTCCTGAGTTCGGGATGCGCTTGTACTTTCTCCTTCGCGATGAAAGCCAACCGCCTGCGTTCCGGTTTGTGGACGGGCCAGGAAGCCTGGTCACAAGGCTGCTCCCGGTCCTAGATGACTCAGTGTTACCGCCCCTCTGCCCTGCCCAAAGGCCTTGAACCTGCCCCGCTGGCCCCGTTCCCTGCCCATCTTGTCACTGCTAGGAAAAAAGTCTCTTGTCTACGAGGGCCTTTTTTTATTTAGAAAAAGAAAAAAATAAAATAAACCTCAGATTTCTGTGGACTTCTATTTGGTGTGGAAGTGACTTAATTACTTTTAGTATTTTACCATGAATGGAAGCGAATTTAGTAGGAGGCCATTTGAACTTGAAGCTTTTCATATTCAGCTGTTTTGGTAATTTGTCCTGTCCAGAATGAGGCACATGGTGACAGCTATTTTGAGAGAATTTGTGTTTTATTAAGGATTATCCATCAGTGTTATCTGTGCCTTTCATACTTACATTTAAACTCTAAAGGATATTTTCTTGAACATTTCTTTAACTATATAATTAATACCAGGTTGTCTTCCCTTGCTCAGTATGATTCAGTTGTGTAAAAGAAATATCAATAGAAAAGGTTTTTTCTCCCACAAATAGTGGGTTAAAAGTATTTTTAAACATGGATAGAATAAATATGTATCATATTTTTGAAATTTTAAATTAATCTTTTTGGAAGTAACCAGGGTCCTTGCCCTCAGTTCCATTTTACACTGTTTTCTTTCTCTTTCTCTCGTTCTTTCCCTTTTCTTTTCTTTTTTTCTTTTTTTTTTAATTTGCCAGAGGGCTATGTGCTTGACTGAGGGAGACAGTGAAAGTGAGACAGCAACCCAAATGGGGCATGATCACACTGCAATCTTTCTCCATTTCTTTCTCCTTTCAGGATTTTGGGCATGCATGCATACATGCCTAACATCTTTCTTGAGCCCCTGGATATGGGACTGGAACCATGCAGCCAGCTATGTGGGATCCAACCACATTAACCACCATGCCTCCAGCTGGCCTGTACAGTGTGTTCTCCAAAGGCCTAAACAGATGATACTAAAATACTCGAAGCCTTAACATGCATCCCAAATTACATAATGTAAAAAGTGGTACATATACCAGGGAAAAGGTAGAGAACCGTGTTCACTAGTGAGAAACCAGGTCCTTCAAGAATGTCATAGAAAACTAAAGTAAATGTTGGAGTTGTGAATCTTCAGTTTGGAAGGGTTCTAAAAGATACATTAAATCTCTCTTTTCTTTTTTAAAGGATTATTATTTTAAATTTGCTATGGGGCATGTGTGCTCACCAGAGAAAGAGAGAGAAAGCAAGCCAATAGGTCTGGAACTCGAGCCATTGTCTGTGGCATGTGGGATTCCAGTGCCTTAACTACCATGCCACCTGTGGACCCCACTGTATCCCTCTTAAGGTTTTGTGACTTTCTCATTAATTCGGCAAACACTTTTGGCAGTATCTGTCTTACTGATCACTCTTCTGAAGAATCAAAAATAGAAGGTCTTGCCCATGACAGAGCCCAGAGTTAAGTGGTTTAAAGAAAAAAGTGAGACTTCTCAGGGCCCTTCCAAGGTTCTGCCAATACTGTTCAAACCTGCTTTCCCAAGATATCATCAAACTCAGCAGCATATATGAAAGGGCATTATTTTACAGTCACTCATTTTTTTCTTTTGACTTGGAGATGACCAATTCTTTAAAAACAAGTGACGTGGGACCAGCAGATGATATAATGGTTATGTCACTGGACTCCCACATGGCCCACCACGGTTCAAGTCCTGGATCCGTCGACTTGAAACTCACACCAGGTATGTGTGTGTGCATGCCCAAACTCCGGAGAGCAGAATAGAGGAGAAAGGATTTCAGTGTGGCCATCCCTCCATGGGGGTGATTTCTTACTTTTTGTCTGTCCCAGTCTCTCCTGCAAGCTCACGTGCCCTGTAGCAAAAAAGCTCTCAAAAAAAAAAAAAAAAGTTCTGTAAAATATCTTTTCAGCTGGAAACCAGGAAGTCCTTTACACTTATTAAAATAATTATTGGGAAATTTTTATGCCAGTAATGGCCAAAGGAGAGAGGGGGAAAATAATAATAACTTACTTATTGAGAACCTTTTATGTGTCACACTGTATGTTGTGTGTTTATAGTACTATTTAATCTTCACAATAACTTTGAAGGTCGGTATAATTTTCCTTATATTACGGCTAAGACAGTTGAAGCCATAAGCTACATTGCTAGAAGCTGGATGAATTTCTAGAACTCTCTATTTTGTTGGTAGCATACTGCCTTGGGATGTTGGAATGTTGCTCTTTCTGCTTTTTTTTATAAAGTTTGTAGTAGGGTGCATGCACTCTCCGGAGAGTGACAGAAAGAGGAAAAGTGAGAAGGCACACCCCAGGTGGGATGGCCATGCTGCAGTCTCTTCTCCGTTCTCTCAGGATTTTGAACATGCAGGCTCTTGTACCCAGCGTGCTTTTCAAGTCACCAGGTTCGGAATTGGAACCATGCTGTTGACCATGTGGGATCCAGCTGCCTTAACCAACATGCTATTGGTTGTCCCTCTTTTTATCTGTTGTATTTATTTTTGTGTTCTGTCCAATCTGAAGATCTCTGGAGTGGTAATGCTAATACTATAAACATTATGTTGTCATCACTTTATGCCAGGTAGCATTTTCCATATGTCCTCATGAACTGAGTACTTTTATCTTTCTTTTACAGATGAGGAAATTGAGGCACAGAGATGAACTAATCTGAACCAGATAGTACCTTAAGTGGTAGAACCAGGATGCAAATTTGGACAGTTTGGCTCCAGAGTCTATACTCTTAACGTCTGTGCTATACTGGCTCTTCAATAAGGTACAGCTCTTTTTAGCAGGGAGCTATGATTTTTAAAGTGCTTGAGTGTTCTTTCTTTGTTTCTTTTTAATGTTCATTCAAACACATGTAGGGTAACTTTATGATGTCTGTCACTTTATGTCCTATGCCAGTGTCTTAAAAAAGCAGTTATATAATCATAGTTAACATTCATGGAGAGCTTATTACATTCCAACCCTTGTGCTGTGTTTTAATTATTTCACATAATCCCCAGCACAATCCTAGAAAGTAGATATTATTATTTTATGCTGCATCTAATTTGTGAGGCGCTTTTGTTGTCTTGAAAACGCTTGCTCAAAATAATCCTTTGATTCTCTCTTCATTGTCAAAGTTATTATCATCACCTAATTTTATTGCTGCAATTCAGCAGTGTTAGATGACTTACCTTATCTAGCTAGCATATGTGAAGAGCTAAAGCTTAAACCAGAGCTTTGGACTCCTGTATACATTGCTTTTTCCTCCCCACTAATCTGTCAGTGAATCTTTGTTTCATACTTCTTATCCAAAAATAGGACTATGTTTTCCATACAAACAGTTTATATTTGGAGATCGTGTTCCCAACCCTAAATTCAATGACAATTGAATCATAGATATCACTAGCCATAAACCTTTGCCATTATTTTAGCCTGTAAATTTATGTTCCAGCTTCAGATATAGTGCCTAAAACATAGAGGGCCTTAGTAAATGTTTCACTAAAATATAATTCTTATTCATATACATTGATACATGAATGTTCCTAAAATGTCTTATTATTATTATCATTTTAATTGCTAGAGGGCGTTTGTGTTCTCCAGAGACAGAGAAAGTAGCCCTTATGGGGTGCGTTCACACCAGAATCCCTTGTCCTTCATTTCACCATCCTATTGGGATTTGTGCTTGACATGTTTCTTGAAGCTGCCAGGACCAGGATTTGAATTATGGTCAACCATGTGGGTTCTGTCTTCCTTAACCTAGAGTACAGGTCTAGACCAGGCATGGGTAATTTCTTTTTCTCTTTGATACCAAAACCCTCTTGCTCTCCCACTTCAAAAACAGAAGCTTTCAAAATTGTTTCATTGAAGTATAACTAATTTCAAAATGTTATTCCCCACCCTCAACCATTATTCCTAGCCATTGTCTCTACCATACCATATCTGTATATTATGAAAAGAGCTTGAATTTGAGAGTTACTTTAACCTGGGTTTGAATCCTTATTCTGCCTCATATTAGCTTTCTGATCTTATATGAATTATTTAACTTCTTTGAACTTCTTTCCTTATCTGGTAAAATTGGCACAATATCCACTTTATAGGGATGTGGTGAGAATTTATTAAAATAGCACATAAAAGACTTAGCACGGTTCCAGGCTTAGTAGATACTCAGTAGATACCAGCTAGTATGTGTCTCTTCTGTTTCTCCAGGACTCCCCTCTGCTTTGACTTTTGGTCAGAATTATATTAATGTGATATGAAAATTAACTATTTTCTAGTATTCTTCACCAGACCCCCTGAGGACAGGGGCTATAAGGCATGGTCATGGGTGGGGATTTTGTCCCTAACATGTGGCATTGGGTTGGGGCTCACTAAATGTTTGTTGAACTATGTCTGCTTGTTAAGCTAGCTAGAGCCCTTTTTCTTGGTGATCCTATTGCCTGAAAGTCTCATAGACCCTTAACTAAGATTAGGAGCACTGGATCTATTATTTAAGGGTTCTTAGATTGAGGAGGTTGTTATAGAGGAGAAATGAGTGAAGAGCCCCGGGAGGAAGCACATTCTACTCTGTAGGAGTGAGTGTGTGTGTGGGGGGGTGGGAGTGGGGAGTGTACCTTGTCATTATATATGAATATTGGTGTATGTGTAAGGATTAAATCTTACCAGACTAGTTGTCACATTGCTTCTGAAGACAAGAGAAGAACTTTCCAAAGAAAAGCTTCTTCAAATTTTTAAAAATTAGCACTAATTGTAGTCATTTATAACTAATAATAATCACAAGACAGGGTAATAATTATTATGCTTAGCCTAAAATGTCAAATTAATTTGGTTTTCAATTTCATTTTTTTTTTTTTTGCATCAATAAAAATTTAGTATGTTGGGACCAGCAGATGGTGTTATGTCGCTGGACTCCCACATAGTGTATCAAGTCCTAGACCCGATGACTTAAAACTCATGCCAGGTGCATGTGCATGTGCCCAAAATCCTGAGAGTAGAATGGAGAAGAGATTGTGGCATGGCCATCCCCTCAGGGGGCTGATTTCTCGCTTTCTTTCTCTCTGTCTCTCTGGCAAGTGCACATGCCGTATAGCAAAAATCTCTCCAAAAAATTCAATATGCTGAGGCTTTGTTATTTGTAGGATGGACTCATAGCAAAACAAAGGGATATTACTGAGGAATAGAAAGAAATTATAATTTTTTAAAATACTTTAAAAGAAAATAAGACTTTTTGGGACCAGCACAGGGCATAATGGCTATGTTTCTGGACTCCCATGTGATCGACCGTGGTTCAGGTCCCGGACCTGGTGGCTTAAACTTATGCCGGGCGCATGTGCATGAGTGCCCAAGATTCCGAGAGGAGAATGGAGGAGAAGGGATTGCAGCGTGGCCACCCACCCTGGGGGGTGATTTCTCACTTTCTGTTTTTCTGTCTCTCTCTGTCATTCTGGCGAGTGCATACTCCCTATAGCAAAAACCTCTAAAGAAAAAAAAGAAGACTTTTAAGAAGATAAATTATATTTAACCTTTTCCCCCATTGTTTTATTATGAAAAAATTTGAGCATACAGCAGAATCAAAAATAATTTTATAGTGAACACCCATATACTCACTCCCTAGATTCTACTGTTAGTGTTTTATTATGCCTTTTTTTATAGCTTACTGCAGTCATCAAATAGGTATTTTTAATGCATTTTTTTAATTTCTAGAAAAACAGTTCTCATAGTTTTTTTTTTTCCTAAAACATTTTTTTTAACTTAATTAATTTACATTCATTCCCTAAGCATCGTCACAGCCACTACATACAAAATGTGATTTCCCATTCAGGATATATTGCATAGTGGCTTAATCATGCATGTTATCATCAATAATTTTCTATTTCTAGTTTCATATAAAAATATATATATACACACACACATTTTTTAACCCCTATTTCTGACCCTCTGCCCCTTCCCACCCTCTTCTCACACTATCTCTGGTATCTACAGTTGTCTTCCATTCCTCTCCTCACCCCCATTTTATTGATGACACAATTTCTTAAATAATCTAACTACTGTCAATAGCAAATTCAGGTGATAATTTCAAGAAAAGCAGTTTTAACTTTAATAAATCAAAGAAATGCTAAGGAACTTTGCTTAAAACTTAAAGCCAGGAAACAGATTAGGATTCTGTTCAAATAGTAGGTACATGAACCTATCGGCAGCTCAAGACGAGACAAAAATCCTTAACGCTGGACAACAGAGTCTAGAAGAAAATCAGCAATATTTTAGTCAAAAGTCATAAAATACTGTTTCACCAGTTCAATCTCATGTACTTAAACGATCTTCTGTTGTGGTTCGATCTTCCTGACTGAATTCTAGATATAATATTCAACTCCAGACTTGTCCCTATGATTAAGTTGGCTATTTTCTTAGTTTTTGAATTCTTATTTCTGTGTGTCTGAATTTAATTTTCCTGGTATAGCACTCCCTTGAGAACTTCTTGGAGATCTTGTCTGGCGCTGGTAAATTCTTTCAGGTTTTGTTTATCTGAGAATGTTCGTGTCTTTTCTTCCCATATGAAGGATAATCTTGCTGGGTAAAGTATTCTTGGTTGAAATTGCTTTTCCCTTAACACTTAGAATATATTTTCCCATTCTTTCCTCACTCACATTGTTTCTGATGAGAGGTCTGCTGTTAGCCTGATGGGATATCCTTTTTAGGTAACTTGTTTTTCTTTTGCCAATCTTAGTATCTTGTCTTTGTCTGTGGTTTTGGTCTGGCTATAATGTGTCTTGGAGACAATCTTCTTGGGTTGATTCTATTTGGGGTCCGTTGTATTTCTTGGGACTAAATCTTTGAGTGCTTCTCTAGGTTTGGAAAATTTTCTTGCAGGATTTCATAGAATAGATTACCAATGCCCTTATGAGTCTCTTCGCCTTCTGGGATACCAATTATCTGGACATTTGGACATTTGATGGTATCTGGTATTTCTCATATATTATTCCCATTTTGGAGGGGCAATTTACTCAGTCTTTGTGGTGGATTTTTCTAGGCCAGCAATTTGCTCTTCTACATCTGAGATTTCTGTATGATCTAGTCTGCTTTTAATACTTTCAAGGGAGATTTTGACTTCCTGTATTGTGGCCTTCATTTGATTCTTTTTAAAGTGTGTAATTCCTCTTTTAGATCTTGTAAGAATTTCCTCACCTCCTGGAACTCGTCATCTCCTCCTTTCTCTTCCGTAGTTCATTGTCTCTCTTCTCTTCCATCTCTGTTAGCTTTGCCATTATGAATATGCTAAATTCTTTATCAGACATTTCTATGATTTTCATTGAACTGTCTGTGAATGAAGAGGAGCTATTCTTTTCCCTTGGAGGAGAGGTATTTTCTTGCTTATTTCTTGTGGCTCTGTGGTGATTTCTAGTCATCTGATGGATGATGTGTTTCTTCCTAAACTTAAAGGTCAATCTGAACGTTCAGAGTGAGCAGAAAGAGGAGTGAGCAGAAAGAGGTGATCTGGAATCTCTTTGCCATTCTGTTTTGATCCCACTTGAGTTTGTGGGCTGGAGGCTAAATTATCAGTAGAAAATCTTCATTTCTCTTTTTCTCCTGAAATCACTAGTTCTCAGGAGCCATGAAGGTGTCTTCCCTGTTTTATTATGCTTTAATATTTTTACACATCTGTCCATCTTCCTATGCATTCATTTGTCAATCCGTAATATTCAAATGCTTTTTTATTTGAAGGGATTTGAGCTGAAAATTTTGTTTAGGTCAGTTTTATGTTTACATAGTAGATAATTTTTAGGAATGAATTACAGCTGCTCCATATCATTCTGAAAACATTTTGATTTCAGATATAAATAAAGCTCTTTGTCCTCTTTCCCATTCCTAGTTCCAAAAGATGAGTCGTGGATATTCAGAAAACAACAATTTCCTCAACAATAATAACCAAATGGTGCTGGACATGATCCTTTATCCACTAATTGGCATCCCTCAGACCATCAACTGGGAAACCATAGCAAGGCTCGTGCCTGGATTAACACCCAAGGACGTAAGTAACAGCGTGCCACCCTCCCCCCACCACCCCACATAGCGTCTGAAAAAATCAGAAAAAGTAACCAGTATATAGGAACAGCAGCTAAGAGAAAATACTTGTCTGACATATTTGTATGCACATGTTAACACTATACTCATCTATAAAGGAACAGCAACTGAGAGAGAGAAAATATGTGTATGCCTGTATTAACACTATCTATATACCTATATGATTTTACCAGACACAAACTATATAAATTATGTATTAAATCACATGATATATTTAAACTCAGCCTCATCTTACATGCTTACAACAAGTGGAGAGTCACTAATAATATCTTAATTTAAGCAGTAGAAGTGTCCATGTCAGCCTGGCCATCGTGGCACAGGCATTTGGGGTACTGCTGCATGATACTAGGGATCATGTAGGAAGGCTCCAGGTTCACATCTCTGGTCTGCTTCAACACACCAGGCACACCCATGATCCTGGCTCACTACAGGACTAAGGGAAGACAGTGATGTGCAGTCCCTGATGAGGGTGCCTGTGTCTTTGTCTCTGTGTATGTCTCTCTCTGCTCTTTCTTTCTCTCAGGAAATAAACTTCAAAAAATTAAAATCTGGGGCCAGCAGGTGGCATGGTAGTTAAGGTACTGGACTCCCATGTGGCCAACCATGGTTCAAGTCCCAAACCTAGCAGCTTGAAAATTACATCAGTCCTGTGTATCAGTAGCCTCATGCCCAGTGGTGTGAGGTCATGCCACAATTCCTTTTCCTCCATTTTTCCATTCTACGGAGATTTAGGGCATGCATGCACACATGCCCAGCCTGTTTTTTAGACCACCAGTGCCGGGACTCAAAATGCATTCGGGCATGTGGAATCTGGCTCCCTTAAGCACTAAGTTGTGGGGCCAGCCCATAAAGTATACAAATAACAAACATACTGTTTTGCTGCTGGCTTCTTTCACTTAGCATATTGTATCCCAATGGTGTTCTTTGAAGCAGTTTTTAATTTTGATAAAGTCCAATTTCTCTAATTTTTTTTTGTTGCTTCTGCTTATAATGATACACATAAAATTTTATTACATAAGTCCTAAGTTTAAGATTACAAAGATTTATGCTATGTTTTTCTTTTAAGAGTTTTATACTTAGTTCTATATTTTAGTTTTGATGTACTTTGAATTAATCTTTATATATGGTGTCAGGTAGAGGGGGAAAATAAGAAAATAAGAATTTGCAGGACCAGCAGATGGCATAATGGTTACATCACTGGACTCTTAGGTAGTTGACCATGGTTTGAGTCCTGGACCAGGTGGCTTAAAACTCATGCCAGGTGCATGTATGTGTGCCCAAAATCCCAAGAAGAGAATGGAGGAAAAGGGATTGCAGTATTGCCATCCCTCTGTGGGGGGTGATTTCTTGTTTTCTGTCTTTCTGTGTTTCCAGTGACAACATGTGCCCTATAGCAGAAATTTCTCAAAAAAAAAAAAGAAGAATTCAATCTTATTCCTGGTGGAAATTCATATAATATGAGAATAAAGACCCTGTTCCTCATTAAATAATTAAAATTATTGGGGCCAGCAGATTGCATAGCAGTTATGTTGTTGGACTCCCACATGGCTGACCACAGTTTGAGTCCTGGAGCTGGTGGCTTGAAACTCATATTGTGTGTGTATACAGCATGCCTAAAATCCCAGGAGGAGAATGGAGGAGAAGGGATTACAGTGTAGCCATCCCCCCAGGGGGGTGATTTCTTACTTTCCCTCTCACTGTCTCTGTTTCTCTCTCTCTTTCTCTCTCTCTCTCCCTCTCTTCCCCTTTGTCTCGGGCAAGCATACTCTAAGGCAAAAACTTCTAAAAATTTTTAATTATCAGCTGATAATAGATAAAGACCAAAGGGAAATATGATTGATTAAGACACTCTTCTTTTTTTTTTTCTTTTTTCTTTTTTATTTGAGAGGTTTTTGCTATAGGGCACATGTGCTCGCCAGACAGAGAGAGAGACATAGAGACAGAAAGCGAGAAATCACCCCCCCAGAGGGGATGGTCACGCTGCAATCCCTTCTCCTCCATTCTCCTCTTGGGACCTTGGGCATGCACACACACGTGCCCGGCATGAGTTTTAAGCCACTGGGTCTGGGACGCGAACCGCGGTCGACTACGTGGGAGTCCAGCGACATAGCCATTATGCTAACTGCTGGTTCCCAAGACACTCTTCATTTTCTACAAGGGCATAAACACATGCCTTTCAATTAAAATTTTTAATAATATTTTATCCTAAATTTTGAGAGAGAAAAAAGTGAGTCAGAGGTTTTGTATATTGAAACATGTACAAATTTTCTAGATGTTACTCAACAGATTAATATTCAGTTACAAAGAAAGATTATTAAAAAAAAAATCTTTAGGGGCCAGCAGGTGGCATGGTGGTTAAGGCACTGGACATTCCCACATGGCTGACCATGGTTCGAGTCCTGGACCTGGTGGCTTGCTTTCTCACTTTCCCTCTTTCTCTCTCTCTCTGTGTGTCTCCATGGTCAAATTAAAATAAATAAATAAATAAATAAACACAAAATTAAATAAATAATTATTTTAAACAAAAACTCTTTAAATAGAGGGCAAGAATTTTTTTTTTTAAATCCCTAAATTTGGACCAGCCAATGGCACAGTGGTTAAAGTAACTGGATTCCACAGGCCAACTATGTGGTACCCAGACCCTTCAGCTTGAAAAACACAACAGGCACTTGCGCGTGCATGCCTAAAACCCCTAAAGGTGGAAGAAATGGAGAAGGGTTTGCAGCATGACCATCCTGCATAAGAAGTGCTGTCTCACCTTCTCTCTCTTTGTGTCTGGCTTTCTCTGGTGAAAGCATGTGCTTCTGCCAAATTTTTTTTTAAAAAAAGAAAAATTCCAAACCTTTGCTTCTTTCATTTTATTTCATGACAGTGTGCAAAAAGGTTTGATGAACTGAAGAGCAGTGGAAGCTCACCTGTTGACAATCAGTATAATCCCCTAATGGCTGCTGGAGAGAGTCCTGTTGAAACATTAGCCACATATATCAAAGCCTCGCTTCTTGACACACACGGAGAATTTCAGGAGACTCCAGCTGGTCAGGATGCCAGTTCCCTAACAGGTAAAGATTTAAAATAAAACACAGTATTTGTCTTACTGCAAAATAGTATGCATTCCAACCAAGTTTCTTTCTTTGTTTAAAGGCTAATGTAAACACTAATAGAAAAATCTGTTAGTATGTATATCTTCCCAAATTTTAAAAATTGTATTTGTCTTGGCTATGTTTAAAAAATAGTTTTAAGTATTAGTAGGTAGATCAAAAGCTATTACCAGTAAAAAAGTTTATCAAGATTTCCTTTACTAATCTGTTAGCCTAGTTATTTAATATATTATTTATTATTTACTGTGAATATTCTTTTATCCTTTTTTTTTTTTTTTTGGAGAGGTTTGTGCTATAGGGCGCGTGCGCTTGCCAGAGAGACAGAGAGAGGCATAGAGACAGAAAGCGAGAAATCACCCCCTGGGGGGATGGTCATGCCGCAATCCCTTCTCCTCCACTCTCCTCTCGGGATCTTGGGCACGCACACACGCGCACCCGGCGTGAGTTTTAAGCCACCGGGTCCGGGACACGAACCGCGGTCGACTACGTGGGAGTCCAGCGACATAGCCATTACGCTAACTGCTGGTTCCCTCTTTTATCTTTTTAAAGAATTATTTTATCTAACTTTATTTTTTTATTTAAATTTGACCAGAGAGGGACAGAGGGAAGCGGGGAGAGAGAGAAAGAAAGTGAGAAAGCAAACTGCCAGGTCTGGGACTCAAATCGGGTCAGCCATTTGGGAGTCCAGTGTCCTTAACCACCATACCACATGCTGGCCCCTCTTTTAGCTTATTTAAAAGAGATTTGACTTACACACTTTTATTTTTTTTCTGAAGAAATCTTGCTTGTCTCTCACATTATCTTTTTCATAGCTATTCTTTATTGTTGTCAACAAGAGTGTCAAATGACACATAGGAAGGAAGAACAGATGTTTTCTCCAATTAAATTAGAAATAAAAACTTTTTTTTTTTTGAAATAATAACTTTTTAAAACTCAGAGTGTAGTGAGTTATATCCTAGTAACAGCAGAGTATTGATATAAAACTTTGGGCCATTAGAAGGCCTAGTGGTTACATTGCTGGACTCCGACTTGGCTGACCACAGTTTGAATCCTAGACCTGGTGGCTTGAAACTCACAATAAATGTGTGTGCATGCATGCCCAAGATCCCAGGAGGAGAAGGGATTGCAGCATGCCCAGCCCCGGAGGGGTGATTTCTTACTTTCCCTCTCACTGTCTCTTTCTTTCTCCAGCAAGAGCACAGGCCCTAAAGCAGAAAACTCTTTTTTTTTAAAAAAAAAAAAAAAAAAGTAGTTTCAGGAAGAGAAAACTATGTCGTTGGCTTTTGACTATTTGAGCCCTGTTTGTCTACAGCACTTCAGTACTTTTTGAAATCCTCATTGTAACCTTAGCAATTTGCAGTCTGTTTTTTGGTACTGTTTCTTCCATATATCTTTTAAGGGAAAATGCCATCTAACAAGTACCATTTTAACCAACCTTAGAAATCATGCATTTACAATTATTACCATTCAATAAGTAAAAATCCAGTCTCAGCTGGAAACACTAACTCCCCCCTTTTTCCGTATGTGTTTGTTTCTGTATTTAAGGAAGACATAGTCTAGCTTCCACAAGGAATTGTTCTTCAGAAAGTGAAAATTGTACTGCACGTAATGGTGGAGAAAAGACTGAAGAATCTGAAGGGTAGGAGGCTGGTTGTTTGCTAGATAAGGTTTAATATTAACTTTAAGTTGTAAAATATATGACATGTGATCATGTACATCAATTTCTATAATTTAAGAATTTCACATTACATAATTGCTGAAATGATTGAAATCAACCTAGTTCATATATTGAACTATAAACAGTTGCTTACTTCTAAACATATGGCTTACTCATGTTGTTATTTATAAATTGAGCTACTATTTTCCACCTTTAAAAATCCACTTTATATTTGTAAATATTCAAAATAAAATCTATTAATGTAATACTTTGAAAAGTGAATTTTTGCGGCCAGCAGGTGGTGTAGTAGGTAAAGTGGTGGACTCCCACAGGGCTGACTTCAGTTCAAGTCCTGGACCTGTCAGCTTGAAATGCAAGTCAGGTGTGTGTGTGTGTGCGTACCCAGAACTCTGAGAGAATAGAGGAGGAGGGATTGCAGTGTGGTCATCCTCCTAGGGGGTGAATTCTCACTTTCTCTCTGATGAGTGCACATATCCTATAGTAAAAATCTCTCCAAAAAAAAAAAAAAAGTAAAATTTAATACCCAAAAATCTATGCCATTATTTCTCTGACTTTATTAAAGAAACTAGATATTTTTTAAATTATTTGAATGTAATTATTCATTATAGAAACATTTAAAAATTAGTATATGCTTTGAGTCAGCCAGAGGTGTGGTGGTTAAGGCAGCTGGATCCCACATGGCCATCCAAATAGTTTGATTCCTGAACCTGGTGACTTGAAAACACACTGGGATGTGTGTGTGTGTATATGTCCAAAATCTTGAGAGGAGAATGGAGGAAATGGGAGGAGGACATGACCATTTCTGCTGGAAGGTCCTTTCTCACTTTCTCTCTTTCTCTTGTCTTTCTCCAGTGAGCACGTGCACCATAGCCAATTAAATTTAAAAATTAGAATGTGTCTTCTAAGATATTGTAAGTTTTGATAGGCTGGTTTTATTATGCCTATTTCATATACAATAAACTGCACATATTAAAAGTGTTCACTTTGATGAGTATGAAAGATGAGTGTACCATATAGCCATCACCCAAAATCATGTATACAATTTATTTTTAGCATTTCTGAAAGTTCTTTTGCCCACATTTAGTTTTCATGGATTTTTGTTTTAAGGTTTTTTTGTTTTGTATTGTTTTGTTTTATGTCTTGAGGTATGGGTACTTGCCACAGAGAGAGAGCAAGTGAGAGCCCCGTCTCTGGGCGGGGGTTGGGGAGATGGCCATGTCACAGTCCCTTCTCCTCCACTCTCCTCTTAGGATTTTGGGCATACACACGTACCTGGCATTATTTTCAAGTCACCAGGTCCAGGATTTGAACTGCAGTCAGCTATGTGGAAATATAGTGCCTTAACCGTCACATCTCCTGCTGGCCCCAGTTTTAATGTTTTTTTAAACAACTTTATTAATATATCATTCACATACCATGAAATTTATCTTCTTGAAAAAGTTCTGGCGGTAGATGGTGGTGATAATTACACAATAATGTGACTAAATTAATACTTAATACCACTGACCTGAATGAACACTTACCAGTGGTTAAAATAAGTTTTACGGTATATACTTTTTTCCACAACAGAAAAACATTCACCCTTTTGAAGTGTACAGTTCAATGACTTTGGTTTATTCACAAGAGAATTTTTTTTAATTGATAGGCTTGTTTATGTAACAAAAATTGCCAAATAATTTTTTTACTGAAATTATCTCATATTTCATCCTATAGTGTGAAAAGTCACAGCAACTTTACTTTTCATTACACTGGTTATTACTTGTTTATGTTCTGACCGTATTTTTTTAGAAGAACAGTTTGTAAAAAGTTACTTGAATTTTTTGACTTTGATAAAGCATTGATGATAATACTTTTTCTAATTAGTGAAGTTCAGTTACACATAATAAATTTATGTTCTAGGACAGCATGTCTCTTCCAATTTATTATCTTCCTTTTGTCATGACACGAAGGCAGATGTGGATCACACTGATGTTTCTGTTTTTTCTTTTTTTAATTTGCCATAGGACACGTGTGCTATTGGTGGATGTGCAAAAGCACCCCTCATGGGACATAATCACACCGCAATCCCTTCTCCTTTTCTCCCTTCTTTTGAGATTTTGGGCAGACCCACATACCCAGCATGTTTCTCAAGCTGTTGGGTCTGGAATTTGAACTACTTAGTCGGCCATGTGAGATCCAGCCACCTCACCACCATGCCACTAGCTGGTCCCTGCTGTTTCTTTTTGAGGTGATATAATATTCAAAGAAGGTAAATTAAACTAGAATATAATTTTTGAAGCAAACGTTCTGATGCATCATCTAAACATCTTCCTTTAAAAATATGTAAGACTTGGGACCAGCGGTTAGCGTAATGGCTGTGTCGCTGGACTCCTATGTAGCTGACCATGGTTCGAGGCCCAGACCTGGTGGCTTAAACTCATGCTGGGTGCGTGTGTGAGCATGGCCAGGAGCCCGAGAGGAGAATGGAGGAGAAGGGATTGTGGTGTGGCCATCCCCCCTGGGGGGTGATTTCTCACTTTCTGTCTTTCTGTCTCTCTCTGTCTTTCTGGTGAGGGCACGTGCCCTATAGCAAAAATCTCTCCCCCCAAAAAAAATGTAAGACTCATAATTGTGAGTATACTCTTAAGAAACCTTTACCTGTATTTATTAGTTTATATTAATGAATGCCTAGAAGCAAATTTTCTTGCCATTAAAAATGACTAAGGCACTGGCCCCATAGCCTGGTGGCTGGGGAAGTCAAATCTCACATGGCCAACTGTGGTTCAAGTCCTATCCCTGGCAGCTTAAAGAACACCCCAGGTGCATGTGCATGTATACCCCAAATCCTGACAGGGTGGGAAGTTGGAGAAGGAATTGCAGCATGACTGCACCATCAGGACATGCTTTCTCCCTCTTTTTTCTGTCTCTTTCTGGTGAGTGCATACATCCTCTGGCAATTAAAAAAACAAAGTAAGCCATACTAATTTTTCATTTGATTTTTTAATGAATAATTTTAGTATTAGTATTTTCCTATTTTAAAAAGCGTGAACATTTTAGTACAGTGTTTAATCATTATCTTTCTCTCAGACTCATAACTAAATAGAAGTGTTGTTTTATGTTTCTCACAAGACTGTTACTTAGTTTATCTTTGTGAATCACTATATTTATAAACTTTATTTAATGTATAACTTGAAAAATTAAATTTTAAACCATGCAAATTATTAACATTTTAGTAACAGTATTTTTGTTAAGTCAATAGCATGCTAAAATTAGTCATAATTTAAGATATAGTCAAGTTAGCAAGACACTTGGAAAATTCTGAATGTCAAAATCCTCTAAAATTGATTTTGTAGTAAAAAATTTTCAAAAAAACCTCCAATAAATGTCTGTATTCTTGGCTCTTCTTCTAAAACTCTAATGATTTCATTTCTGTGTAACATTTTTTATAAAGGCCAAACATGGTGATCCATGTATGTGATGAAGCAAAAAACTTGAAAGAAGATTTTATTTGCCCACGAGATCTTTTGATATCAGAAATGAAGTACTTTGCTGAATATTTATCTATGGATGCCCAGCGCTGGGAAGAGGTGGACATTTCAGTTCATTGTGACGTTCACATTTTCAACTGGTTGATAAAATATGTTAAAAGGAATACTAAGGAGAATAAAGATTGTGAGATGCCCACTTTAGGTAAAAGACAATCTATTTCTTATTTTGTAGTGAAATTTGTGTGTCACTTGATAATTTCTTCAGGCCAAGTGAAATGTGGAAAATAGTATGAACATTAATATTTAGACTCAAATTAGTGATAGCCTTTTAGGAAACTAATACCTCATCTTTGTTAGTAAATTATAGTAAATTTATGGCAAATGACAGACTGAATCAGCAGTTCTCAACATATGGTAATGTGTACCACTGGGGTCTTCCAGACCCTTTTATAGAAGTGTCAGCAAGGTCAAAACAATTTGCATAGTAATACCAAGATGTTATTTTCCTTTTTCACTGTGTTGACATTTGCTCAGATGGTACAAAAGCAGTGGTGGGTAAAACTGTTCGAGCTTTAGCCCAAATCAAGGAAGGGCATCAAAGCATGCTAGTAGTATGTATTCTTTGTATTCTTCAACACCGTGTATTCATAGTTATAAAAGAAAAAAAGGAAAAGAAGAAATCCAGTTTCATTTAACGTCCTTAGGGCCAGCAGGTGATGTAATGGTTAAGGCGCTGGACTACCATGTGGTCAACAGCAGTTGGAGTCCAAAACCTGGAAACTTGAAACTCATTGTCCTATCCCTGGCAGCTTAAAGAACACCCCAGGTGCATGTGCATGTATACCCCAAATCCTGACAGGGTGGGAAGTTGGAGAAGGAATTGCAGCATGACTGCACCATCAGGACATGCTTTCTCCCTCTTTTTTCTGTCTCTTTCTGGTGAGTGCATACATCCTCTGGCAATTAAAAAAACAAAGTAAGCCATACTAATTTTTCATTTGATTTTTTAATGAATAATTTTAGTATTAGTATTTTCCTATTTTAAAAAGCGTGAACATTTTAGTACAGTGTTTAATCATTATCTTTCTCTCAGACTCATAACTAAATAGAAGTGTTGTTTTATGTTTCTCACAAGACTGTTACTTAGTTTATCTTTGTGAATCACTATATTTATAAACTTTATTTAATGTATAACTTGAAAAATTAAATTTTAAACCATGCAAATTATTAACATTTTAGTAACAGTATTTTTGTTAAGTCAATAGCATGCTAAAATTAGTCATAATTTAAGATATAGTCAAGTTAGCAAGACACTTGGAAAATTCTGAATGTCAAAATCCTCTAAAATTGATTTTGTAGTAAAAAATTTTCAAAAAAACCTCCAATAAATGTCTGTATTCTTGGCTCTTCTTCTAAAACTCTAATGATTTCATTTCTGTGTAACATTTTTTATAAAGGCCAAACATGGTGATCCATGTATGTGATGAAGCAAAAAACTTGAAAGAAGATTTTATTTGCCCACGAGATCTTTTGATATCAGAAATGAAGTACTTTGCTGAATATTTATCTATGGATGCCCAGCGCTGGGAAGAGGTGGACATTTCAGTTCATTGTGACGTTCACATTTTCAACTGGTTGATAAAATATGTTAAAAGGAATACTAAGGAGAATAAAGATTGTGAGATGCCCACTTTAGGTAAAAGACAATCTATTTCTTATTTTGTAGTGAAATTTGTGTGTCACTTGATAATTTCTTCAGGCCAAGTGAAATGTGGAAAATAGTATGAACATTAATATTTAGACTCAAATTAGTGATAGCCTTTTAGGAAACTAATACCTCATCTTTGTTAGTAAATTATAGTAAATTTATGGCAAATGACAGACTGAATCAGCAGTTCTCAACATATGGTAATGTGTACCACTGGGGTCTTCCAGACCCTTTTATAGAAGTGTCAGCAAGGTCAAAACAATTTGCATAGTAATACCAAGATGTTATTTTCCTTTTTCACTGTGTTGACATTTGCTCAGATGGTACAAAAGCAGTGGTGGGTAAAACTGTTCGAGCTTTAGCCCAAATCAAGGAAGGGCATCAAAGCATGCTAGTAGTATGTATTCTTTGTATTCTTCAACACCGTGTATTCATAGTTATAAAAGAAAAAAAGGAAAAGAAGAAATCCAGTTTCATTTAACGTCCTTAGGGCCAGCAGGTGATGTAATGGTTAAGGCGCTGGACTACCATGTGGTCAACAGCAGTTGGAGTCCAAAACCTGGAAACTTGAAACTCATTGTGGGCATGTTTGTGTGCATTCCCAAAATCCCAAGAGAATGGAAAAGGGATCGCAGTGTAGCCATGCTGGGGGGGGGGATGATTTCTCTCTTTCTGTCTCTCTGTCTCTTTGGCGAGTACACACATCCTATAGGAGAAATGTCTAAAGAAAAATGCCCTTGAAAGCAGTAAAATTTACTAATACTACATTTCAACATTTGTGTGTATATATCTTTTTCATATTCAGTGATGAAATGGGAAGTGCATTTCTGTGGCACACTAGCTTATGGTTGTCTTGAGAAAAAGAACTTGTGCGATTGAGTTCACTGTGAGCTAAGCTAGCTGCATTTTTGTTTTTTTGTTTTTTGTTTTTTAGGTTTGTACCATGGGGCAAATGTGCTTGCAGGAGACAGAGAGAGAGAGGAAAACTGAGAAATCAACCCCTTCATGGGGTGTACCCACACCACAGTCCCTTCTCCTCCATTCTTCTCTTGGGATTTTGGACATGTACGCACCCATGCCCATCATGAGTTTCAAACCACTGGATTCAGGTTTGGAACCACAGTTGGCCATCTGGGAGTCTAGCACCTAATCCACCATGCTACCTATTGGCCCCAACTAGCTGCTCTTTTAAAAATAGAAAACCATTTTTACTTGTAAGAATGACTGAATCATATGGTTATTCAGACTTATGTATTTGGCATACTTTTTTTTTTTTTTTTTTTTTAATGAGCTGGTTGTTTAAAGGAAACTGACAAATTTTTGTCAGTGCTAAAATTAAAACTTTCAAGTGGCAATTATTAAATAAAATTCCATAAAACTTACCTGCTACCATTTGATCAAAGGCTTTTCTAATGAGATTGATATTCATATTACAAAAAGTGATTTTTCAGAGATTGGCAGGTGGCGGTTGAGGGTCTAGACTCCCACACGGTCAACCATGGTTTGAATCCTAAACCTGATAGCTTGCTTTCTCACTTTCCCTTTCTCTCTGGTCAAATTTAAAAATAATAACGACAAATAAAATTAAATAAATAATTCTTTAATTATTTTAATTTATTTTAAAGAATTATTTGTTTAGTTCCATTTGTTGTTATTATTGATTGTTATTATTATTATTATTTAATTTGACCAGAGAGAAAGGGAAAGTGAGAAAGCAAGCTGCTAGGTTTGGGACATGAATTGTGATCAGCCATGAGGGAATCCAGTGCTTTTAACTACCATGCAACCTGCTGGCCCCTTAATTTTATTTTTTATTATTCTTAAAATTTTGTTATAGGGCATGTGCACTCACCAGAGAGGAAGAGACAGAGAATGTGAGAAAGCAAGTTGCCCTGTCCAAGATGTGACCATGGTCAGTCATGTGGGAGTTCAGTGCCTTAACCACCATGCCTCCTGCTGTCCCCCCAAATGTGATTTTTTAAAAATACATTTTACAATGAAATATTTTACCATTTGGAAGATCTGCATAACTCTGAGCCAGTCTTTCCCAAACGATTAATGCATTTTTTTAAAAATCACATGTGCCTTAAAAATATATTCAAAGTACAAGGTAAATCAGTGAATTGTGTTATTACAAAAGTAGGAAAGGTTCGTCGATATGGTTTCAGATTCTGTTGCAACTAACATTTAAGAAACTACCGTGTATCAGGACCAGCAGTTAGTGTAATGGCTATGTTGCTGAACTTCCACGTAGCCAGCTGCGGTTTGAGTCCCAGACCTAGTGGCTTAAACTCACGCCAGGCGTGTGTGCATGCGTGCCCAAGATTCCAAATGGAGGAGAAGGGATTGAGGCGTGGCCATCCCCACTGGGGGGTTATTTCTTGCTTTCTGTCTCTATGTCTCTCTCTGTCTGTCTGGCGAGTGCACGCGCCCTATAGCAAAAAACCTCCAAAAAAAAAAAAAAAAAAAGGAAAGAAACTACCAGGTATGTATCAGGTTTTGGTGTAACATCAAAGAAGGCTATCCGCAAAATGAATGCAGAAACAGGTATGAGAATACAGCTGTCTTCTATTAAGTAAAACATTGAAGAGATTTGCAAAAAAAAAATTAAATAGTGCTACTCTTTTTTCTAAGTAATTTTTTTAAAATACAATTATTTTTCACAAAAATATGTTAACATGTAAAGGGTTTATTATTTTTTAAATGAATAAATATTTTAAAGATTTCTCTTTTAATTTCTAATTTAGTAAATACTGATAGAAATAACTCACACAAAAGTTTTTTAGGATTCTCGATTTTTAGGATTGTAAAGAGGTCCTGAGATTGAAAATTTGAGAACCAGTGATCTAAATGATAACAAGAATAATTACTAAGAAATCATTCACTGGGCATAGATTTACAGAGGATATCACACTTATGGTTTAATAAAATCTTCTCATTCACTAGACTTGCTATTTGTAGCAGTATCAAACATTTCTAAGTTCTTATTGTTAGTATATACTGACAGTGTAGAAGTTTTCTGAAGAAGTTTGTAGTTAATTTTTAAAATTTATTTATTTAAATGGCCAAATTAATGAGAAGGGGTTTTAGTGGTTCTTAAATAAAAAGGACAAGATTGGTAAATCAAAATTTTCAGCCAGAGTACAGAGATTTCAGACTACCCAGTTATGAAGTTATGTGTGAGGCAGAAATAAAAATATGAACAGAGAAAAATTATTGTTTGTTCAGCATAATTATGTGTGTAGTAAAGGTAAAAGAAAGGGAGGAAAACTAGCATTCTGTTATCTTTAACCTTAAATCAGTAACTACAAATGTAATAAACTATTAGAAAAGAAATCTTTTTTTTTCATGTAACCAGAAAAACTATCAAAATGCCTACTTAAATCTCATAATCTGGATACTGGTTCTTATTTCCTGAGGAGCTTTTCACTAGCTGTTTCCTCCCTCCATCATTTCTATTTGAGATGTTTTAATCTAGAGTTGCTGCTTAGGGA
>NW_006159835.1:3777882-3782913 GCF_000334495.1 Tupaia belangeri chinensis | reverse complement strand
GAAAGATTGGGATTACTTATTTTAATCACTGTGTGATCTTATATTAGGATTGTCTTAGTAATGTAATGGTGGAAACTCAGGTGTTTTTGTTGTGTTTTTTTTTTTTTTTCTTTTTCTTAAATATATCTCATGGGGGAATAACAGACTTACCAAAGCTGTAGTATTAGGCTACATCTTCCTTTTCCTATCCATATGTCTGAAGGTCACTCAGTATACTTTTAGGAAATAACTAACTCTTTTTTTAAAAAAGAATTATTTTATTTAACTTTATTTTTTTTTTTTTGTTTCTTTAATTTGATCAGAGAGCGAACAAGAAAGAGAGAAGGAAAGTGAGAAAGCAAGCTGCCAGTTCCAGGACTCGAACCGTCCTTAACCACCACACCACCTCTTGGCCCCAAGAAAATAATGCACTCTTCTGTAGTAGTAAATATGTTTATTACCTTTCATAATCTTTTTAAATTAAATATTTGTTCATGATAAGCATTGAACTCTTCTAAAAGTAACTTTTACTAATAACAAATGCTCATTTGTTTGTTTCTTCATGAGAGAGAAAGAGAGGAGCACCCCCAGCAGTCTTCATACTAAAATCTACCTCATCCAGCCAGGGTCATAAGAATGCCCAGCATGGGACCAGCAGTTAGCGTAATGGCTATGTCGCTGGACTCCCACGTAGTCGACTGCGGTTCGCGTCCCAGACCCGGTGGCTTAAACTCACACTGGGCGCGTGTGCGTGCGTGCCCAAGATCCCGAGAGGAGAATGGAGGAGAAGGGATTGCGGCGTGGCCATCCCCCCAGGGGGTGATTTCTCGCTTTCTATCTCTCTGTTTCTGTCTGTCTGATGAGTGCACTAGCCCTATAGCAAAAACCTCTCAAAATAAATAAATAAATAAATAAAGAATGCCCAGCATGTGCAGAAACCTCAGAATGGGAACCTGGAACTTTCCCATGTGGTTTCAGCATCACAGAGTGATACATCTATTTTTAAACCTTTTTTTAAAGGATTATTTATTTTATTTATTATTTATTTTTTATTTAACTTTTCTTTCTTTTTTTTTTTTTTTCTGTCTTTATTTTTATTTGGCCAGAGAGGGACAGAGCGAGAGAAGAGTAAGAGAAAGTAAGAAAGCAAGCTACCAGGTCTGGGATTCAAACCACGGTTGGCCATGTGATAATCCAGCACCCTTAACCACCATGCCACCTACCAGCCCCCACAGAGTGATATTTTACCACTGTGCTACCAATGGCTGGCCATAGCCACTCTTAGTTGTTTAAAAATTTTCTCCTTGTGACTTTTGTTTGTGATGAATTATATTCTCAATCTTCGTTATCTTTTTCCCTGGTTTAGTTCAGGAGAAGTTTGCATGTGTCATATCTTTAGCTACAGTTTTTTTTACTTGATATAAATCTAATTCCAGGGCAAATTTACTGTGCATCTTCTCTATACTTCAAGTTTTAGATTAATAAACCACATGATATAGTAAGATTACATTGAATTGTTTTTATCGAAGTAACATTTTTTTTATAGTGAGAAGGAGCCTATTCTGAGGAGATTAAAGTACAAATCAAAGGAAATTTTAACTTTTTTTTTCATTTTCTTTCTTTCTTAGAGCCAGCAAATGTCATTTCAATTCTTATATCCTCAGAATTTTTGAAAATGGATTCATTAGTAAGTATTAATTTTTTAAATTCAAGCTCTTCCATTTATTTATACCTAGTTTTTCCTTTAAGACCATTCTAAGATACTTTACTAAAATAGTTGTTAATTCAGAAATGAGATTATATTAGAATAAAGTTTGCCTTTGGAGGTACTTGGTCTATTAGAAAAGGGTTAAGATTATTGTGTATCATTGGGATGTTATGCCTGAAAAGGAGCATTAAATGCTCAAGAAGTAGCCCATGACATTAGATGAAACTAAACAGAATTAACTTCAACCCAAAAAGGAATTTTCCCTGCAATCAAATTAAATGAAAATTAATTGGTATATATTTGTTTTGCTATTTAAGTAATTTCTTTTAACACATTTTATTTATTTGTGTCTTTCACTTATAGTTCAGTAAATGAAGAATAAATATCCAAATATTAATATGATTTTGCACATGTGTCACAGAAGCTAATGTCTATGTTGAAGAGTAGCTGATGAAACATAAAAGCTTAATATATACATATACACTTAGAGCTATAACATTAAATATATTTACTTTTTAAAAATATAATATATTTCTTTATCATTAAAATTATTTTAGGGCCAGCCATATAGCCTAGTGATTAAGAAAGCTGGATTCCACATGGCTAACCAAGGTTGAAATCCTGACCTTAGTGGCTTGAAAAACATGCTGGGTACTTGGGAGTGGTGGCCAAAATCCCTAGAGGATGGAGAAATAGTGGAGAAGGCATTGCAGTATTATCATGCCCCAGTCTCCTTTTCTGACTGACTCTCTCTTTTTTAAAATTTATTTATTTTTAACTTTTTTTTTTTTTTTAAGTTTTTGCTATCGGGCACATGCACTTGCCAGAGAGAGACACAGAGAGAGAGCAAGAGTGAGAAATCACCCTCCAAGGGGAATGGCCATGCAGCAGTCTCTTCATTCTCCTCCTGAGATTTTGGGCATGCACACATATGTGCCTGGTGTGATTCTCAAGCTGCCAGTTCTGGGTCTTGAACTGCAAAGCTGGCCATGTGGGATCTAGTGCCTTAACCTCTACACCACCTGCTAGCCCTCACAATTGATATTTTATGGTTAATATTTAAACAAATATTTCTTTTAACTTCTGATAAAACTGTCAATACAGGGCAGAATACACCTTTGCTACACATCTGTGTTAGTAGATGTAAAATTTGTTTATTTGATTTTTGGGGGGTTTTACTAGTTCTCCATATACTTTCTTCTCTTTAAGTCCTCCCTATTTAGTCAGTTGGTATTAATTGCTTTGGGAAAGGGCTACAGAAAAAAAAAAAAAAAGATATCAAGAACAGACCTTAACCTTTGAATTTTGACATTTAAGCCTTAAAGGATTATTTTTATGCCATAAGCAGAATATTTGGAGAAATACATTATTAACCTCTCTTTACATTGAAAGCAAATAAATATTCCTCAGGTTGGGGAGAGGGTAAGAAAGTCAAGGAGTGAACTCACCACAACAGAGAAAATGATGAAATGACTGTTATTTTGTTTCTGTCACCCAGGGAGCAGGAGCCTTAAAATTATAACATAAATTTAATTATAAGAAGTGACATGTCTTGTACACTTTAGTTTATAGACAGATTTATACCTGTCATAACCATAAAGAAGCATTATTGTGTGAAATGTTCTAAAACAGTTTAAAATAATTTTTCTAAGTCTGGACATTTGTTTTTTACAAAAATTGACTTGCAGGACCACTTTGGAAGAGCATAGATTAATCCAAATAGACACAAGCCAATTAGTGCCTGCCAGTACATGGGTTAGGCTTCTAATAAATTTTAATCTCTGACAGGTATGTTATAACATTATCCTTCATGCTACTATTTTCTTTCTTTCTTTTTTTTTTTTTCATTGCCAGAGGACACATGTGCTCACCAGAGAGAGACAGAGAAAGAGAGGGAGAGAGAAAGCCTCCACTTACAGGTGCGATCATGCCATAATCCCTTCTCCTCCCATTTCTTTATCTCGTCAGGACTTTGAGTGCACGCACACATTTTTTCAAGCCACTGGAAACAGGATTCAAATTGTGGTTGGTTGTGTGGGATCTGGATCTTGTTACTAGGTTACTGGACCAACCCCATGCTACTATTTTCAACATTCATTTTCTGTTCTGTTTTTTAGGTTGAACAGTGTATTCAGTATTGCCATAAAAACATGAATGCCATAGTAGCTACCCCATGCAACATGAACTGTATTAATGCAAATCTTCTTACACGTATAGCTGATCTATTCACACATAATGAAGTTGATGATTTAAAAGATAAGAAAGATAAATTTAGAAGGTAATTTTTAAAATTTAACTTTAAACCTAATGTTGTTATTAAAAAAAATGTTATTTCATTTTTGTGAACTATTATATTTTTAGAATAGATCTAGAAATATATTTTTATTTTCTTTTAAGTGAAGTAAAATTTATACAGCATCAGTCAAGATAAAAATTATTAGTTATTTTTATAATGAATATATGAGCATATGTTAGTAGTGAATTATGTTAAAAATTATTAAGACAGGGGCCAGGGGACCAGCAGTTGGCATAATGACTATGTTGCTGGACTCCCATGTAGTCGATTGTGGTTCGAGTCCTGGACCCAGTGGCTTAAACTGAAACTGACGCTGGACACGTGTGCGTGCGTGCCCAAGATCCCAAGAGAAGAATGGAGAAGGGATTGCGATGTGGCCATCCTCCTTGGGGGATGATTTCTCGTTTTCTGTCTCTCTGTCTCTGTCTTTCTGGTGAGCGCACACACCGTATAGCAAAAACTTCTCCAAAAAAAAAAATAAAAAAAGACAGGGACTGGCAAGTGGCATGGTGGTTGAGGTGCTGGACTCCCATGTGGTCAACCGTGGTTTGAGTCCCAGACCTGGTAACTTGCTTTCTCATTCTCCGTTTCTCTCTCTCTCTGGTCAAATTGAAGAATAACAGTAAGTTATTTAAATAATTTTTTTTAATTATTAAAATGGGATGGCAGGTGGCCTGATTGTTAAGGTGCTGGGCTGCCACGTGGCTGACCATGGTTTAAGTCCCAGACTTGGTGGCTTGTTTTCTCACTTGCCCTGTCTCTCTCTTTTTGAGTTAAAAATAATAATTATAAGTAAAAATTGACAATTCTTAAAAAGTTATTAAGAGTTATTTAAATAATTTTTTTTAATTATTAAAATGGGATGGCAGGTGGCCTGATTGTTAAGGTGCTGGGCTGCCACGTGGCTGACCATGGTTTAAGTCCCAGACTTGGTGGCTTGTTTTCTCACTTGCCCTGTCTCTCTCTTTTTGAGTTAAAAATAATAATTATAAGTAAAAATTGACAATTCTTAAAAAGTTATTAAGACAGGTCTTCATATACAGGGAAA
>NW_006159835.1:3774333-3775656 GCF_000334495.1 Tupaia belangeri chinensis | reverse complement strand
GACACATGTGCTCACCAGAGAGAGACAGAGAAAGAGAGGGAGAGAGAAAGCCTCCACTTACAGGTGCGATCATGCCATAATCCCTTCTCCTCCCATTTCTTTATCTCGTCAGGACTTTGAGTGCACGCACACATTTTTTCAAGCCACTGGAAACAGGATTCAAATTGTGGTTGGTTGTGTGGGATCTGGATCTTGTTACTAGGTTACTGGACCAACCCCATGCTACTATTTTCAACATTCATTTTCTGTTCTGTTTTTTAGGTTGAACAGTGTATTCAGTATTGCCATAAAAACATGAATGCCATAGTAGCTACCCCATGCAACATGAACTGTATTAATGCAAATCTTCTTACACGTATAGCTGATCTATTCACACATAATGAAGTTGATGATTTAAAAGATAAGAAAGATAAATTTAGAAGGTAATTTTTAAAATTTAACTTTAAACCTAATGTTGTTATTAAAAAAAATGTTATTTCATTTTTGTGAACTATTATATTTTTAGAATAGATCTAGAAATATATTTTTATTTTCTTTTAAGTGAAGTAAAATTTATACAGCATCAGTCAAGATAAAAATTATTAGTTATTTTTATAATGAATATATGAGCATATGTTAGTAGTGAATTATGTTAAAAATTATTAAGACAGGGGCCAGGGGACCAGCAGTTGGCATAATGACTATGTTGCTGGACTCCCATGTAGTCGATTGTGGTTCGAGTCCTGGACCCAGTGGCTTAAACTGAAACTGACGCTGGACACGTGTGCGTGCGTGCCCAAGATCCCAAGAGAAGAATGGAGAAGGGATTGCGATGTGGCCATCCTCCTTGGGGGATGATTTCTCGTTTTCTGTCTCTCTGTCTCTGTCTTTCTGGTGAGCGCACACACCGTATAGCAAAAACTTCTCCAAAAAAAAAAATAAAAAAAGACAGGGACTGGCAAGTGGCATGGTGGTTGAGGTGCTGGACTCCCATGTGGTCAACCGTGGTTTGAGTCCCAGACCTGGTAACTTGCTTTCTCATTCTCCGTTTCTCTCTCTCTCTGGTCAAATTGAAGAATAACAGTAAGTTATTTAAATAATTTTTTTTAATTATTAAAATGGGATGGCAGGTGGCCTGATTGTTAAGGTGCTGGGCTGCCACGTGGCTGACCATGGTTTAAGTCCCAGACTTGGTGGCTTGTTTTCTCACTTGCCCTGTCTCTCTCTTTTTGAGTTAAAAATAATAATTATAAGTAAAAATTGACAATTCTTAAAAAGTTATTAAGACAGGTCTTCATATACAGGGCAAGAGTAGTGGGAGGGAGGATCAGCAGTATGCATATC
>NW_006159835.1:3771099-3774108 GCF_000334495.1 Tupaia belangeri chinensis | reverse complement strand
GAAAGAGTAGTGGGAGGTAGGATCAGCAGTATGCATATCACTTAGGGGTTGTTTAAGTAACAAGAAGGAGGATATACTTTATTCTGTGGAATAATGGAAGCAGGAAAGTGACATGATCTGACTGATTTTTAAGAGAATGTTCTGGTTGCTGGAGAATAGACTATAGGGAACTAAGAAGCAAGGGGACCTGTTAGGAAGCTAGTGCCGTAGTCTGGTGAGAAATGTAAGGGTTTGGATTAGTTGGAAGTCGGGAAGCTGAAAAAAGGGAGAAAAGCAGTATCTTTTGTCCTCCATTGTCTCAGGATTTTGGTCATGCATGCACCCATGCCCAACATGATTTACAAGCCACTGGGTCTGGTACTCTAACCAGGGTTGACCATGTTAGAGTCCAGTGCTTTAACCACTTGGATTTTTAAAATTTATATATTTTTTGGATTTTAAAAATTTACATATTTTTTAGAGGTCTTTGCCTTGGGGCACATGTGCTCATGGGCTTGGGGGCAGGACATGAGGGGACAGAGACAGCAAGCGGGAAAGTGAGAAATTACCCCCCCAGGGGAGGATGGCCACACCTCAGTCCTTTCTCCATTCTCCTCCCAGGACCTTGGGCATGCACGCATACACATTTGGCATGATTTTGAAGCCAGTGGGTCTGAGACTTGAACCGTGGTCGGCCATATGGGGGTCCAGTGACGTAACTGCTGCACTATCTGCTAGCCTTGTACTTGGATCCTTTAAATTTTATTTCAGCAGTGTCTTGAAGATTTTGTTGTAGAAATAATTTTCTTTTAAATTCATTTCTAGGTATCTAGATTTTTTGGTGCTATTATAAATGCTAATTTTATTTATTTCATGTATAATTATTAGTGCAAGAGTAATGATAAAGGCAGCAGAGTATTAGCCAGTGAGCTTCCTGAGGAGGAGCTAATGAAGTTGAAGGGGAGACAATGGAAAGGAGGATATGATTAAATTATGAAATAGTAGAATTCTGCTATCATATAGAATAAGATAGAATGGAAGTGTAACCAATGGACTTAGAAAAGTTTTCTCTCCCAGTGTTTTGCTGTGAATGATTATTAAAGTTATTAGGGATAAGTAGGCTGGGACACAGATAAGATTTATTACCTGTTGATGAGGATGTGTATGGTGGTCTCAACTGGGCTGGACTGAGGTGTATATCATGCGGGATAAAGTATCTTCACAGTCTAGGAAGGATTTTTTTAAAAGGGTAATACTGGAGCATGCTTATATGCTGATTGAGATGATCCATTTGAGAGAAAGAAACTGATAATGTAGGGTGTTATCCAAGAATTTAGTCCTTATGGGGAATGAGACAGGAATAACCCAAGAGCTAAGTACTTGAAAGTGGAATTGGAATCCTAAATTCAGATTTATTCTTAATAGCAACAGACCCTGCACGAGGGAAAATGGAGACAGGACATACATTTGGAGTTAATGACACACTTATAAGATTTCAAGTTCAGTTATATTATTGATAATATTAAGTGGCCTACATTTGTTGAATTCTTAATACTATGCTTAGCATTATTTGAAACATTATCATTTAACCCTCATAAATCTTTCTGAGTTTGAAAGTATTTATTAATAGCATATTTTATAGGTGCAAAAACAAGCTCCAGAGAGGTTGACAAAGATCATAAACCTAATTATTAGTGGACCCAGATAGTTAAGTTCTCAAAATTTTTCATCTTGAATCTTCCAGTAACAAAGCACTGAAAAAGAAGTAGATATCCATCAGTCTTATTTTTCTTGTAAAAATAGAGTGTTGATCAAGCGGTTCTCATTAATAGACTTACTTACTTAGAGCACCAAAAATATTTTATTAATTCCCAAAGAGAGTTTCTTTAAGGATTTATTAATTTATTTGACACATGTCTAGATAGGTCAGTTTATTTTCATCACTACAAAGTAACTTTAGTAAAGTACATATATAAAATTAATTTTTTGGTCATTTGTTGTTAATAGTAAACTTTTTTGTAAGAAGATTGAGAGACTCTTTGATCCTGAGTACTTGAATCCAGATTCTCGGAGTAATGCAGCGACATTGTATAGGTATAGTAATGTGTTTTTTTTTTTTTCCTTTTATATGCTATATAATGCAGCTAAATTCTGTAATTTACCACCTTTAAATTTTTTCTTGGATTTTTTTTTTTTATCTTTGTGACATAGATGCTGTTTGTGTAAAAAACTTTTAACAAAAGAAACAGAAAGAAGAATTCCTTGCATTCCTGGAAAAATCAATGTGGATCGACATGGAAACATTATCTATATCCACATAAGGTATAGTAAAGATAAAACACAGCTTTTTAATGTGAATTTATTGTGTATTTATAAGATATAACTGTACTTAGAAAAAACAGGATAGGGCCAGCTGGTGGTGTGGATCCCATGTGACCAGCTTTGCAGTCCTGGACCCAGTGGCTTGGAAAACATGCCAGACACTTGTGTATGCATGTGAAAAATCCTGCGAGGAGAGTGGAGGAAAGTGGTTGTGGTGTGACCATCCTCCCTGGGGGTGATTTCTCACTTTTCCTGTCTCTCCAGTAAGCACACACACTTTATAGCAAAACTGAAAGGAAGGAAGGAAAGGAGGGAGGGAGGGAAGGAAGGAAGGAAGGGAAGGAAGGAAAGAAGGAAACCAAGATAGAAACTAAGAAAGAAAGAAAGAAAGCAGGTTAATGTCCTTTTTGCATATAATTTACTTTGATTTAGAAAGATGCTACTTTCAAAACAACGATGCTCTGGAAACTCTATTTTATTTCCTTGATAAATGTCAAGGTGTTTTTGTATTTTAAAATGGTAAGAATTGGCCCATCTGCAGTGGCAGAGGCTGTAGTATGCTAATGTGCAGTGCTGGAAGCCACTTGGCTAGGCTCCAAGTTGACCTGAAGTATACCATGCACACCCAAGACCCTGACTGGCTAGAGAGCTAGGGACAAGACCCAGTTGAGGGTGCCTGTCTCTCTCGTACACCACTGCACACTCTTT
>NW_006159835.1:3767866-3771079 GCF_000334495.1 Tupaia belangeri chinensis | reverse complement strand
AATAAAACTAAAATGATAACAATTATGGCATATTTATCTGGAAAGATGTTATGATCAGTACTAGTAAACGGATTTCTTTTCACTAACAGATTTTAGTTATCTGTATAAAAGTAATGTTCTCTCTTTTATGAGAAAACCAAATTTACTAATTTACTTTCAGGTAAATTTTAGTGAGTAAGATAAATTGTTTTTAAATTTCAATTTTTCATACTTTGGAAGTATTGCCATTAACACTGTCTTTTTTTATTTTTATTTTTTTTTCAGTTGCCAGAGGGTACATGTGCTTGCCAGAAAGAAAGGGAGAGAGAGAGTGCATGCATTTGAGAACTTGCTCACGCATCAATCTTTGTTCTTCCATTTCTTTTTCCCATCAGGATTTGGGGCATTTCACACACATGCTGCTGGTATATTTTTCAAGCTGCTGGGACTGGGATTAGAATCACCATCAGCCAAGTAGGATCCAGCTCCATACGTATGGCACTTAACTATTGTGCTACCAGGCCAGCCCTACATAGTCTTTATATTCTCAGTATGTTCAGAGTTTTCATTATGAGTTGGGGAAGAGTAGGCAGCAGGTGGTGTAGTGGTAAGGTGCTGGACTTCCCCATAGTTGGCTGTGGTTCAAGTCCCAGACCAGGTGGCTTAAAATTCATGCCTGGCTTGAATGTGCGTGCGTGCCCAAAATACCAGAGGAGAATGAAGGAGAAGAGATTGCGGCTTGGCCACCCCCCAGTTCTTGCTTTCTGCCTCTCTGGAGAGTGTGTGTGCCTATAGCAAAAATCTTTCTCAAAAAAAAAGAAAGAAAGAAAGAAAGAGTTGGGGAAGAGGGTATTATAAGTTCATATAATGGGGCCAGCAGATGACGTGATGGTTAAGGGCGCTAGACTCCCATATGGTTAACCATGGTTTGAGTCCCAGACCTGGCAGCTTGCTTTCTCATTTTCTCTTTCTCTCACTCTGTCCCTCTCTGGTCAAATTAAAATAAATAAATAAATAAAGTCAAAAGAAATCTTTTTTAAAAATTAAAAATAAATAAACAAATTCTTATAATATCTCAGGAAAGCAGAAAGTTTAAAATATATTCTTTGACAGTCTCCTATTTCTAGGAATTTATCCAAAGAGGTAATGTTTGTGAAACCATTTAATGAGGGCATTTATTGCTATGTTGTTTAATTATATGTTTTGCCTAAAAATAAGGAAACACCTGAAGGATTAAACAAACTAAAATATATCTAATACAATAACATATCTATAATAAACATATTTAATCAAAAAAATGTTTTTAATTTGCCATAGGTCACATGGGCTTGCTAGAGAGAGAATGAGAAAGTGTCACCCCAATGTGGCCACACCACAAATCCTTCTCCTCCATTTTTCTCAAGATTTTGGGCACACTTGTACCTGGTATGTTTTTTCAAACCTCTGGGTCTAAGGCTTGAACTGCGTAGTCAGCCATGTGGGATCTAGCTTCCTTAACCACCACACCACCAGCAGACTCTAATCTTTTTTTTTTTAATGCTTCAGAAAGAGAAAGAGGGAGAAAGCACCACCCAGTAGTACGTTATCATGCTGCAATCCGTTTTTCTTATTTTTCATCCCGTCAGCATCCTGGGCATGTACACACACATCTATCATGTTTTTTCAAGTTGCTGGGGCAGGGACTTAAACTCTGGTTTGCCACATGGGATCTAGCTTCCTCTGCGCAGCACTTAACTGTGCTAAGGAATTGCCCCTTAATCAATTCATAATATTCAACCTGTAAGAGTATTATTGGGGGCCAGCAGGTGGTATAATGATTACGTCACTGAACTCTCACTGCTGTCCAAGTCCTGGACCCGGTGGCTTGAGAATCATGCCAGGTGTGTGTGCATGTGTGCCCAAGATCCCTAGAAGAGAAGGGATTGCAGTGTCGCCGTCCCTGCTGGGGGGATATTTCTCACTTTCCTTCTCACTGCCTTTGTTTCTCTCTCTCTCTCTCTCCTTGGTGACTTGAAAGACAAACGAAATATGTTTGCGTGCGTGCCCAAAATCTTGACACGTTGGAGACATGGAGGAAAAAGGATTGTGATGTGACCGTGCCCTATTAGGGTGCTTCCTATCTCTCTCTTTTTCTCTTATCTCTCTCTGTCTCTGGTGAACATACATACCCTCTGGCAGTTTTAAAAAAAAGTGTAGCACTTTTATTAAAGAAAATCAACTACAATGTTAAATTTTATATTTTAACATTAAAGTAAATATAGGGCATTCTTTTTTTCTAAGTTTTTACTATAAGGTATATATACTCACTAGAGATAGAGACACGGGGTGGGGACAGTAAGAGATCACTTCCCAGGGAGGATGGCCATGCCACAAATCCTTTATTTTCCATTCTCAGGATTTTGGGCATGTGTACACACATGCATGCCTGCCATATTTTTTTAAGTGACCGGGTCCAAGACTTGAACGACACAGTCTGCCATGTGGGAATCCAGCTGCCTTACCACCATGCCACCAGCTGGCCCAGGGCATTCTTAATTTGACCCTAATATTAATAGCGCAGTCGGCTTTTAAATGTTTGTGTTTTTCTCTCAGTACAATAATCAAGGAATTAAGAAGGCACCCCACAGGAAAGATGGCTACACCACAATCCCTTTTCCTCGATTCTCCTCTCAGGATTTTGGGCACATATGTACGTGTACCTCACATGTTCTCAAGCCACTGGGTCCAGAACTTGAATCATGTAGTCAGCTACCTGAAACATAGCACCTTAACTGCTGGCCCAATTTTTGCTATTTTCACGTTTAACTCAACAAATAAAATGCAGTAGTATTACAAATTATATAGGCACATCCGTCCTAAAAGTTATTTTAAGTAAACTTCACCAGTTATTGTAAGCACCTAAGATTTTTTTTTCAACATTTGTCTTCTATTTCGATACTTTTTAAGCCCAGGAATCACAATACAATATAAATACACTACCTTTTTTAAAAAATTGGCACATAATTAAACATATTTATGAGATACATTCTTTATTAATTTATTAATTTTTAAAATTATTCATACATTAAATCACTGTACATCATATAGATTGTGAAGAGACTTTACCCAGCATGATATACACCTCAGTCCAGCACAGTTGAGACTATTGTACACATCCTCATCAACAGATTAAAAACCTTATCTATGTCCCACAGGTGTCTTATCTCTCCATTTTCGCCCCAAATTTCCTTTCCT
>NW_006159835.1:3755687-3767846 GCF_000334495.1 Tupaia belangeri chinensis | reverse complement strand
CTTCCCCTCCCATATTCTCTTTCCCCTTTATCTCTACCATTTTTAATGCTTTTGTGTTCTCCAGCCTTTCAGTATCTACCAGAGTGTGGACAGTTGGTATATGTTAAGTGGAGACATATGGTGTTTCTCTTTCATAGCCTGACTTGCTTCACTCAGCAACAAATTTTCCATATTTGTCCATTTTCTATCAAATTTCAGGGCCTTGTTTTTTGTTTTGTTTTATTAAGAATTATTTATTTATTTAATTCCATTAATAATTTATTTATTATTTTATTATTTTTAATTTGGCCAGAGAGAGACAGAGAGAGAAACAGAAAGGGAGAAAGAAAGCTGCCAGGTCCAGGACTCAAACCATGGTCAGCCATGTGAGAATCCAGCGCCTTCAACCACCATGCCATGCTGGCCCTTGGCCTTGTTGTTTTTTTTATGGCTGAATAGTATTCCATGGAGTATATGTGCCATAATTTTTCAATCCATTCATCTGTGGACATTTGGGTTGGTTCCATATCTTAGCAAATGTGAACAGTACTGCAATGAAAATAGTTGTGCAAGTGCTTTTCTGACAGAGTACTCTCCTGTCCTTTGGATAGATACCCTGGAGTGGAATTGCTGGATCATATAGTAGTTCTATCTGAAGGTCTTTGAGGAATCTCCATATCGTTCATCACAGTGGCTGGACCAATTTACATTCCCACCAACAGTATAGGAGTGTCACCCTTTCACCACATCCTCTCCAGCACTTACCATTATTTGTTTTCTTAATCTTTGCCATTCTGACTAGGGTTAGATGGTATCTCATTGTGATTTTGATTTATTTATTTATTTAATTTTTTTTGGAGAGGTTTTTGCTATAGGGCACGTGTGCTCGCCAGAAAGACAGAGACAGAGAGACAGAAAGCAAGAAATCATCCCCTGGGGGGATGGCCACATCATAATCCCTTTTCCATTCTCCTCTTGGATCTTGGGCATGCTCGCACACACACCCGGCATGAGGTTATTTTGGAGAGTTTTTTTTTTTTTTACTCTAAGGCACGTGTGCTTGCCAGAAAGAGAGAGAGAGATAGACAGCGAGAAATCACCCTCCAAGGGAATGGCCACACCTCAGTCCCCTCTCCTCCATTCTCCTCTCAGGATCTTGGGCACGCACACACATGCGCCGGGTGTGAGTTTAAGCCACCAGGTCCAGGACTCGAACCGTGGCCGACTACATGGGAGTTCAGCTACATAGCCATTACGCTAACTGCTGATTCCCCGCGTGAGTTTTAAGCCACCAGGTCCAGGACTCAAACTGTGGTCAACTACATGGGAGTCCAGCGACATAGCCATTACGCCAACTACTAGTCCCTTCAGTGTGGTTTTGATCTGCATCTCCCTTACAATGACGGATGTTGAGCATTTTTTCATATGCTTTTTGGCTGTTCGTATGTCTTCCTGAGAGAGTTGCTTATTCAGCTCATTCTCCCATCTTTTAACTGGGTTAGTCATTTCCTTTCCGGTAAGCTGCTTGAGTTCCCTGTGTATTCTGGTTATCAATTCCTTATCTGAGGCACAGTTAACAAAAAATTATTTTCCATTCCGAGGGTTGTCAATTCACACTAATTACAGTCAGTGTCCTTTGCTATGCAGAAATTTCTTAATCTGATATAATCCCACCTGTCTTTTTTGGGGATAGATTTTTTTAAGAATTATTTTATTTAACTTTATTTATTTACTTATTTTAATTTGACCAAAGAGGGACAGAGAGAGAAGAGAGAGAGAGAGAGAGAAAGCAAGCCACCGGGTCTGGGACTTGAACTGCGGTCGACCCTATGGGAGTCCAGTGCCCTTAACCACCACGCCACCTGCTGGACCCAGCACCTAGAATTTTTTATGCTATTTTTAACTGGAGACTTGATTTCCCTATTGAAAATTACTTCCATTCTGTCTGCAATAGCTATTGATGTAATAATATGTAAAAAAAGTAGTTGATGTTAACGTCAACATCCACTTTTGTTGTTTCATTCAAAAGTAGTTCTCTACAAGTTAGTAATTAATGCATACCATTAAAAAGTTTATTTAAGGGACCAGCAGGTGGTGTGGTGGTTAAGGCGCTGGACACTCCCATATGGCCGACCATGGTTCAAGTCCTGGACCTGTTGGCTTGCTTTCTCACTTTCCTCTCTCCTCTCTCTGTGTCTCTCTCTGGTCAAATTAAACTGAATGAATGAATAAATAAATAAATCTTTAAAAAGAAAAGTTTACTTAAAATAACTTTCAGGACAGACGTGCCTTTATAATTTGTAATATGATTGCATTTTGTTATTTGTTGAGCTAAATGTGAAAATAGCAAAAATTGGACCAGAAGTTAAGGTGCTATGTTTCAGGTAGCTGACTGCATGATTCGAGTTCTGGACCCAGCAGCTTGAGAACACATGAGGTGCGTGTGCATATATGCCCAACATCCTGAGAAGAAAATCGAGGATAATGGATTGTGGTGTAGCCATCTCCTGTGGGGTGCTTCCTCAATTTCCTTCTCTCTTTCTCTGTCTCTCTCCAGCAAATTCCCATATACTATACCAAAGTCAAAAAAAGAGAGAGAGAGAGAGAGAGAAAAACGGCAAAAATTTAAAAAAATTAAAATGACTTAAGAAAGAAACTTGAGTTATGTATGATAATAACAGAAATGGTTTTAATTGTTTTTTTAAAAGAATTATTTATTTAATTTAGTTTTATTATTTTCTTTTTTGAAATTTGACCAGAGAGAGAGGGAAAGTGAGAAAGCAAGCTGCCAGGTCTGGGACTCGAACTGTGGTCAGTCACATGGGAGTCCAGCACCTTAACTAGCATGCCTGCTGGCCCCAAGCCTTTGTTATTTTTAAACTTTATATAATTTTTAAATGTATATTACCAAGACCCAATTGTATATTCCATATTAGTTATTAGAAAATGCCATTTGAAAATAATGTAAAGAATTAATACATTAATGAGATGTTTAAAATCACCCATAATTAGTAACAACTTTTTTTTACAGCATATGCAATTAGAATAAACGTATAATTTAGCAATATATGGTGAAGAGCCAGCTGTTGGCCTGTTCAGGCTCTTTAATTTATAAACATTTGTATTGCCAACTTCTTATGTGATATAACTTATCTATATCCACATAAGAGATAAGACATGGGATGTTCATGAGTATTCGAATAGTCTTTTTGAAGAATTAAAATCTTGGAGAGATGTTTATTGGCGCTTGTGGGGAACAGTCAACTGGCTGACTTGTTCAAGATGTTATCAGGTGAGTGTTTTTAATATCCTGTTCCACAAACATTGAGAGTAAGGTTCTTTCAATATCTGCTGTTTTAATTAGTAAGTTTGGATGTGCTTGGGCAGTATCTGACATCTTTTTGAAGAAACAAGCTGCAAAACCGGTGGAACTATTAAACATTGCTTATATCTGGCTTCATTTTTCTTACCATGTTTCTTTTTCCACTTTTTAATTTTATTCCTAAAACGATCAATGCCTTGCTGAATTTCTTTTTTAATTTGCCAGAGGACATGCGTGCTCACTGAAGAGAGAGAGAAAGTGAGAAGACACTCCCCTTCATGGAAAATGGTCATGCCACATTCCCTTCTCCATTTTTCTCTCCTTTTGAGATTTTGGTCATGCACACATACGCACCCAGCACATTTTTTAAGCTCCTGAGTCTAGGACTCGAGTTGCTTAGTTGCCATGTAGCATCCAGAAGTCTTAACCTCTGCACCTCCTGCTGGCCCAGCTGAAGTATAAGTTACATGTAGTAAAATTCATCTTTTTTTAGGCTCTACAAATGCAGTCATGTTACTATAAACTAAAATCAGAACAGGGAACATTTCCACTACCCTAAACAGTTCTCTTGTACTACATTTTTGTCAATTCCTGCTTCCATCCCAGCCTCTGGCAACCACTTAGTTGTTGTGTGTGTTTCTGTAGGGTGCATGTGCTCACTGAATGGAGATAGAGAGGGGAAAGTGAGAAATCACCTCGCAGGGGAGGTGGCCATGCTACAATACTTTCTCTTCCTTCTCCTCTCAGGATTTTGGGCATGCACGCACATATGTCCAACATGTTTTTCATGTTCATATGCCCTATAGCAAAAATTAAAAAATAATAATATTCTGTCTTTAAGAAAATCATGATGCATTTTTGCATAGAAAAATATAGAGAAATATATCATTACTTTTCTGATAACAAATAATAATAAATAAAAATTAAATAATTTTTTTGAGAGTTTTTTTTTTTTTTTTTTTTTTTTTTTCTATAGAGGCAGTGTGCATGCGCTCACCAGAAAGAGACAGAAAGCGAGAAATCACCCCCACAGCGGGGATGGCCACACTGCAATCCCTTCTCCTCCATTCTCTTCTTGGGATCTTGGGCATGTACTCACACGCGCCCTGTGCGAGTTTAAGCCATTGGGTCTAGGACTTGAACCGCGGTCAACTACATGGGAGTCCAGGGACATAGCCGTTATGCTAACTTCTGGTTTCCATAATTTTTTAAAATTTTAAATTAAAAACTCACTCAAACATAATAATTGAAACTAACAACTAAAAATTCTGAACTATAGATTATACTTTCTTGGGTCGTTGGGAAAGTCATGATGCATTTTTACATAGAAAAACATAATATATGTTCAAGATCAATGCTTACAATTATTAATTTGTGGGACCACCAGTTGGCATAATGGCTATGTTGCTGGACTCCCATGTAGTCAACAGTGGTTTGAGGCCCGGACCCTGTGTCTTAAACTCACGCCAGACACGTGTGTGTGCGTGCCCAGGATCCCAAGAAGAGAATGGAAGAGAAGGGATTGCTGCGTGTCTATCCCTCCTGAAGAGTGATTTCTCGGTTTCTGTCTCTGTCTCTCTTTCTGGTGAGCGTGTGCACACGCCCTATAGCAAAAAACTCTCCAAAAATAAAAACAGAATTATTCATTTATTTTTTCTTTTGAATTATTTTACCAACTTACAAATTTGAACTATTTCAACTTACATTTGAAATACGTTTGATAAAACATATTTGAACCCTCTTAATTTTGTGATTAAATCTTTTTTTTCTTTTTTGAGAGGTTTTTGCTATAGGGCACGTGCGCTCACCAAAAAGAGACAGAGAGACAGAAAGTGAGAAATCATCCCCCAGGGGAGATGGCCACGCCGCAATCCCTTCTCCTCCATTCTCCTCTCGGGATCTTGGGCATGCATGCACACACACCTGGTGTGAGTTTAAGCTGCCAGGTCTGGGACTCGAACGGCAGTCGACTACGTGGGAGTCCAGCGACATAGCCGTTACGTTAATTTCTGTTCCCGAGATTAAATTTTTGTAAGTTTGTTCCATCAATGATTTGCTCCAGTTTTCATTAATATGAATACTAAATATATACCTTAAAAATACATCAAGAGGAGCTGGCAGGTCAGGTATGGTGGTTAAGGAACTAGACTCCCACATGGGTGACTGGTTTGAGTCCTGGAACTGGTGGCTTGTTTTCCCACTTTCTCTCTCTCATCAAATTAAAAATAATAACGAGAAATAAAATGAAACAAATAATTTTTTAAAAAATACATTAAAAAATAACGAAGTGAGACAAGATTTTATTTCATTTTTCTATGGAAAGTTTTTTTTAGATTTTTGCCAATAGGGCATGTGCATTGGCCAGAGATAAGAGAAGGAAAGTGAGAAATCCACCATCCCCCCCCAAGATGGTATAGCCACACCACAGTCCCCTCTCCATAGTCCTCTCTAGATTTGGGGCACATACATACACACACTCAGAGTGTTTTACAAGCTACTGGGTCTAGGTCTTGAACTACAGAATCGACCATGTGGGATCCAATGCCTTAGCCATCCTGCCATCCACTGGCTCTCTTTGGAAAGCTTTTGAGTGCCTGGTCAATTGCTGACCTTCTTTGGAAAACTTTTGAGTGCCTGGTCAATTGTAAAATTGAATGTTTATCAAGATTAATTTATCTAAATTTTGAGGAAAGTAATTTCTTTACTTTTTAATAGCCTTTGAGGTATAATTACATGCCATAAAATTCATTCATTTTAAATGTACAATTTACTGATTTTTAGTAAATTTATAGAGTTGTGCCACCATCCAATTTCGGTGCAGTTTCATCACCCTGGAAAGATCTCTTGTGTGGGACCAGCAGTTAGCATAATGGCTATGTTGCTGGACTCCCATGTAGTCAACTGAGGTTCATGTCCTGGACCCAGTGCCTTAATCTCACGCCAGCTGCATGTGCATGCTTGCCCAAGATCCTGAGAGGAGAATGGAGGAGAAGGGATTGCGGTGTGGCCATCCCCCCTGGGGGATGATTTCTCACTTTCTATCTCTCTGTCTCTTTCAGTCTTTCTGGTGAGCGCACGCGCCCTATAGCAAAAACCTCTCAATTAAAAAAAAGATCCCTTGTGCCCAGTTGTTTCCACTCCCCATTATAACCACCAACCCTGGCAACTATTAATCTACCTTGTGTATTACAGATTGGTCTTTTCTGTACATTTCATGTAAATGGAACATACAATACGTCCTCTTAAATGAAGCATTTTTGAGATGTATAATTTCACTGTGAGTATAACTGATTCTGTGTTTCTTATATTCAGGCTTTTCTCTGTATTGAATTTTCACATTGTCAGTACCACTCAGAAACAGTGGTTTATCCTACTGCAGCAAGTTCGGTGAGTACTGTTGGCACTGGAATTTATCCCTGCTGTAACCAAAAGGTTCTTCGGTTTGATCTACTCAGCTTACAAAGGTATTATTATTTTTTTAGAGAGACTTTTGCTATAGGACACATGTGCTTGCCAGAAAGACAGAGACAGAAAGCAACAAATCACCCCCCAGGAGGATGGCCATGCTGCGATTCCTTCTCCTCTTGGGATTTCAGGCATGCACACACACACACCCAATGTGAGTTTTAAGCTACTGGGTCCGGGACTCAAACCACCGTTGATTATGTGGGTGTCCAGTGATGTAACCATTACACCATCTGCTGGTATTTTGAATGTTGACCTTTTGTAGGTGCAGTGTCACTAACACATTCGTTTAAACTTTTTTTTTTTAAGAATTATTTTACTTAACTTTATTTATTTATTTATTTTAAAAGAATTATTTATTTATTTATTTACATTTGTTTTTTTTTTTTTTTTCTTTATTTGACGAGAGAGAGAAAGAGGAGAGAAAGGGAAAGTGAGAAAGCAAGCCACCAGGTCCAGGATTTGAACCATGGTTGGCCATGTGGGAATCCAACGCCCTTATCCACCACACCACCTGCTGGCCCATTATTTATTTATTTATTTTAAATTTGACCAGAGAGGGACACAGAGAGAGAAAGAGAGAGAGAGAGAAAGTGAGACAGGAAACCGCCAGATCCAGGGCTCAGACCACTGTCAGCCATGTGGGAGTCCAGCATCCTTACCCACCACGCCACCTGCCAGTCCCTAAACTTTTTTATTTATATTTACTTATACTTTTTTAAAGTATGAAAGTAATGTATTCATTTAGACAGAACTTTAGATAGTACATAAATAAGTGTAGGAAGAAGTACAAGTCCCTCTTTAGGCCACCCCTTCATTCTCCATCTCTTTTTAGAGGAAACTACAGTTTCCTTTTAGATGTTATTTTATGAATTTCAGAAATAAATCATATGTAGGTTTTTTTGCTTGTTTGTTTGGGAAATGAGATTATTCTACTCATTATTCTAAAATTTGTTCTTTTTATGCAGTGGAATACTTAGGTTATCTTTCTGTGTCATTTCATATAACTGCTGTGTAATAGTCCAAGCAATATATATATTTACACAATTTCATATTTTTAAGGATTTTTAAAAAAAATGTTCCCAGAAGGTACATACACTTACCAGAGAGAGACAGAGGAAGAGGGAGAAAGGACCCCCCCTCAGTGGAGCTTGGTCATGTCACAGTCTCTTCTCCATTTTTCCATACTGTTGGGATTTTGGGCATGCATACACACTTGTCCAGCTAATTTTTCCAGCCTCTAGGGCTAGGATTCAAACTGCATAGTCAGCCATGTGGGATACTGCTCCTTTAACCATAAGGCCACAGGGCTGGCCCCACAATTTATTTAACCATTTTTTCCATGAATGCACATTTAGATAGTTTCAGATCAATGGTATTAAAAGTGTTGCAGTGAGCATCCTTGTACTTTTTATCTTGGAATAGAATGTGAGTATTGCTGTGGGTTAGATTCCTTGATACATAAGACTTTTGAAAATAACGCATACCTAAATTTCATGAGTGGATGAAAGGAACCTAAAGCTCTTCATCATCATCATCCATACAAAAATATTATAAAGCTGTCATAATTAAGAGAGGATGATACTGGCAAAGAGTGGGACGGGGACAAGGCCAGCAGGTGGTGTGGCGGGTGAAGTGACTGGTTCCTACCTGGTGACTGCATGGTTCAAGGCATTAGTGCATGCGTACCCAAAATCCTAAAAGGAGAGTGGAAGAGAAGAGACTGCAGCATGGCCATCCTCCCTGGGGAGTGTTTTCTCACTTTCTCTATCTCTTTTTCTCTCTGTCTCTGGGGAGTTCGCACCCTATAGCAAAACAAACAAACAAACAAAAATAACAGAGAGAGAGATTGATTCACCAGTAAAAGTAAAATAGAATGCTCAGTCAGAGGAGTCAGCAGATGTTGTAGCAGTTAGGTCATTGGACTCACATGGCTGACCATAGTTCTAGTCCTGGACCCAATGGCCTCAAAATCATGCCAGGTAGCTTTCTCTTTCGTGGCCATCGCCGGAGCAGCAGCGGCCAAAATGAAGTTCAGTCCTTTCGTGACTTCTGACCAAAGCAAGAACCGTAAAAGGCATTTCAATGCACCTTCCCACATCTGAAGGAAGATAATGTCTTCCCCCCTTTCCAAAGAGCTGAGGCAGAAGTACAACGTGCGATCTATGCCCATCTGAAAGGATGATGAAGTTTAGGTTGTGCGAGGACACTGTAAAGGTCAGCAAATTGGCAAAGTGGTCCAAGTTTACAGGAAGAAATATGTCATCTATATTGAGCGGGTGCAGCAGGAAAAGACTAATGGCACAATGGTCCATGTGGGGATTCACCCCAGCAAGGTGGTTATCACTAGACTAAAGCTGGACAAAGACCGCAAAAAGATCCTTGAATGGAGAGCCAAGTCTCACCAAGTAGGAAAGGAAAAGGGCAAATATAAGGAGGAAACGATCAAAAAGATGCAGGAGTAAAATAGTCCTATCTACCATTCTTATTAAAAAACTGCTAAAATGAAAAAAAAAATCATGCCAGGTACATGTGTGTGTGTACCTAAGATCCTGGGAAGAGAAGGGATTGTGGTGTGGCCATCCTCCCAGGGGGTGATTTCTCATTTTCCCTCTCATTGTCTCAGTCTGTCTCTCTCTCTCTGTCTCTGGCAAGTGTATGCCCCTAAGGCAAAAAAAGAATGCTGGGTCAGAAATAGACTGGCTTGGATTCTTAACTATAGTGAAAGTGGCTTTCCAGAGTGATGAGATTTTTTAATAAGAGGTGTGGGACTGGGGTATCCATATGGAGGAAGGAAAAAAGAATTACACTTGGGTCAGCCAAGTGATGTGGTTAAGGTAGCTAGATCCCATGTGGCGAACTCAGCACTTCAGTGCCAGAACCAGCAGCTTGAAAAATAAACCAGGCACATGTGCACGTGTGCCCGATATCCCAAGGGGAGACTGGAGGAGAAGGAATTGTGGTGTGGCCATCCCCTCCCCCCAGGGCAGTGCTTTCTTAACGTTCAATTTCTCTGCCTCTTTCCAGCAAGGACATTGCCCTATAGCAAATTTTAAAATAAATAAATAAATACACTAGCTTAGTCTATTTATAAAAAAAAAAAAAAACCACCTATAGGTAACTGGAAAACTAATAAAGCTATTAAAAAATAATACCACAAATGAAGAATTGGTAAGTTCAAGTACATCAACTACATTAAGTAAATTGAAAATGAGGAGGTAAAGTCACAGTGGGATAGGATATTAGCAACATAGATGTCCATAGAAGAGTCATATCACAAATAAATATATTTAAATATACCTTTCTTTTTTTAAAGTTTATTAGCTACCAGAGGGTGTGAGCACTCACTAGAGAGAGACAGAGATGGGAGAAGGCACTCCCGTCATGGAGCATAGCCACACCACAGTCCTTTCTCCATCTCCATCCCTTTGGGATCCTGGCTGTGCATGCGCATGTGCCCAATGTGCCCTCCGTGTGGTCAGGTCTGGGATTCAAGGCACTGTAGGTCATGTAGAACCTGGCTACCTTAACCACTAGTCTGTGGCCCATGAATATGTATATTTCTAAACTCCTGCAAATCTGTAAAATAAGACAATAGGGAATTGATTTTAAAAAACAATTTCAGTTGTCCTAAAACATGAAAAGGACAACTTTATTTGTAACTAGGGAATGCATATTTAAAAAATTGTAAATACCAGTACTCACTTAGCAGAATGGCTAAAAATTAGGATGTCTAACCTAGTATTACCAAGAATGTTGGGGCTGGCAGGTGGAGTGGTGGTTAAGGTGCTGGACTCCCACATGCCTGATCATGGTTCTAGTCCTGGACCTGGCAGCTTGCTGTCTCACTTTCTTTTCTCTCTCTGTGTCTCTCTCTGGTCAAATTTGAAATAATCAATTAATTAATTAATTAATTTCAAAAAGAATGTAGAGTATTAGGAATGCTCACCTGCTATGGATGATAGTAAAATTTGATGCACAAGAGGACTTGTGCACCAAGAAAGCATATGAAAGAATATTCATAGAAATATTTGTGACAGCCATGTACTAGGAACAACCCTTCCACCAACTATGGAAAACATAACCAAATGTTGTATATTCATGCACTGGAATGCTGTACATTAACGCACATGTGATTTTTTTGTTGTTGTTTTAAGAATTATTTTATTTAACTTGTATTTATTTATTTAATTTATTTTAATTTGATCAGAGAGAGACTGCTGGTCCCATCAGTGTTCTGTTTCTTAATGTGGACAGCAGTTACCCATATGGATATTCTTGGGTGTTTGTTAATCTGTACATTTATGTATCAATCTTTTCTACATGAGTATTCTTTTTTCTTTGAGCAAAAGTTGTGGAATTGTTGACATGACCAAATGACTGAACAAGGCAACCAGAAACAGTGATCTTTAAAGAAATGTTTCCGTAATGAACCAACGTCTATAATCTAGGTCTCTTCCTTGACAGGGCTGTAAAGTAAAGGACCACATGGTTGCTGTTCGTGATCATGGCGAAGGTGGGGACTTGCTGTCCTGTCCAACTACTAGAATACTGGACGACCTGCAGAAGCACAAAGATGTCATTGTTGTGCCTTTTTCTAAAGATACAGTTAGGTGAGAAAAACGACAGTGCTGTGCTGCATCTTTGTTCAGTAGTTCCTGCCTCAGAGTCCTCCGTGCCTCAGCTTCCCTGAATCACTAATGTCAGTCCAAATGTTGGGTCGTCAGGAAAGTTGTGATGCATTTTTGCATACCAAAACATATCCTGACTTTTTGATGACCTAATAGTTTATAGACTTTCAGAAAGCTAAATTGAAATTGTGTTAATTTACAATAAGAGCAAACAGGTATTTATTTTTTTAAAAGAATTATTTTTTACTTAACTTTATTTATTTGTATATTTATTTCTTTGAATTTGGTCAGAGAGGGACAGAGTGAGAGAGAGAGAGAGGGAGAAAGAGAGGAAATGAGAAAGCAAGCCACCACATCCGAGACTTGATTGTGGTCAGCCATGTGGGAATCCAGTGCCCTTAACCACCACGCCACCTGCTGGCCCCAACAGGTGTTTATTTTATAGGCAAAAATACTTCAAAATGTTGGCGGCCCCAGGGGACCAAAAAAAATGAAAAGGAGGGGATCCTTGGTGAATGAAAAAGTTGGGACTCTCAATCAAATTTTAGGGGGTTATCCCCCAAAATTTCTTAAGCCCTTCTTAAGTGCTTGATAAATAAAACCAGCAAAAAAAGCTGATGGTCACAGTGATCTTTTTATATGCTTCAACTCTTGAATTCTGTAATTTCTGAAGTTATTTCCATCTTTTTGTAATTGTAGCAGACTGTCAGATTAGGGATCAGAAAAACCTCTCATAGAGGCATTTCTCAAAGCATACCAACA
>NW_006159835.1:3731006-3755656 GCF_000334495.1 Tupaia belangeri chinensis | reverse complement strand
AGCAGGAAGGATGCTTCTAGGGCACGGTGCTCCCTGTACGTGGTGACTTGCTAGGGGAAATTCCAGGTGCATCAGGAAATGTGAATGTTGAAGCAGCGTCCCTCTACTCAGACGCTGTGTTACTAAAGAGCAGTTGATAAAACGTTTGAAATACAAAAATGTCTTTCACATTTAAATGTTGAGAAATTGAACACTGTTCATAAAAATTTGTTTTCTTTCAAGTGATCCTGGGGTTGGCCCCTGTGATGAGAAGGGTCTAGAATGTGATGCTTTACTGGAGCCAAATACACTTTGGGGCCCGAAAACTGGGGAGCTCAATGCTGTAAGTAGCTTATTTCACATATTTTTTGTTTATGAAAACAATTGATAACATTTGATTTTTGACAAGAACTTGGTCAGTTTAAATTGAAATTGAACCGACTGTCTGACAAGGTGTTATGCCAAGTTAGTAGGGTTGTTGGGATCATAAGACACATATTCTTATCCTCAAAGAATTAATAACTAATAGTTTTTTGGGGAAAAAAAATTGTATGTCGGGCCAGCTGTGGCATATTGGTTAAAGCAACTGGATGCCACATGGCTGACTGTGTGGTTCAAGTCCTGGACCTGGTGACTTGAAAAACCACTGGCCTCATTTGCATGCTTGCCCAAAAATCTTGAGAGCAGAGTAGGGAAGGGACTGCAACCTGGTCGTCCCTCCTGTAGGGGTGCTTTCACTTTCTCTGGCACGTGTACATGCCCTATGGCAAACAAAAGAAAGAAGAAAGGAAAAAAAGTTTTAAGAAATAAAAATAATGTGGTCTTTGGGATTATTACAGACACATAATGTTTTGACGAATGAAGATAGTATGAATGGGTTATTTGTCCCTTATTCTATAAACTTTTTCACTTTTTAAAGTTTATTATTTAATTTGCCAGAGGGTGTGTATGCTCACCAGAGAGGAGAGAGAGACAGACAGAGAAAGAGAAAAAGCACTCCCCAGGAGAGCCCAGGAGAGATAGCCACACCACAATCCGTTCTCTGCTCAGGCATATTTTTCAAGTCACTGGGGTCCAGCACGTGAACCACACAATTGGCTGCGTGGAGTCCAGCAACCTTCGCCATCACACCACTGGATGACCCCTAGAAACCTTTTTATTTAAGACTTATTTGAGGCTGGTAGGTGGCATGGTGGTTGGGGCACTGGACTCCCATGTGGCCGTTCGTGGTTTGAGTCCTGGATCTGATGGCTTGCTTTACCAAATTAAAAATAATAATAAATTAAATTAATAATTCTTTTTTCTAAAGCATTATTTTATTTATTTATTTTTCACTTGAGGAAATGAAATATTTTATGTAAAGTGCTTTATAAGCTCCACACAGCTATATAAATATTCAGGCATTAATATTTATTTATGAATTACATATAAACTAACAGGTTAGATTACTTAAATATCCATCTGTAACCTAGTCTTTTATTTATAATAAAACACGAACATCAAGACATGATGATGGGACCAGCAGTTGGTGTAATGGCTATGTTGCTGGACTCCCTTGTACTCGGCCACCGTTCAGGTCCCAGACCGGGTGGCTTAAACTCATGCTGGACGCATGTGCGTGTATGCCTAGGATCTTGAGAGGAGAATGGAGAAGGGATTGTGGCGTGGCCATCCCCCGGGGGGTGATTTCTCGCCTTCTGTCTCTCTGTCTCTCTCTAGAGGTCTTTCTGGCGCGCACATATGCCCTATAGCAAAAACCACTCCAAAAAATAATAATGATAATAATAACAACAACAAATAGAATTAAATAAATCATTCTTTTTTAAGAATTATTTTATTTAACTTTATTTACTTATTTATTTTAATTTGACCAGAGAGGGACAGCACAGCAAGAGAGAGAGAGAGAAAATGAGAAAGCAAGCTGCCAGGTTTGGACTTGAACTGCACTTGGCCATGTGAGAGGCCAGTACCCTTAATCACCATGCCATCTGCTGGCCTCATTAAATAAATAAATAATTGTTAAAATAAAAAGAAATTAGCTACAATCTGGATAGATGCTGACTTATCCATCTCTTTTTGCTTCTTATAGTTCTTGTCACTGAAAAACTGGACTCTGCAACTGGTAAGTAAGCAATTATATTCAGCTTTCTTGTATTTCTTTCTTCCTAAATTAAAGTCAAATAGGGTCTTATTAGTATCTTATTTTCCAAATTTTAGTTAAATATATTTTTTCTTTCTTAGTTTCTGCAATTTTATGCTTACTAAAAATTCCATTAGGTTGTTTAAGATAGGCATGTACTTTATTATCTGGCTTCATAACCCAGAGCTGTGGTTAAATGGCTTTTTAAAATCACATTTAGGATATTGAACGAAGCAACAAATCTATTCAGTTCAAGTATCTGATTGACTGGTTGATTGGTTGATTTTTTTTAACCTGTTTGTCATTGCTATGCATTCTGCCATTGGTATTTGTAAGAATGGAATAGGAATAGAAATTTGGATCAGTGGTGAGGAAGTGAGGTAGCTAGATAAGAGAAACTAATGCACATGTAATTAAGTGATTGAGGGGCACATTCACCCAGAGAGTGTGCATACTTACTTGTATATGAAACTAATATTGGCAATTATTGTATTTTAATTTGATCTCTTTTTTTAGAGAGAGAAAAATTTTTGCTATAGGGAGTGTGTGTTCACCAGAGAGACAGAGAGATATGGAGAGAGAGAGAAAGTGAGAAATCACCCCCCTAGGGAGGACAGCCATGCCACAATCTGTTCTCCTCCATTCACCTCTCAGGATTTTGGGCACACACACACTCGTGCCCGGTGTGAGTTTCAAGCCTCTGGGTTCAGGACTCAAACCATGGTCAGCCATGTAGGAGTCCAACACCTTAACCAGTCCTTCACCTGCTGCACCATATTTTAATTTGATCTTAGTATCAAGGAACATACATTCACTCCGTTGAGTGACAGAGGTACGATTCAACAAATACTGAGTACTTATTATATACTTATTATATGCTGAGTTCTGTGAAGGAAATAAATTTAAAATATTTGCTATAATCCTGTTATGAATATAGAAATCCTTATGTCCAGTTCCTGGAGGCTGTGTTAGGCAGTAGTCATTTTATCAGCTCTTGTTTAACTCATTCATCCAAAACAAATTTAGAGGAATGTGTTTGAAAGGATTCATGAGTTTGAAAGAATTCATATTGCATCTGTAATGGAATTTTTTTTTTTAATTTAGAAGCAACAATCATTATTTTCAGAAGAAGAAGAATATACCACTGGATCTGAGGTCACTGAAGATGAAGTTGGGGATGAAGAAGAAGTATCCAAGAAACAAAGTATGGGCATTTTACTTAAAATCTCATTATTGATGAAGGAGTTGCATTCTGAAAGCTGTAATGCGAAGGATGGGGAACTGGCTTTATCTAGGTTACAACACAGAAAAGATAAAATAAAAGAGGCTCCATAAAGATTCCCCAAACCCGGCACCAATACTGAACACTCATAAAGTTAAGAAAGTACAGTATACTGAGAAATAATCCTGCATGTTTTCACTTCGGCCGTAACCCCAGGTTATAACCCACACAATGTGTGGCAGCTTAGCCTCACATCAGTAGATCTGAGGTGATTTGCAATGACACTCAAATGAAGATTAAGTTATATTCATTGAAGTATGATCTTTTTTTATTAAAGGTATTATTATTATATAACTACAATAGTCCTTCCTCATCCATGGTTTTGCTTTCTATGGTTTTAGTTACTTGTGGTCAACTCCAGTCTAAAAATATTAAATAGAAAATTTCAGAAATAAAGAACTTTAAGTTTTAAATTCCACATCATTCTGAATAGCATGAGAAATTCACTCCAGCCAGTGATGGACATGAATCGTCCATTGTCCAGCATACCAACACTATATATACTGCCTATTAGGTCAAGTGATGTCAGGTAACTCATGATTTACTTAACGGTGGCCCTAAAGCACAATAGTGATGCTGACATGTTGTTAGAGTTGTTCTTTTTTTTAATCTCTTACTAACCCTAATTTATAAATTAAACTTTGCTGCAAGGATGTTACAGAAAAAAATATAGTTTATATAGGGTTCAGTACTATCTGTGGTTTCAGGCATCAACTGGAGGGCTCAGAACATTCTCCCACAGATAAGGGGAGACTGTTTACAGAATGATGTTTTTTGGCGGGGAGGTTTTTACTGTAGGGCACGTGCACTCACCAGAAAGAGAGACAAAGCGAGAAATCACCCCCCCAGGGGGGATGGCCACGCCGCAGTCCCTTCTCCTCCATCCTCCTCTCAGGATCTTGGGCATGCACGCACATGTGCCCGGCATGAGTTTAAGCCACTGGGTCTGGGACTTGAACTGCGGTCAACTACATGGGAGTCCAGCGAGATAGTCATTACACTAACTGCTGGTCCTGATTTTATAGAATGATTTTATGTAATTATTTTTCAATGTATTCTAAGAAACAGTAGGGTAAATATGTTCAAAGAGTATGTGAAGACTTAGCTATTTAGAAGGCATTTGAAAAAGAATGTTTAAACAACTTGCAAGTTAAACCCAAAACTGATTGATGTCCTACAAGGCAATAAACCATAACCTTCCGGGTTATTTTTTTCTACCAGACAACAGTTGTTTGCTTTTCTGTTAGACACAAAAATCTGTAAATTAATATGTAACTTTAGTTAATAGTAGATAGCAAAGTAGTAGATAGTAGAAGTAGTAGATGTGGGTTGCCAAGACCCTGTCAGGAGTCTGTCTTGCGGGACCAGCAGTTAGGGTAATGGCTATGTCACTGGACTCCCATGTAGTTGATCCTGGTTTGAATCCCAGACCCAGTGGCTTAAACTTATGCCAAGTGTATGTGTGTGCGTGCCCAAGATCCCGAGAGGAGAATGGAGAAGGAATTGTGGTGTGGCCATCTCCACTGGGGGGTGATTTCTTGCTTTCTGTCTCTCTGTCTTTCTCTCTTTCTGGAGAGCACGCGCGCCCTATAGCAAAAACGAGGACCCGCGCCCCCTAAAGAAAAAACCCCCCCAAAAAAAAAAAAAAAAAAAAAAAGAGTTTGTCTTGGAACCAGCAGATGGTGTAATGATTACATTGCTGGACTCCCACGTAGTTGACTACAATTCAAGCCCCTGACCTGGTGGCTTGAAACTCACGCCAGGCACTTGGGCGTGCGTGCCCAAACTCCCGAGAGGAAATAGAGGACGAGGGATCATGGCGTGGCCATATCCTCTGGGGGGTGATTTTTTGCTTTCTGTCTCTTGTCCCCCTCTGGTGACTGCACATGCCCTATAGCAAAAATCTCTCTCTCTCAATAAATAAATAAATAAAAAGATTTTTCTGCTTGTGATCACGATATAAAGTTGTAAGCAATGTAGCAAAAATTGTGAAGCTGGCCAATAAATAACTGATGTTTGGGAAATGATCCTCTAGGAGATTATACTTACCAACATGTGTTGTTTATGCTTCTTTTGCCACCTCCTTTTTTGCCTGTCTTTCTTCACTGCACTAAGCTTTACTTTCCTCCAGGATAGATTCAGAATATTGACTTCAAGAATGCTCTAGTCAAGGATATAATTTTTCCCAAATATATACTTCTTCCCAAGATCATTCCTATCCTACTTCCTATTTAAGATATTTTAAAGGTTTTGTGAATTATTTTCTATCTCTACATTCAAAATTGTGTTTTTCTGAGTTGTAGTTGTTGTTTCTATTTTTTTTTCTTTTTTAGGTTTTTGCCATAGGCACATGTGCTCTGTGGAGAGACAGAGAAAAGGAAAGAGGAAAAGTGAGAAATTCCCCTCCAGAGTAATAACCATTCCACAATTTCTTCTCCATTCTCTCAGTATTTGGGATACATAAACACTCGCACACATGCACACACACAGGCTCAGCATGATTTTTAAGGGTCTGGGCCTCTGGCCATGGTCAGCCATGTGCGAATCCAGCACCTTAACTACTACTCCACTTGCTGGCCTCTGTATTTGATGGTTTAAGTAATTTATTGTCAGAGAACACGTGTGTGAGAGAGAGAAAGCACCCCCCTTCAGTGAAGCATGGTCATGATCCAATCCCCTTTTCACCCTTTCTCCTTCCCAGCAGGACGTTGGACATGCACACATGTGGACCGGCATGTTTTTCTAGCTGCTGGGACTGGGATTCAAATCATGGTCAGTAGTTTAGAATCCAGCTCCCAATGCTTAACACCTGAGCTGTGGAGCTGGCCCTATTGTTGTGGGTGTGTGTATAAATTTACTTATAAATTTGAAATTAGAAGATGACTCCCCTATCTAGTTAGATTCAGAGAAATAAATATGTAGTTTTCCCCATTTTTCTATATCTGATTTCATTGGGACTTTGAATTTATTGTCCTCACTTTTCCCCCAAAATTTTTATGAAGTAAAATTAACAGTAGTAATCAAAATGAATCCCTGTAAAAAGCAAGTTCAGTTTACTTCTCCACATATTTTTTTTTTATTCAGAGATAATTTGCTAATTTTTTAAAAATAATGTGGGTGTGGCCATCAGGTGATATGGTGGTTTAAGTGCTAGACTCTCATATGACTGTGGTTTGAACCCCAGACCTGGTGCCTTGCTTTCTCTCTCTGATGAGCACACATGCCCTGTAGCAAATAATAATAATAATAATGATAATGATAATAATAAATTTGTAATTTTAAAAATTAATTAATCAATGTTTACATTTCATTATGTCTTTATATATTTCTTTTTCCAACACAAATACCATGCATGTCAGTTAAGATAAGGATATTACTATATATATTATCATTGGCAAATATCTTCTAATTTTTTGTCAGTTAAGCATACTTTTACCTGTTTTTTTCTTCCCCCTTTCCCCTCTCTCCTTTCCATTCTAAACTGTTTTTTTTTTTTCTGACATTTTATTGATTCATAAAAGATCTTAAAGTATGGACAAAGTTAGAATCTAGTTACAAGTGCACTGTAATTTTCTTCTGAAACTTTTTTTTTTCTATCCATGCCCCTCTTACTAAAGGGAGCTATAAACTAACTTATTTGAAAAAGGAAAAAATTAGGTTAATCTCAATTTGGTCTGTTATTTGCACAAAGCCGCATAAGAATTCCATTTCTGATGCAAGGCAGCAGATGCTATTGTATTATTGAACTTATGCAAATCACTATTCTGCCACAAAATAAGAATGTTCACAAATATTTTCCAATTGTTACTGAACCCAACAACTCAAAAGAAAACCAAAATCCTTAAATCTGGAAGACAAAGCATAGAAGAAAATCAATAATGTTTTAGAAAAAAGTCATAGACTTCTATTTCACCAGTTCAGTCTCATGTAATCTCTCTTTTGTTGAATTTGCAGTGTTACTGTGGTCTGACCTTTCCATTAACATTCGACATTATTGCTGATATTTTAGAACTTGTCCCTATCATTAAGTTGGCCTTTTTCTTGGTAATTTTTTTTTTTTGTTTTCTTATTTGTCTTAATTTTCCTGGTATAGTACTCCCTGCAGAACTCCTCGAAGAGCTGGTCTGGTGTTAGTAAATTCTTTCAGGTTTTTTTGTCTGAGATTTTTTTTTTTTAAGATTTATTTGTTTAATTTTATTTATTTATTCATTTATTTTATTTTGAACAGAGAGAGAGAGTGCAAACCACCAGGTCCAAGATTCGAACTGTGGTCGACAATGTGGGAGTGTCCAGCACCTGAGCCACCATGCCACCTTCTGGTCCCCTATCTGAGAATGTTTTTATCTTTTTTTCCCATATGAAGGATAATCTTGCCAGATATAGTATTTTTGGTTGAAACTGTTTTTAACTTAACACTTTGAATTTATTTTCTCATTCTTTCCTTGTTTGCATTGTTTCCAGTGGGAGGTCCGATGTTAACCTGATGGGATATCCTTTGAAATTAACTTGATGTTTTTCTCTTCCCAATTTTAATATCTAAACTCTTTCTGTGGTTTTGGTCAATCTGGCAATGATGTACCTTAGAGAAGATCTTCTTGGGTTGATTGTATGTGGGGTCCTTTGTATTTCTTGGGTCTGGATATTTGAATGCCTCTCTAGGTTTAGAAAGTTTTCTTCCAGGATTTCATGGAATAGATTACTAATGCCATGTTTAGTTTCTACACCTTCTAGTATACCAATTATCCAGATGTTTGGGCATCTAATGGTATCTAGTATTATTTGTATATTATTCTCATTCTTTTGGGTTATTTTATTAGTCTTTTTGATAATTTTTTCTAAGTCAGAGGTTCTGTCTTCTACATCTGAGATTCGATCTTCTGCATGACCTTACCTGCTTTTAATACTTTCAAGGGAGGTTTTGATTTCCTGTATTACAGCCTTCATCTCTAATAGTTCTATTTGTTTCTTTTTTATGGTGTGTATTTCCTCTTTCGATTGTGCAAGAACTTCCTCACTTCCTGGAATTCTCTTTTCTCCTGCATCTTCTGGAGCCCATTGCCTTCTTTCTCTTGCATCTCTGTTAGCTTCATCACTATGAATGTTCTAAATTCTTGGGGGTTTTTTTGGAGAGGTTTTTGCTATAGGGCACGTGCGCTGGCCAGAAAGAGACAGAGACAGAAAGTGAGAAATCACCCCCCAGGGGGGATGGCCACACTGCATTCCCTTCTCCTCCATTCTCCTCTCAGGATATTGGGCATGCACGCATAGCACCCAGCTTGAGTTTAAGCCACCGGGTTCAGGACTCAAACCGCAGTCGACTACATGGGAGTCCAGCAACATAGCCATTACGCTAACTGATCGTCCCAAATATTCTAAATTCTTTATATGCTGTCTCTATGAGTTTCATTGTACTGTCTGTGGATGATGAAGGGCTGTTCTTTCCTCTAGTTGTTTCTGGTCATCTGATGGGTTATACGTTACTTCCTACCTGGCTCTTCATCGGGTGTTGGGGTGAAGAAGGGGTTAGGAGCAGAGGCTTTTTGGTTGAAGACCCGGGGCTAGGCCCACCTCAGATGCACATGGGTTCTGAAATTAGCAAGAAAAAGGAGAGGTCAGAGACAAGAGACCTACAGATTTTTAAAAAAATTATGTGTGTGTGTATGTGTGTGTGTGTGTAAAAGAAAACTTTTGAGAGAAAAGGAGAGGAAGTGAGAATGACAGCAACAGAAAGAAGATCATTAATTTATAATTCTAAAGAAAATGTCGGTGGGGCTGGACAGTGGCTCAGCAGTGAAACGCAACACTGCAAGGGATCCTCAGATGGGAAGGTTCCCTGTTCAGGTCCAGAGACCTCTGAGTACCCAGAACATGCACATCCCCGAAATAGTGGACTGACTGAAGACGGGGTGTGGATTATAATGTCAAGACCCTGTTAGGGATGTTTTCTCTCTCTCTCTCTCTCTCTCTTTCTCTCTCTCTCTTCCTCCTTTCCCCTCCTTCCCTCTCCTCTCTCTCTCTCTCCTTTTTATACTCTCTCTCATCCTTTCCCTGTCTCTTTCACTTTTGGAAGAAATAAATAATAAATAAACAAACAAACAAAAATGCGGGTTTGGGGCCAGCCCTGTAACCCAACAGTTAAGAAAACCAGATACATGAGACCAGCAGTTAGTGTAATGGTGTGTCGATGAACTCCCATGTAGTCGATCACGGTTTGAGTCCCGGACCCGGTGGCTTAAACTCATGCCAGGTGCGAGTGCGTGCGTGCCCAAGATCCCAAGAGGAGAATGGAGGAGAAGAGATTGTGGCGTGGCCGTCCCCCCTGTGGGATGATTTCTCGCTTTCTGTCTCTCTATCTCTTTCTCATGAGCGCACGTGCCCTATAACAAAAATCTCTTTAAAAAAATAAAAGAAAGAAAAAATTTAAAAAGAAAAGAAAACTAGATCCAATATGACTGACCACTGTTCACATCTTGGCCACACTGTCTGACAAATGCCAGGTCTGTGTGTGTGTGTGACCAAAATCCCAACAGGATGGAGAGGTAGAGAAGGGATTACAGCTAGACCATGCCTTGTAGGTGGGTGCTTCTGGCTTGTGAATATACCCTCTGACAATTAAAAAAAAAAATGTGGTTTTTTAAAAATTATCTAATTCGGGGACCAGCAGGTGGTGAGGTGGTTAAAGGCTCTGGACTCCAACGTGACTGACCATGGTTTGAGTCTCAGACCTGGTGGCTTGCTTTCTCACTTTCTCTCTCTCTCTTTCTCACTCTCACTCTATCTCTCCCTAGTAAAATTAAAATAAATGAATAAATAAATAAATAAAGTTAAAACATATTTTTTTAAAGTATCTAATTGTTTAGAAGTAGCAAATACGTTGGAGTGGTATTTATGGGACTTAACACTCACAACATTGACCTTCTTTTATCAGGGAAAAAGGAGAAGCCAAAGAAATTCACTAAACAACCAAAAAAACCAATATCTTCACCCTGTACACAGAAGAAAGAAAAGGCATTGGAGAAGGTAACTCTATTACCACTCTAAAGCAGATATGGAAGAAAGAAGCTAGTATAGCCAGGAAAAATCTGAAAGCAAAGAATAATGAATACCATGATAGAGTCCTAGCAGTGTAAAAATGAGTGAAGGAGGTTCTTTATGCACTGAGATTAAAGATCTCTGAGACATCCTGACAAGGGAAAAAAAGCAAGGTACAGAACAGTGTGTATACACATCTGTTTGTGCATGTAAGGTGGGGAATTAATGAATACATGAATTTCCTTAATATACAGATAAAATAGCTTTGGAAAGCTACGTGAGAAATTGATGAGGGGGGACCAGCAGATGACGTAATGGTTACATCACTGGACTCCCACATTTTCAACTGTGGTGTGAGTGTTGGACCTGTGACTTAAAACTCACTGGGCACGTGTGCATACATACCCAAATCCTGAGAGCAGAATGGAGAAGTGATTGTGGCGTGGCCATCTCCCCTGGGGGGTGATTTCTTACTTTCTGTCTCTCCAGCGAGCACATACGCCCTATGACAAAAATCTCACTCAAAAAAAAGGAATTGATGATTGATTACCTCTAAGGAAGGGAACTGAATGCATGGGGGACAGAGACTTTTTACTATATGTGCTATTTGTACCTTTTGAATATTGAACCAGTGTTAGCATATTTTTTTTTTAAATCAGACATTTTTTAAAAGAATTATTAATTAATTAATTAATTAATTTTCAATTCACCAGAGAGTGAGAAAGTGAGACATCAAGCTACCAGGTCCAGGACTCAAACCATGGTCGACCATGTGGGAGTCCAGCACCTTAACCAGCACATCATCTGCTGCCCTCCCCATCAGTAGACTTTTAAAATTAAAAACAAATTTTGTTTTATAACCTTTTGAAATAATTGCTATTTCCCCAGGCCTTTAAAAAAGGGGTAAAAAGTCATATGGGGGCCAGTAGATGGTATGGAGTTTGAGGTGCTGGATTCTACATGACTGGCTGTGCAATTAAAGTCCTGGACCTGGTCGCTTGAAACTCATTCTGAGTATGTGTGCATGCAAGCCCAAAATCCCAAGAGGAGAATGGAGGAGAAGAGATTGCAGTGTGGCCATGCCCCCGGAAAGTAATTTCTCACTTTCTCTCTCTCTCCCTCTGTCTCTCTCTGGTGAGTGCACGCCCCCTATAGGGAAAACTAAAAAAAAGCCAGATAGAAATAGAACAGTGGGGCCAACAGATGGTGTAGTGGTTACATCACTGGACTCCCATATAACTGATTGTGGTTCAAGTCCTGGACCTAATACCTTGACTGTCACACTGGGTGTGGGTGTGTGCCCAAGATCCTGGGAGAAGAATGGAAGAGAAAAGATTGCAGCATGACCATTCCTCCTGGGGGGTGATTTCTTACCTTCTCTCTCACTGTCTCTGTCTGTCTCTCTGGTGAATACACATGCCCTAAGGCAGAAACCTCTAAAAAAAGAAAAAGAAATATGAGAACAGTAAAAACCAGTCAACTAAAAGGAAACATAAAGTCCAAAAATGTGCAAAAGGCTGGAGTTGAGGGACAGCAATAATGGCTGTGTCACTGAACTCTCATGTAGCAGACCGTGATTCGAGTCCCAGACCCGGTGGCTTAAACTCACCCCGGGTGCATGTGCGTGCATGCCCAAGATCCCAAGAGGAGAATGGAGAAGGGATTGCAGCATGGCCATCCCCCCCTGGGGAGTGATTTCTCGCTTTCTATCTCTCTGTCTCTCTCTGTCTTTCTGGCGAACACACACGTCCTATAGCAAACACATCTCCAAAAAAAAGAAAAAAGGCTGGAGTCGAGAGAGGAGCCACACAATTACATTACACAGCTTGTATGAAGGGGTCTTTGAAAAGTATATGGAGAATATATGTTAGGAAAAAACTGTATGGATTTTTTAACAAAATAAACTTGTATTTAATTCCACTTTCCCATGAACTTTTCAACATCTCTTTGTATATTAATCTTTGCATTAAGTACTGTAGGCACAGGGATCAGCAGGTGGTGTGGTGGTTAAAGTGCTGGACATTCCCACATGGCCAGCCACGGTACGAGTCCTGGACCTGGTGGCTTGCTTTCTCACCCCCCCCCCCCCCTCCCCACTGGTTGGGGGGGGGGGGGGGGGGGTAGTCAAATTAAAATGAATGAATGAATGAATGAATGAATGAATAAATCTTTTTTAAAAAGTATAGGCACATAAATGGGACTTAATTCTTTTTTTTCCCTTCCAGTTTTTGCTGTAGGATATGTGTGCTTACCAGAGAAAAACAGACAGAGAAAAAAAGTGAGAAATCACCCTTCAGGGAGGATGACCCCATCTCAGTCCCTTCTCCCCCATTTTCCTCTCGGGATTTTGGGTGAGCTCACACATGCACCTGGCATGATTCTCGAGCTGTTGTGTCTCGTACTCAAACAGCAGAGTCAACTATGTGGGATCCAGCCACTTTAACCTCCACGCCACCTGCTGGCTCAATGGGCACTTCATTTTGAAAGACTGCATAAACTGAAGCTTCAAGATAGTCTTGTTTTGGAGAAATTTAACATCTCTGAACCTCTAACTGTAGAGATAATAGCAATAGTGCCCATCTCACATGGTGGTTACAAGTTTTAAATGAAATAGCACTTGTAATATTCTTAGTATAGTGTCTTCTGCTCAGTAAATGTAACATTCTATTAACTATAACACTAATAAGCAAATATATTCTAATCAGGCCTTAATATTGTCTACTTTTTTTTTAGTCAGCTTCTAGAGATGTGTCTCCTTTCATGTGAGTATTGCTCCTTAATTCAATCAGATGTACACCCTTAAAGCAGCATCAATGTTGATTTTGTTCAATTTTTCCAATAGTGTGAGTATGCAGAAGAATAAATGGGATGCCACAAGATCCTTGAGATTCAACCAAGATGCACAGAGAGAAGATGGTAAATTTTATTATTTGGGTAACATACTAACTGTGTACAAATTACAATGATAGGAATATCTTTCATTTTATGAAGTATGCTGAATACTTATGCTTATACTTATACTTTTATGAAGGTTCACACTTCAGAATAACACCCCAGATTTGCACATTCCCTTGGCACCAACCAGAGTTTCGTTACTAGACAATCCTAGTGGATAATGTATTGCTTTATGAATCTGTGCTTTGAGGTCTCTCAGACTTTTTGTCCTTTACTTTCACTGTAAAGGTAACTGAGTATAATTAGGCTGATCATGGTGACCATGGTGGTATGAGTCATTTCCTTACTAGCTACCTAAAATTCTTTATGGACAGGGACCAGCAGGTGGCTTGGTGGTTGAGGCACTGGACTCCCACGTGGCCGACCATGGTTTGAGTTGCAGACCTGGCAGCTTGCTTTCTTACTTCCTTTTTCTCTGGTGAGCACATGTGTCCTATAGCAAATTTTAAAATAATAATAATAAATAAAATTAATTCTTTTAAAAATTCTTCATAGACATATAGATATATGTGTCTGTTACATAATAGCAAAACTATTTTCATGGGGCAGTACAGTGGTGAAATATGATGCTCTGTGAAGCTGACCCACATGGAAGGGTTCCAGGATCATGTCTGGGGACCTCTCTGAGTGCTCTGGGCTGGCCTGTAAGTATGTGCTTCTGATTTGGCTGACTGAGGCTGGAAGTGGGTTGCAGCATCAGGGCTTAAGGGTGCTGTCTCTCACTAGTGGAAAAAATTAACTTTAAAAAAAAATTATATACACACACACACACACACACACACATATATATATATAGAGAGAGAGAGAGAGTTTATTTTTAAATTTGCTGTAGGGATCATGTACTCACCAGAGAGAGAGACAAACCAAGCCATCAGATCTGAGACTCAAACCATGACCAATCATGTGGGAGTTCAGCACCTCAATCACCATGCCACCTGCTAGCCCCTGGAAATCAACTTTTTCAAAAAAAGACATTGTCGTAAACCCTCAGTGATGACAGTCTTCTTTGAGAAATGAAAGTTGCAGGCCCAGCCACTGTGGTACAGTACTACTGCTAACGTCCCACAGTGCTGGATTCATGGTGACCACAGTTCAGATCCCAGGTTGGCCTGAAAAGCAGACTGGGCAGATGTGCAGCACCAGGATCCTGGGAACTGGAGGCTGGGAAACAGCAGGATGGCATGAGCCTTTCTGGGTATTTTCTATCTGTCTCTCACACTTCTACACTTTCTCTCACGTCTGCTCACACGTGTTCTATCACTGTGAAAAGAAATAAAAGTTATACATCACCCTTAGGAAAATAAAGTTTGGGCCAGCAGATGGTGTGGTCAGGGCACTGGACTCCCATATGGCTGACCACAGTTTGAGTCCCAGCTCTGGTGGCTTGCTCTCTCTCTCTCTCTCTCTCTCTCTCTCTCTCTCTCTCTCGTGAGCACATGTACCCTACAGCAAATTTTTTTTTAATTTTTTAATTAAAAGACAAGTAAGGTTTAATATTTTTTACCTTCAGATCAGCGGCGGATGTCTGAAATTACAGGACACCTAATAAAAATGAGATTGGGTGATCTGGAGCGAGTCAAGTCAAAGGAAGCAAAAGAAGTAAGAATTGTATACTGGTATACTGTACATGCAAAGCCTTTTTACTGTCGTTTTTTTAGCATCAGAAATATAAAGATTTTTTTAGGCAGGATTTTTAAGAGTGACCATCCATGCCGTCGTACCATCCAAAGCATGATTCATAAGAGAAAAAAAAAAAATGGCTAAATCTCACTTTATCAAAATTTCAAAGTTCTAGGGGCCAGCAGGTGGCATAGTGGTTAAGGACGCTGGGCTCCCACGTTGCCAACCACGTTTCGAGTCCTGGACCTAGCAGCTTGCTTTCTCACTACCCCCTCCTTCGTCCCTCTGTGGTCAAATTAAATAAATAAATAAAATAAAAATAACTCTAAAAAATTGTTCAAGTTTTGGTTTTTGAAAAATACTTTTAAGAGAATGAAAAGACAAGTTGTAAACTGAGAACATACATGTAAAACATGTATCTGACTCAAGACTGTTATCAAGACAACGTAAAGAACTCTCAAAACTCAGTAGGCCCAGGCATGGTAGTGCATCCTAGTAGATGCTGCTAACTGGCAGGCCGAGGTCACATAGAAGGTCTGGGCTTTATTTCTGGCTCATCCTAAAATGTGGGCCTGATGGCATGCACCTGTAATCCCAGCTATTCAGGAGACCGATACAAGTAGATCATGGCATAGGGAGATCTTGTCTTTAAAAACAACCAAAAAATCACTAAATAATAAACAACCAACTGGGTCCAGCAGGTGATATGGCGGTTAAGGCACTAGATCTCCCATGGCTGCTGACTGAGTCCCGGTCTTGGTGGCTTGCTTTTACACTTTCTCTCTGTCTTGCTCACTCTACCCTTCTCTGGTCAAAATAAAAAGAAAGAAAGTTAAATAAAAATGAAAAAAAATTATTTAGTTTGAGTACTGGACCTGGCTGCTTGAAAATCTCAGTGGGTGCATGTGCACATGCCCAAAATCCTGAGAGGAGAATGGATGAGATGAGATGGAGGTGTGGCCCTTCTTAGAGAGTGATTTCTCACCTTCCCTCTCTCTCCACTCCTGTATCTTTCTGGCAAATGTACATGCCTTATAGCAAAAACAAAAACAAAGAAACAGGACCTAGTAAACATAAAACAGGCTAAAGAGTAACCAGACACCAAGAAAGAAGGGATCCAGATGACTAGTATAAAAACATCATTAGTCATTAGGGAAAGTAAATTAAAACCTCAATGAGATACCACTATACATCAATGACAATGTCTAATGTTTGTTTTAAATACCCATACCAAGGGACCAGCAGATAGCATGGTGATTAAGGTGCTGGACACTCCCACATGGCCAATCACGGTTCGAGTCCTGGACGTGGTGGCTTACTTTCCCATTTTCCCTCTGTGTGTGTCTGTCTCTGATCAAATTAAAATAAGGGAATAAGTAAATAAAATAAAATAAAATTTTTCATTTTTATTTAACTTTATTAATTTATTTAAATTTTGACCAGAGAAGGATAGAGTGAGAGAGAGCCATCTGGAAAATAGTTGGCAGTTTCTTGCAGGCATTCACCCACCATACAAATCAGTTTATAAGTTGAGAGTAGTCTTATTCATAATCACCGAAAGCTAAGAACCCCCTCCAATGATGTCCTTTGCCTGATATGTAAACAAGCTGTACACACAGAAATGAAGGAGCTCACCCACGTATCAACATGGGTGAATCTCCTTACAGTATACGAAGTGAAAGAACCCAAATCCAAATGGCTGTGTACTGTACGGTTTCCTTTATTTAATGTTCTGAAAAATGCAGAACTTTGGGAGCGGAGAACAAATCAGTGGTTGCCAGAAATTGGAGTGGTGAATGTATTGACTTAGAAGGGCATAGAGGGGTTTTTTAGGGGGTAATTAAAATGTTGTGTGTTCACTATGACAGTAGTTACACAACTGTATATATTTGTCAGAATCTGGAAGTACACACTAACAAGGTCAATTTTACCATATGTAAAATGTACCTCAAAAAGCCTGGACTGAAAAATCAAAATAAAATTACTTCTAACTGGGGCCAGTAGATGGCATGGTGGTTGAGGCGCTGGACTTCCACATGGTTCAACTGTGGTTCAAGTCCTGGACCTGACGGCTTGAAATGTATTCTGGGCGTGTGTGCATGCATGCCCAAAGTCCCAAGAGGAGAATAGAGGAGAAGAGATTGCAGTGTGGCCATCCCTGCTGCAGAGTGGTTTCTCACTTTCTCTCTCCATATCTCTTTGTCTTTAGCAAGTGCATGTGCCCTATAGCAAATCTCTCTTTTAAAAAGAAAAAATTATATCTAAATTTAAAACTGATGTCATTTGAGTAAGGTAGAGCACCTATTGAATCAGTAAAGAGAATTTTGCTTCTTTATTCTGCAGTTTGCAGGAGGTATTTACTCCAGGATTGAAGCTCAAATCAAGGCCTCAGTGCCAGTCAGTGCCCGGCAAACCAGCTCAGAGAAAAACACAAGGTAAATCAGCACAAACTAATTCTGAATGCCATACAATGTGAAGGGGATTTTTGTTTTTAGGGTAAATCATGTGAACACTATTACCACATAATTTGAGTCTGTTTCCATGTTGTTTCAAGGATTATATCATCAAAAAATTAATTAGAGCTAGATTTTAACTTTGAAGGTTAAGATTTAAAAAGGTCATGAGCACATTTAATGGAAGTATAGAGAGGTTTGTTTTTAAGTTTTCTACTTATTGAGCCAACTTCATTCTGAGCCAACTTCTGATTAGAAATGCAAGCCAGGGGCTGGCAGGTGGCGTGTCGGTTAAAGCACTAAACTCCCACATGGCCAGCCGTAGTTCAGGTCCTGGACCTTGTGGCTTCCTTTCTCATTTTCCCTCTCTCTCTCTCTCTCTGGTCAAATTGGAAAATAATAATAAAGTTAAAATAAAAAATAATAATTCTTGGGGACCAGCAGTTAGCATAATGGCTATGTCGCTGAACTCCCATGTAGCCAACCGCAGTTTGATTCCCGGACCAGGTGGCTTAAACTCACACTGGGCGTGTGTGCGTGCATGCCCAAGATCCCAAGAGGAGAATGGAGGAGAAGGGATTGTGGCATGGCCATCCCCCCTGGGGAGTGATTTCTCGCTTTCTATCTCTCTGTCTCTCTCTGTCTTTGTGGCAAGTACACGTACCCTATAATAAAAACCTTTCCCCAAAAAAATAAATAAATAAAGTAAAATAATAATTCTTAAATAAGTAAATGCTAGCTGTAGGCCAGCAGTTGGCATGGTGGTTGAGGAACTAGACTCCCACATGGCTGACTGCAGTTTGAGTTCCAGATATGGTGGCTCGCTTTCTCACTTTCCCTCCCCCAGCTTTCTAGTGGGTGCACATGCCCTGTAGCAAATTTTTTAAAAATAATAATAATGATAAATAAAATAATTCAGTTTTTAAAAAATAATAATTAATGTATTTAATTCTATTTGTTGATATTATTTTTTAATTTGACCAGACAGAGAGAGAGAGAGAAAGGGAAAGCAAGAAAGCAAGCCACCAGGTCTGGGACTCAAATCATAGTCGGCCATGTGGGAATCCAGCGCCTTTAACCACCATGCCACCTGCTGGCCCCAATAATTCATTTTTTTAAATGCAAGCTGTAGTATTACTGTGAATTACTGGAATTGTATTGTTTGTAGAAAATATATAATTAATTAATATAAATAACTGAAGTCTCTTTTCTGTTCCCTGTCTTAATATCTTTTTTTAAACAAAATTATTTCCTTTATTTTATTTATCATTACTGTTATTTTTAATTTGACCAGTGAGATGTAGAGGAAGCAAGCAAGCAAGCTGCCAAGTCTGGGACTGAACTCCATGTGGGAGTCCAGCGCCTTTAACCACCATACCACGTGTCAGCTAATATCTTATTTCTCTTGATAAAATCTGACTTACATGTTTTGTGTCATTTTATATCACAACATTTCTGTTAAAGATGAATGATTACTGGAGGCCAGCTGGTGGTATGGTGGTTAAGGTGCTCGATCCCACATGGCTCCATGGTTCAAGTACAGAGCCAGCAGCCTGTAAAACACATAAGGCGTGTGTGTGTGTGTGCCCAAAATCTCTAGAGAAAGCATTGCATCATGGCCGTCCTCCCTAGGAGATGATTTCCCACTTTCTCTCTCTCTGTGTCCCCCTTGGTCTCTCTTATGAGGGCACACACCTATGGCAAAAATTCTTTTTTTTTTTTTTTTTTTTTTTTTTTTTTTTTTTTTTTTGAGAGGTTTTTGCTATAGGGCATGTGTGCTCGCTGGAAACAGAGACAGACAGACAGAAAGCGAGAAATCACTCCCCAGGGGGATGGCCACACCACAATCCCTTCTCCTCCATTCTCCTTTCAGGATCTTGGGCACGTTCGCACATGCGCTCGGCGTGAGTTTAAGCCACCGGGTCCAGGAGTTGAACCACGGTCGACTATATGGGAGTCCAACGGCATAGCCATTACATCAACTGCTGGTCCCGGCTAAAACTCTTAAAACCAAAAAAAAAAAAAAAAAATAGTAATGATTACTGCCATTTAAAAATTAATATCAAAGATCCCAATGCTAAAACTCTTAAAACCAAAAAAAAAAAAAAAAAATAGTAATGATTACTGCCATTTAAAAATTAATATCAAAGATCCCAATGCCTTTGTAATGATTACTGAGATTTAAAAATTAATATCAAAGATCCCAATGCCTTAGTAGTAATTTCTAAGTCCAGAGAAGCTCAGAAACTCAGAAGTTTTTCTCATGTTTGAGTAAATTCAAACTTGAATTGAGCTGCAGTGATATAATTTATAATTTTTCTTTATCCCATTTCACGTAAATGTTCATTCATTTCATGGAAGAAACATTAATGTATTTTATTGTGGGGCACTACTCCAGATTCATAAAATATAATACTCATACCATATTATCTCTCAATAAACAAAGACAGTCTAAATTCCAAAATAAATCTTACTTCAGGGGTTTTAGAAATGGATTATGGAACTATATGAAGATTCATTTAACTTTGATATTGTCAAGGAAACTTAATGTAAAGCAGCAACAACTTCCTATTGTTTCAGAAACAACTCTGATCTCCTGTTTTGTTTTAAAAATTTAGGTCTAAAAGTCGTTTTGCTCAAGGACGTCCTGCATAAAGCACCTTAAAATATATCTAGAAAGACAGAAGACACACTCCTGGACATCTGAAATTGCTCACTTCTTGAAGATCTTCAGAATGATGACTTCTGAGTGTTTTAAGTTATTTATTAATTATTCCCGTAAGCCACATAAGTCATAGTGCTAAGAGACATGTATAGTTAGGTTTCAAGGAGATCTAATTGTAAATAGGAAACTTCTTACACCTAATTTTCTCTTAGTGTGATTCTAAGCTATATAGAAAACAGTTATTTACAAGTTTGCATACTTAAGTATCCTGGTATTTGTTGTCTTTTATTTATTTGAAAGAGAAGAGGCCTAAAGCTGTCAAGTCGCTAAGTCTTTCTAAAGACTTCCCCTTAAAAAGTTGGGGAACTCATGTGGTAGTGTGACCATGCATGCGCACTGATCGTGGTATGTCTTTGGGGCTGTAAGTCTTGGGGTAGTATTGAGAGCTGAGGTTTGTATGATGGAATTCCCAATGATGCTGATTTTAAGTTTGCATGAACACGAAGAAGTGGCAAATCTCAAGACTACAGTAAATGAAGTTTCAAGGTGAGATATTTCAATACTGTGTTGGGCAGAAGGGTTCCTTTTTTTTTTTCCAGCATTACTCTATGTACAATGTTAATCCAACTTTTTTCTTTCAGTTTTTAATGCTTATCTATTGGTCATTGAAACTGCAAGTACCGATTATTATCTTTTTCCTCTGTGAAGCTAGTGTCATTCTGCATTTGCTAAAATAAGCAATGAGAGTTTTAAGATAATAAATCATTTCAGTTGTGTGAGACACCCACTGTTCAGTTCTCAGGGCTCTAAGACCCAACCGTATTTCCATAGCCAGTCAAGTAGCCCCTTAAAACAGTTATAATTGCTAGTTACTTTAGAGATGCCTAAAACATTTCCAGATACATTAGATGGGTGAAAAATTACATATATTCAAGAAAAATCAAAATAAAATTTATTTTTTAAATCATGTTTTAATTTTTCTAACCAGGCAGAAAGGGTGCTCAGGGAAATTTTGTTCCAAACTGTAAGCATGTAATAAATTATGTGTTTGGAAATTACTTATATGTAGGTCTCTGAAAAACTTTACGATGCACTGTTTCTATTTTTTAATTTTCATTTGCCTTATACTTGAAAATTCAGATTATTCAGAGAACAGACTTTGATAGTGTGTGACAGAATAGCAGTTTCTAATGAAATGTTAAAGTGTTACACTCAGTTTACACTTACATAAACCATCTTTAGTGAGTATTTTAGTTGATAAATGAAGGTAGATGTTATTAGATGTTATCTGTTTGGCTTTGCCAACGTTTCTGAATTTCTGTTTGGAAGTTTTGTTCCAGTCTTTATTTGTTTCAATTGTTTGATACTTTGGAAATAAAACATATCATTTCTGTCTTCAAAAGAAAATGTTTTGTAGTACATTATATGTAAGCCCTGTTAATACCAGAGCCTTGTGGTCTACTGTGCCCGCTGATACAGGGACTTGGGTTTGTACGTGGAAGCAGTGCTGTAATGTCACCGCAAGAAGAGGAAAATGTGCTCTTGACTGTGGATTCTTCTCCCCTGGGAGGACTGTACCAATGAATTGATTTTTACAAACTGGAATCTATTAGAATTTGATTATCTACAGAATGTGTTTCTTTAATTTTGTTAATGTCTGTAATACATAACACATTCACCTCAAACTATTTACTTAACCTCTTAACATCATTTCTTTTTCCAACTGCATTGAAGTTTTACCTTGCATTAATTCTGAATTCACGTTTTTAAAATTGAAATAAACATTATGACAAAAGTTGTTTGGAAAGTCCCTTGATCTGACTCATTCTATCTTTTCAGGAAAAGTCTGGATGGGCTTTAGATTCTACAGATTTTCAGAGAAAACTAACTCTGTTACAAGATGAAATCTTTCAAAAAAAAAAAAAAGATGAAATCTTTCAAATTTTAAGATTGTCTTACAAGGGCCGGCAGGTGGCTTGGTGGTTAAGGGTGCTGGACTCCCACATAGCCAACTGTGGTTCAAGTCCTGGACCTGGTGGCTTGTTCGCTCGCTCGCTTTCTCTCACTCTATCCCTCTCTGGTCAAATTGAAATAAATAAATGAATAAATAAAGAGAGTTTTAAAAATAATTTTAAAAAAAGATTGTCTTACACTGGGGCCAGCAGGTGGTGTGGTGGTTGAGGCACTGGACCCCCACATGGCCAACCACAGTTCAAGTCCTGGACCTGACAGCTTGCTTTCTCAATTTCCCTCTCTCTCTCTCTCTGGACAAATTAAAAAATGATGCTAAATAAAATTAAGTAAATCTTTTATTTAAGAAAAAGGGTCCTGAACCCTTTTTAGGGAAGATCAACACATATTAATTAATAAGGAAATATAAGATATGATCAACACTGTAAGCCAACTAAACCTAGCATACATCTAGTCCATTCCGTTCAACAAGACCACACTCAAGAACAGCTGAATATATATTCTTCTCCTGTACACATGGAACCTTTTCCAGAACAGACCATGTGCTAAACCATAAAACAAGCCTCAATAGAATTGAAAGGATAGAAATACTTCATAATATGTTTTCTAATCACAGGGAATGAAATTAGAAATAAGGAAATTTGAGAAACCCATAGTTACGTTGAAATCAACACATAGCTAAGAACTGAAGGGTCAAGAAAGAAATCCCAAGGGAAATTAGAAAATATTTCAAGATGAATGATAAAAATATACCCAAACTTGGGACCAACAGTTAGCGTAATGTCTGTCGCTGGACTCCCACGTAGTCGACTGCAGTTCGCGTCCTGGACCCAGTGGCTTAAAACTCACGCCAGGCACATGTGCGTACATGCCCAAGGTCCCAAGAGGAGAAGGGATTGCGACATGGCCATCCCCCCTGGGGGGTGATTTCTCACTTTCTGTCTCTCTGTCTCTGTCTGGCAAGTGCACGTGCCGTATAGTGAAAACCTCTCAAAAAAAAAAATATATATATATATATATATACCCAAACTTAACAGGATGCAGCTAAAACAGTGCCTAGAGAGCAATTTGCTACTGTAAATACCTATATCAAAAAGAGAATGCAGGATGGGAAAGTTTTTTTAAGTCAAAAGTAAAATGACTAACAAGTTAATAAAAAACTTTAAAATGGGTTTATGGTACCTAAGCATTTTGTTGTGGATTCACTTGTGTAGCCTATGGCACCACTGTTATGTATTTTGTTTTGTTCACTAGATACGCTGGGTCATCAGAAAGGGCAGCTAGGATTCTTTTGAGTGAAAAAGCACTTAAATGTTAAGGGAAATATAGCTGCTGTACTAGCATTTCAGAGTTGGTCCAGTCAATTACGGTTTTGATCAGTTGTGTGAATCGTCTCCTGTATATCATCCAGGAGTAGCCTCCCTAAAATGTCCAGTTAATGGTTCTAGTCGGCCCTCTAGGTTTGTATGAGAGTAACTGAATTCTTCACGTCCGTACACTCTGAAATCTTGCCATATCCTTATTTGCCCTTCACTTTCTCACTTTCCTCCACCACCTCTCAGAGCTTTGGAAAACTTGTGATTAACGCTCTCCAGGGTGTTACACGTGCATTTATTATATAGAATTTGGTAAATAATAATTCAATAGCTGCTACTACCAGCAGCAGCCTTGCCAAGGTGCTGAGCCGACCAAGGCTGTGCTTAAAGGTCAAAGGCTCAAAACAGATCCTGGGGCCCCACCAGATCAGACTCCTCCACTAGAATCATAAATAAAAGATGAGACATCACAAAAGTAAAAAGGGTTATGAAGGAATACTATACTATAAACAAACTTCCTTTCTATACTGTAAACAAATGTATGTCAATAATAAGAAATAAATAATTCACACACACACACACACACACACATACACACACTAGGCCAGCTGATTGTGCGGTGGTTAAAGTGGCTGGATCCTATTCGTTTTTTTTATTTATTCAATAATAATCAAAAGGAGGGAGAAATAGAGGAGGGACTGTGGTTTGACCAGCCTTGTGGGGAGTGTTCTCTACCATCCACTCCGCCACCGACCCCAGTGAGCACACCCTCTAGTAAATTCAAAAACAAAAACAGGAAACCTACAACCAACTTAATTATTGGTGAAGGACTGTTTGCTTTCCACTAAGATCAGGAACAAGACATAGATGTCTACTCTGAACAAGACATAGATGTCTACTCAGTATTGTAGTGGGGGCCTAGCCAGGACAATTAGGCCATAAAATGACATAAAACATATTTAGATTGGAAAAGAAGTAAAACTATATTGAGAGGTGACTTGATTTTGTATATAGAAAATCCTAAGGATTCATGAAAACATTTACAAATAATTGAGTTTAGCAGGGCCTCTGGATACAAGATCAAAATATCAAAATAAATTTATTTCTGAACATTAGCAGTGGGAAGTATGAAAATTAAGAAAATAATTCCATTTATAAGTAATGTAAGAAAGTAAAAGATGTTTAGAAAGAATTATTTAATATTTTTTATTTTTATTTTATCAAAAAAAAGAAAGGG
>NW_006159835.1:3729818-3730993 GCF_000334495.1 Tupaia belangeri chinensis | reverse complement strand
AGAAAGCAAGTCATCAAATTGCAGTTGACCCAGTGGGAGCCCAGCACCTCAACCAACACACCACCTGCTGGCCCCTAAAATAAGAATAAACTTAACAAAAGAAATGCAAAACAGTCTGAAAACTACAAAATACTGAAAGATATTACAGATCTAAATAAGTGAAAAGATTTCCCATGTTCATAAGTCATGAGAGTTCATATTGTTAAGATGGCTCCTTGATTTGCAGGTTCACCACAATCTCTATCAGGATCTCTGTTTTCTTTGTAGAAATGAATAAAGTGATACTAAAATTCATATGGAGAGGCCAGCAGATGGCATAATAGTTACATTGCTGGACTCCCATGTAGTTGGGAGTTTCAAAAACAAAAACAGGAAACCTACAACCAACATAATTATTGGTGAAGGACTGTTTGCTTTCCACTAAGATCAGGAAAAGACATAGATGTCTACTCTGAACACTTCCATTCAGTCTTGTAGTGGGGGCCTATTGTAGTTCGCATCCTAGACCCAGTGACGTGGCCATCCCTCCCTGGGGGGTTATTTCTCACTGGCAAGTGCACGTGCCCTGTAGCAAAAAACTCTCCCCCCCAAAAGAAAAAGAAAATTGACTAAAAATGGATCAATGACCTAAATAGAATCAAACTGTAAAACTCTTATAAGAAAGCATAGGGAAAAATTCTCCTAACCTTGGATTTTGCAATAGATATCTTGGATACGACACTGAAAGCCCAAGCAACACAAGAGAAAAATAGATACACTGGCTATCGCCAAAATTAAAACTTTCTTTCGTGTTTAGCATATTATAAAGAAAATGAAAAGATAGCCGAGTGACTGGGAAAGATTGTTATATAGCTGATAAGGTAACAATATCCAGAGTATGTAAAGAGTACTTACAACTCAACATTAAAAAGAAAAGTCCAGCAATATAACCACTATGCCACCTGTTGCCACCCCCCAACCCCAGCATGTTTTTCAGGCTGCTGGGTCCAGGACCTTAAACTGTACTCAGTCATGTGGAATCCACTACCTTAATTATCACACCGTGGGCTGGCCCCACCCCCCCTTTTTTTTTTAAGAAAGATTTTTGCTATCGGGCGCATGCACTCACTGGAGAGACACACACACAGAGACAGAAAGGGAGAAATCACCCCCCCCCCCAGAGGGGATGGCCTTGC
>NW_006159835.1:3716150-3729797 GCF_000334495.1 Tupaia belangeri chinensis | reverse complement strand
TTTTTTTTTTTTTTTAGAGGTTTTTGCTATAGGACGCGTGCGCTCGCCAGAAAGACAGAGAGAGAGGCAGACAGAAAGCAAGAAATCACCGCCCCCCCAGGGGGGATGGCCATGCTGCAATCCCTTCTCCTCCGTTCTCCTCTCAGGATCTTGGGCACGCACGCACACACACCTGGCGTGAGTTTAAGCCACCGGGTCCGAGACTCAAACCATGGTCAACTACATGGGAGTTCAGCGACATAGCCATTATGCTAACTGCTGGTCCCTGCTCTCAGGATTTTGAGCACACATGCACACACACCTGGCATGAGTTTTAAGCCACAGGGTCTGGGACTCAAATTACAGTTGACTACATGAAAGTTCAGCAGCATAACTGTTATGCCATCTGCTGGTCCCCCAACCCATTTTGTTCAATGGTAGGGTTGGAAGAGGTATTTCTCCAAAGAACATACAGTAGTCTCCACTTATCTGCATTTTATTTTCCATCATTTTAATTGCCCATGGCCAAGAAAGAGAAGGGTGAGTATAATACAGTAAGCTATTTTGAGAGAGAAAGACAACATTTACATACTTTTTTAAAAAAGATTCTTTATGGGACCAGCAGTTAGCATAATGGCTATGTCGCTGAACTCCTATGTAGTCGACCGTGGTTTGAGTCCCGGACCCGGGGGCTTAAACGCCCACCGGGGGTGGGGTGCATGCATGCCCAAGATCCCAAGAGGAGAATGCAGGAGAAGGTGGCCATCCCCCCTGCGGCATGGCCATCCCCCCTGGGGCGTGACTTCTCGTTTTTTTGTCTCTCTGTCTCTCTCTGTCTTTCTGGCGAGCACACGCGCCCTGTGGCGAAAACCTCTCAAAAAAAAAAAAGCAATTATTTTTTTTATAGTTGTTGTTGAATTTGCTATAGAGCATGTGCCCTTACCAGAGAGAGACAGAGAGAGAGAGAGTGAGAAAGCAAGCCACCAAGTCCAGGACTTGAACAGCATTCGGTCATGTGGGAGTCCAGCATTTTAACCACCACTCTTCCTGCTGGCCCCTACATAAGCTTTATTATAGTAAATATAATTGTTCATTTTATGGTAGTTAATACTGTCAACTTTTACTGTGCCTAATTTATACATTAGACCTTATCATAGATATGTATATCTAGGAAAAAACACAGTATACCTGTAAGGTTCAGTCCTACCAGCAAATTTTAGGCAACGACTGGAGGTCTTAGAACGTATCCCCCACTGAAAAAGGAGTGCCACTATACACAAATGGCCACTAAGCACAGGAAACGATCCTCAGCATCATTAGCCGTAACACAAAACTGAGAAAGCACCGCACACCCAGTAGCTGGCTGTCACCAAAAAGCCGCACAGCAACACGTGTCAGCACAAATGTGTAATAATGGCCCCTGGGAATATGACGTGGCGCAGCCACTTTGGAGAGCAGTCTGGTAGTACTGAAAACAAATTCAAGAGTGACTGATCCAGGTATATCCTCAAAGGAATCGGAAACAGGTACTCAGAGAAATACTTGTATACAGGAATTGAGAGCACTGGTCACCGTGGCCGCAATGTGGAAACAACCTGCATATCTATCAACTGATAAATGGATAAACAAACTGATAACTGGATAAACAAAAATCGAATTAAAGTACAAATGTAGAAAAATTGAATTAAAGTATGAATTTATTATGGTACCAAAATAATCAAAGTCCATGCATAGTTTTTTAAAACATTTTCTGTGCACATTTTGAAAATCCTTTGTGTTATGCTAAGTGAAAGAAGACAGACTCAAAAGGTGACACACTGTACGATTCTGTTTATACGCACTACCCCAAGTAGGCAAATCCGTATGATCAGAAAGCAGATAACGGCTACAGGCTGCAGAGAAGAGAATGGAGGAACGATTGCTGAAGGGCGTGGCATTTTCATTTGAGGCGATGATGTTTTGGAACTTGACAGAGGTGGCTACATACCATTATAAATGTACTAAATGCCACTGGATTGGATACTTCCAGTCAGTTCATTGTACATGAATTTCACCTTAACCAGAGGAAAAGAACTGAAGTAGCTACATGCCGCAATGTGGATCAACCTTGGAAACATTCTACCAAGTGGAAGAAGCGAGTCGCAAAACCTGTTGTATTCCTAACAAATACCTGAGGCTGCGTGATTGCATAAGGAATTCTAGGTCCACGCAGCTTACGGTTTCAAGGTCCAGCGTCTAACTTCCCGTGAGGCTACAACAGGGCAGACGGCAAGATCTTGAGAAGAGCAGAGAGAGGTCTGTGTTCTCGTGGGCTCTGCCGGCCTCCTTTCCTCTCTGTGTACACACCGGAACTCAGTCACGGAGGCCCTGCCCTAACCACCCAGTCACTGATCTCTTCTCAAAGGCCACTTTTGACACCATAACCAGATTAAGTTTTTACTTTCTTAACCCCACCAAAATGACTGAACACATGAATTTTGGGAGATCGTACTCAAACTGCAGCAGCGACATATGATTCTGTTTGTGTGGATGTCCAGAACAGGCAGGTATCCCGAGACAGAAAGGAGATTGGTGGCCGCCTAGGGCAGGAGAGGGGAGGCTCTGGGGAGCCTAGGACGACAGCCAAAGGGAGAAGAATTTCTCTATGAAGTGATGAAAATACTCAAAATTGGTTGTGGTGGTGGTCGTACACCTTTGGGAGTGTGCTAAAAACCATTAATTATGCCATCTAAGGGGGTGACTTGTACGGGATGAGGATTATATCACGACACAGCTGTCTCCAACAAGCCGGCGTTAGCTCACCTGCATCTGGGTCATAGGAACCAACCCCCAGCGCCGCCAGCTTCTCCCAACAGTGGTGCCGGTTGTGCTTGGCCTCGTGTTTGCCGGTGTACATCCACCCCACTTGCACAGGGCAGCGTTCTTACCTGCTTTTTGCAGATGGGGAGACTGAGCCCCAGAGATGGCCACTTGTCAAAGAGCAACAGAAAAAACGCTTTGAGCAGCGAGCTCTTGCTGACAGTATTGCTGCTTTACAGAAGTCAGTAGTAGCACTTGGAACAGTGCCCGACACACAGAAGGTGCTCGAAAAGTGCTACTATGTTTACACCGGACGAAGGACTCGGAAATAAGGCTGTTGTGCTCATTTCCATTTCTGACTTTAGCTCATGTTACCCCCTCACCTAGTTGGTCCTTTTGCTGTCTATTGAAATTTCCCGCCTCAAGCCCTTGTTAAATCTCACCTTCTTCAGAGATCTGCTTCTCTCTCCTTTCCTGATCTGCACTGCACTCACACAGTGTTTAGCCGTCCGATGTTCTTACTGCTTTGTTTTGTTTTGTTTGTTTTGACTCCCTGACCAGCTCCTATGCTCTATTAGAAATATTTCATTCTTGGGGACCAGCAGTAAGCGTAATGGCTCTGTCGCTGGAGACTCCCACGTAGTCGACCGCAGTTCGCATCCCGGACCCGGTGGCTTAAAACTCATGCCGGGCGCGTGTGCGTGCATGCCCAAGATCCCGAGAGGAGAATGGAGGAGAAGGGATTGCAGCGTGACCATCCCCCCTGGGGGGGTGATTTCTCGCTTTCTGTCTCTCTCTCTCTGTCTGGCGAGTGCAGGCATCCTATGGCAAAAAAAGTCTTAAAAAAAAAAAAAAGAAAGAAAGAAAATCACATGGGGGGGACCAGCAGTTGGCATAATGGCTATGTCACTGGACTCCCATCTTGTCAACTGCAGTTCGAGTCCCGGACCTGGTGGCTTAAAACATGCCAGGCACGTGTGTGTGCGTGCCCAAGATCCCGAGAGGAGAATGGAGGAGAAGGGATTGCAATGTTGCCATCCCCCTTGGGGGGTGATTTCTCACTTTCTTTTTGTCTCTGGCACGCGCCCTATAGCAAAAACCTCTTTTAAAAAAAGAAAAGAAAAGAAAAGAAAGAAATGTAGGAGGCAGGACCAGCAGGTGGCATGGTGGTTAAGGTGCTGGACAGTCCCACGTGGCTGACCATGGTTCGATGCCTGAAGCTTGTTTCTCACTTTTCCTCTCTGTCTGTGTCTCTCTCTGGTCAAATTAAAATAAATAATTTAATTAAATTAAATAATTAAAAAAAGAAATGTAGGCAACAGTGTGAATTATTTTACAACAAATATAACAAACATAATAAATTAGTTTACAACAAATATTTGTATTAACAACAAATACTTAACGGGATCTCTAAAGTGTATTTATTTTAGTCACAAATGGTCATATGATAGCAATGGGTGCATTCATGTACTCAGAGAAGCTGATTGTTCCCAGTAATGAAACTGAATTTTTTTATTTTAAAGAATTATTTTTATTTAATTTTATTTATTTATTTTTATTTTACCGGAAAGGGACAGAGTAAAAGCAAGAGTGAGAGAGGGAAAGTGAGAAGGCAAGCCACTAGGTCCAGAACTGGGACCCAGTCGGCCCGTGGGAGTCTAGTGCCCTCAACCACCAGACCACCTGCCGGCCCCAAAACTGAATATTTTTTAAAATGACATTCTGCTGCTTTGTCCAAAAACATGGTTAGTGCCACTCTGACAATGGCTCTAGAGTGAGGGCTAGTGTTGGTACTTTTTACAACTTACCAGGTGTCTGTGCTGTGCAGGCGGGTTGCAGACAACACTGCTTTGTGACATATTTGTAGGACCTGCACTGTAGACCTCAGCCAGAAACGTGTTCAAGAGCAGTCAGGAAAGCATAGATGCAGAACCGGAGTGCTACCAGCAGGTGGCTCTAAGAGGGCACGCGAACCATTACGTAGAGTACACATTAAGCTTTTTTTTTTTTTTTTTTGAGATCATTAGTTCGGATTTATTGATAACTGTGATTAAGGAAGGGGGGAAGGGGCAGCGCAGTATGAACCCTCCTGAGTGCAAGGCTCGCCACTTGTCTAGGGACCATGATTGGGGACGTATTTGACACCACAGCCATGTGGATGAGGCACCTCTCAGCCACCCTGTCTTCAAATTCATCGTTCCTCTCGGGAAAGCGCCACTTCCTTGAGATGTGGCTCATCTGCCGACCAGGGGACTGGACCTGGGCCCTGCGAGGCCCTCGGTCACGCACTCCTTGTTCTGCAGCTTGGTGCGGGTGGACATGAGAACCTGGCCAGTGTGGACCCGGGCTGCTGGGCCCTGGGGTTTCCGAAAGGCACCCCTCATACCGTCTGCAGCCTGTCAGCTCCAGCACGGGAAATGTCGTTGATGCGGAGGACGTGGAAAGGGTGGAACCACATGCGGATAAGAAAGCCATCCTTGCCACAACTGGTCACCATGTGCTTGGGCCTGCGACGAGAGCTGCTCATACTCATCTGACACCACGTGGCCCCAGAGTGGGACTCCATCCACTTTTGCCATCTTCTGCCCCAGGTCAAAGATGCGGATCTTGGCATCTGGGACACCTCGGCAGCGCGACTTCAGGTACGGCTTGTTCTTAGAATAGTGGTGACACCGGGTGGGGTGGCGGCCCATGGCTGACACTAAGATCTTCGGTGGCTAGCAAGTGACAGCTGCTCTTACAGCGCCGGCGGCCAACATTAAGGTTTTAATTTTTTTTTTTTTAAAAAAAGGCTTTTGCCTTAGGGCGCTCGCTGGAGAGAGGGAGAGGCAGACAGTGAGAGGGAAAGTGAGAAGTCATCCCCCTGGGAGACACCACACTGCAGCCCCTTCTCATTTCTGCTTCCGGGATCTTGGGCACGGACACACACGCGCCTGACAGGATTTTCAAGCCACCTGGTCAGGACTTGAACCACGTTGTCCAGTGGGAGGCCAGTGACTTAACCACTACGCCATCTGCTGGCTCCTAAGGTTAAGCTTAGCCTTTTTGACCATGTGAGTTTATGCATATTGTTTGTAGATGGAAACAGAATACTGGAGAAAGAACTGATAAAACTGTAGTTAAAACACACAAGAAATCCTAGAAGGCAAATAGGAAAACGGAAGAAAAACAGAAAAAGAGAACAAAGCATGCTACTTACAGGATGAGGTTTAAATTTGATCCCCTTTCCTACATTCAGGGGGAACCTTCTGCATAGGGAATGGAAAAGGGCTAAGATCAGCCTGCTTGGCTGGGATAAACAGCAGCAGACGGGGCCACCGCACGTCAAGAGGTCTGCACAACCCACTTGCGTGAGGGCGCGTGTAAGGCCTCCCCTGGCCGCTGCCCCTCCCAGGATGCCCACGGCAGTCCCCCGGAGGGCAGGGGAGCAGTCAGCTCTGTGGGGCTGGTCGGCCACAGTGTCACCTCCTTTTCTCCTCAAGCTCCAAACAGGCACACACAGCCACTAACTGATATGCAGGGCAGGGCATCCCTTAGGATGGAAAACAGATTTATTCCTTTATAAAAGGAAGACTGATAAAGCTTAGGACAAAAACCAAACACTGAAAATCAACCCGCCCCTCCCAGCGCTCGCAGGATATCTCAGACACGTATCTGGGGGCAGTAACGTGGTGGTTGGTGAGCCAGGGCCCTCTGGGGTGGACCGCTCCCGGGCTCTGGCAGAGTCCGTCAGCAGGGGGCGCTGTGGCCACGTGGCCTTGTGCAAACTCGTGGCTCACCAGCCTAGCTCTGTTTGGTGGGTATAGGGCAGACCCTGAGAGCCCACCACCTCCCCCACCCCATCTCATACACACCATTGTTATTTTCTTATACACCCTAGCACTTAAAGTACATATGTAAGTATAGATTATTTTTCTTCCTTTTAACGTAAAAGCTAACATATTATGTACACTGTTTTGTACATTGCATTTTAGCACAATGGATTTTGGAGGTTCTTCCATATGAGTTCACAGAGATCTTCTTTATTCTTTTAAACAATTGCATAAAGTTGCATTAGATGGGTGTACCATCATTTATTTAACCAGGCCCCACTGACACGCATTTGGGTGGCTCTAACCTTGTGTTACAATAATACACGGTGAGTGACTGCAGGGCACACACTTCATTCTGTGCAAGTACGTTTACAGGATAACTTCCTCAATGAACAATTCCTGGGTGCAAAGTTTGTAACTTTGACGTTGTCAGATTATCCTTCTTAATTACACCTAACAATTTCACCAGCAATACATAAAAGCACCTGTTTCCCCACAGTTTCATAAACATAAACACAGAGGGGCCAGCAGGTGGCGTGGTGGTTAAGGCACTGGACTCCCACACGGTCAACTGCAGTTCGAGTCCTGGACGTGGCAGCTTGCTTTCTAATTATTGCATTCTCTCTTTCTCTCTTTCTGGTAAGCACTCATGTCCTGCATAAAATTTAAAAAAACTAATAATAATAAAATAAGTAATTCTAGGGACCAGCAGATGGCATAATGTTTATGTCACTAGACTCCCACATTGTCAACTGTGGTTCAAGTCCCAGACCTGTTGGTTTAAAACACACACAGGGTGTGTGTATGTGTGTGCCCAAAATCCCAAGAGGAGAAGAGAGGGGAAGGGATTGCAGTGTAGCCATCCCCCCCAGGGGGTCATTTCTTGCTTTCTGTCTCTCCAGCAAGTGCACATGCCCTATAGCAAAAATCTCTAAAAATAAAAAAAATTTTTTTAAATGTTAAACACAGTTTTGTCAAACTTTTGGATTTTTGACAATCTAATGGGTGAAAACATATCAACAGCATTTTATTTTGCATTTTTAAAATGTTAAATGAGGTTGAACATTTTTCAAATATTTGAGAGACATTTCTTTCTTTCTTTTTTATTTTTTGGAGAGGGTTTTTATTTTCTTAATTTTGTTTATTTTTTGCTCTAGGGCGTGTGCGCTCGCCAGACAGAGAGAGAGAAAGAGGGACAGAAAGTGACAAATCATTCCCTAGGGCGGATGGTCACACCGCAATCCCTTCTCCTCCATTCTCCTCTCAGGATCTCGGGCACGCATGTACACGCGCCCGGCGTGAGTTTAAGCCACCGGGTCCGGGACTTGAACCACGGTCGACTACATGGGAGTCCAGTGACATAGCCATTACATTAACTGCTGGTCCCTTTTTTTGTTTGTTTTTTTTAAGAGAGATTTTTGCTATAGCGTGTGTGTGCTCACCAGAGGGACAGAAAGTGAGAAATCACCTCCTGGGGACATGGCCATGCCACAATCCCTCCTCCTTCATTCTCCTATCAGGATTTTGGGCACGCACGCACATGTACCTGGCGTGAGTTTTAACTTGTGGGGTCTGGGACTCAAATCATAGTCGACGGCGTGGGAGCCCAGTGATGTAACCACTACGCCATCTGCTGGGCCCAAGACATTTCTTTTCTCATTCTCGTCTATCCATGTCTCTTGTCCATTTTTATATTGGGGTTTTAGTGTTTTCTTATCAATTTCTAAGGGTTCTTTGTAAAGGAGTCTAGCTTTTTGCCTGATATAAATATCTAATAATTTTTGTTTATCATTTGCATTTTTCATTTGTCCATTCAGAGCGGTTTTTTGTTTTTAGCTACTCAAATTTATTAATCTAATCTTCCATGACTTTCAATTTTGAGTCACATTGAAAGGTCTTTTACACTTGAAAGCTGCAAAGAAATTTTCTTGGGTTTTCTTCTAAAACCTTTATGGTTTTGTTTTCTCCATTTATATATTCACTCCATTTGAAAGTTTTCAGATGGGGGACCAGCAGGTGGCATGGTGGTTAAGGCGCTGGACACTCCCACATGGCCAACCACGGTTCAAGTCCTGGACCTGGTGGCTTGCTTTCTCAGTTTTCCTTTCTCTCTCTCTCTGTCTCTCTCGTTAAGAAATGAATGAATGAATGAATAACATTAAAATTAATCTTAAAAAAAAGAGTTTTCAGATGGTATGTGTGAGATGTAGATCCAATTTTACTTTCCTTTCAGATGGCTACCCAATTTTGTTTTGTTTTGTTTTGTGGGAGAGGTTTTTGCTATATGGTGCATGTACTTGCCAGAAAAACAGAGAGAGACAGAGAGACAAAAAAAGAGAAATCACCCCCCAGGGGGGATGGCTATGCTGCAATCCCTTCTCCTCCATTCTCTTCATGGGATTTTGGGCATGCATGCACACGTGCCCAATGTGAGTTTAAGCCACTGAGTCCGGGATTCAAACCGCAGTCAGCTACATGGGAGTCCAGTGAAATAGCCATTATACCAACTGCTGGTCCTGCTACCCAGCTTTCTATAGTGTCAGGGAATATGCTTATTGAGTAGAATTTTTTCTTCTGTTAGTTTGAGATACATTTATTATATATTATATTGCCTTTTAAGGTAATGCTCATTACAAACTTAGAAGTGGTTCAAACATAATTCTTTTATTATTAATAATAATTATTTATTATTTTACTCAAATAATCTTATTTGAATACAATTTAAATAAATGCTTTGATTTGCAAGCAGCATCCTCAGGTGGTGATTCAGGGGCCCCGGCTCTTCTCATCTTTGGTCTATGCTCTTCAAAACACAGTTTCCGAAGTAAGCCCCGCTCCTCTCTCTTGGATCAGGAGACAGGGAAGGGCAGGAATTGCTGTGAGGCACTTCTGTGGGACTGGCCTAGTGACGTCACACATCACTTTTGCTCACATTCAGTTGCCTGAACTCAGGCAAATAGCCACGCCTATCTATTTCTCTGATAAGGATTCCGGCCCCCTTTTTTAGAGATTTTTGCTATAGGCGTGTGTGCACACTGGAGAGGCAGCAAGAAATCCCCCCCAGATGGGATGGCCACGCTGCATTTCCTTCTCCATTCTGCTTTTGGGATCTTGGGCACGCACTCTCACGTTCCTGCCATGAGTTTTAAGCAGAGGGCTCTGAAACTTGAACCTCAGTTGACTGTGTGGGAGTTCAGTGATGCAACTGTTACGCCATCTGCTGGTTCCAAGGGACCTTTACATTTCTTTGTAGTACTTTCTATTGCTTTCTCTTTTTCAAGTTTATTTTGGGGCCGGCAGGGGGCGTGGTGGTTAAGGACGCTGGACTCCCACATGGCTGACTGAGGTTCGAGTCCCAGACCTGGCAGCTTACTTTCTCACTCTCGCTCACTCTGTCTCTCCCTGGTCAAATTAAAATAAATAAATTTAAATAAAATAATTATTTTAAGAAAAGCTTATTTCATGTCAGCGAGCAAGAGAGAGGTACCCTTGTTAGGGGTCTTGCCATATTGCAATCTCCCCACTCCTAGACTCCCAGCATGCCAGGGTCAGTGACACGCTGGATCCAAACCCAAACCTCCCATGTGGCTGCAGCATTGCACAGTGGCATCCTGCCACCTGTGCCGCCATGGACAAGCCTGTCTTCCCTCTCTTAGTCTTGTCTAAGACTAATATGTTTTATTAGGCCTTTCAAAGAATCAAAATTTTAAAAAATCCCATTGATAAGGAGATTTAAAATTATGATAGAATCCTTCGAAACTGTTTGGAGATCAATACCAATTCTTGTTTTTTTTTTTTTTTAATACCGATGTAGATCCAATTTTACTTTCCTTTCAGATGGCTACCCAATTTTGTTTTGTTTTGTTTTGTGGGAGAGGTTTTTGCTATATGGTGCATGTACTTGCCAGAAAAACAGAGAGAGACAGAGAGACAAAAAAAGAGAAATCACCCCCCAGGGGGGATGGCTATGCTGCAATCCCTTCTCCTCCATTCTCTTCATGGGATTTTGGGCATGCATGCACACGTGCCCAATGTGAGTTTAAGCCACTGAGTCCGGGATTCAAACCGCAGTCAGCTACATGGGAGTCCAGTGAAATAGCCATTATACCAACTGCTGGTCCTGCTACCCAGCTTTCTATAGTGTCAGGGAATATGCTTATTGAGTAGAATTTTTTCTTCTGTTAGTTTGAGATACATTTATTATATATTATATTGCCTTTTAAGGTAATGCTCATTACAAACTTAGAAGTGGTTCAAACATAATTCTTTTATTATTAATAATAATTATTTATTATTTTACTCAAATAATCTTATTTGAATACAATTTAAATAAATGCTTTGATTTGCAAGCAGCATCCTCAGGTGGTGATTCAGGGGCCCCGGCTCTTCTCATCTTTGGTCTATGCTCTTCAAAACACAGTTTCCGAAGTAAGCCCCGCTCCTCTCTCTTGGATCAGGAGACAGGGAAGGGCAGGAATTGCTGTGAGGCACTTCTGTGGGACTGGCCTAGTGACGTCACACATCACTTTTGCTCACATTCAGTTGCCTGAACTCAGGCAAATAGCCACGCCTATCTATTTCTCTGATAAGGATTCCGGCCCCCTTTTTTAGAGATTTTTGCTATAGGCGTGTGTGCACACTGGAGAGGCAGCAAGAAATCCCCCCCAGATGGGATGGCCACGCTGCATTTCCTTCTCCATTCTGCTTTTGGGATCTTGGGCACGCACTCTCACGTTCCTGCCATGAGTTTTAAGCAGAGGGCTCTGAAACTTGAACCTCAGTTGACTGTGTGGGAGTTCAGTGATGCAACTGTTACGCCATCTGCTGGTTCCAAGGGACCTTTACATTTCTTTGTAGTACTTTCTATTGCTTTCTCTTTTTCAAGTTTATTTTGGGGCCGGCAGGGGGCGTGGTGGTTAAGGACGCTGGACTCCCACATGGCTGACTGAGGTTCGAGTCCCAGACCTGGCAGCTTACTCTCCCACTCTCGCTCACTCTGTCTCTCCCTGGTCAAATTAAAATAAATAAATTTAAATAAAATAATTATTTTAAGAAAAGCTTATTTCATGTCAGCGAGCAAGAGAGAGGTACCCTTGTTAGGGGTCTTGCCATATTGCAATCTCCCCACTCCTAGACTCCCAGCATGCCAGGGTCAGTGACACGCTGGATCCAAACCCAAACCTCCCATGTGGCTGCAGCATTGCACAGTGGCATCCTGCCACCTGTGCCGCCATGGACAAGCCTGTCTTCCCTCTCTTAGTCTTGTCTAAGACTAATATGTTTTATTAGGCCTTTCAAAGAATCAAAATTTTAAAAAATCCCATTGATAAGGAGATTTAAAATTATGATAGAATCCTTCGAAACTGTTTGGAGATCAATACCAATTCTTGTTTTTTTTTTTTTTTAATACCAATTCTTATCAAATGTATGAAGCTAACTACAAACCACTTTTGTTGACATAAAAAAGAAATTTTTCTCTACTAACTCTTGAAAATTCCAGAAATTTAGCCCTGAAGGCATTACTTTAAAAATTTTATATTTATTTGTTTCATTTGCTATGGGGCACATGCACTCATGAGAGAGAGAGAAAGTGAGAAAGCAAGCTTTCAGGTCCAGGACTCAAACTGTGGGCAGCCATGTGGGAGTCCAGCACCTTAACTCCACGCCATCTGCTGGCCCCACTGAAGGCATTTTTTTAATAATTCCCCTAGGGTAGGGGCCAGAAGATGGTGTAGCACAACATTGCTGAACTCCCACATGGCTGACCATGGTTTGCATCCCAGACCCAGCACTTGAAAATCACGCTGGGTGCATGTGTATACGTGCCCAAGATCCTGGGAGGAGAATAGAGGAGAAGGGATTGCAGCCGTGTGTGTGCATGTGTGCCCATTATCTTGGGAGGAGAATGGAGAAGGGATTAAGGTGTGACCATCCCCCGGGGGGGGTAATTTCTCACTATCTCTCTTACTGTCTCTGTCTCTCTCTCTGGTGAGTGCACGTGTCCTAAGGCAAAACTCTCTAAAAAAAATTTTTTTTAATGTTAAAAAAGCCTTCCTGGGGGCTGGCAGGTGGTGTGGTGGTTAAGACATTGGACTCCTGCATGGTAGAGGACAGTTCGAGTCCCAGACCTGACAGCTTGCCTTCTCACTTTTTCTCTCTCTCTGGTCAAATTAGAAAATAATAATACATTAAAACAAAAAAGTTTTCCTGACTGGGCCAGATGGTGGCATGGTGGTTAAGATAGATGAATTTCACATGGCCAACTGAGTGCTTTGAGTCTTGGACCTGGGGCTTAAGAAACACATTGAGCACATGTGTGTGCATACCCCAAATCCCAAAAGGGTAAATGAAGAAGGACTGGGGTGTAACCATCGCCATGGAGGTGACTTCTCAGTTTCTCTCTCTCTCTTTCTCTGTCCAGCAAGTGCATGAGTCTTCTAGCAAATTAAAAAAAAAAAAAAAAAAAAAGCCTTCCTGGCAAGACTACATTGTAGTTAGTTTGTAAATACATATATTGTCCCAAACTTGTCAACCAAGCTGTTACAATGGATACTTGTCAACGTTTCAGCTAACAAGTTGACAGATTATTTCTATTTCTTTTCTTTAGAGAAATACTATTTATTAGGGACCAGCAGTTAGTGTAATGGCTGTGTTGCTGGACTCCCATGTAGTCGACTGCGGTTCGCGTCCTGGACCCGGTGGCTTAAAACTCACACCAGGCACATGTGTGTGCGTGCCCAAGATCCCGAGAGGAGAATGGAGGAGAAGGGATTGTGGCGTGGCCATCCCCCCTGTGAGGGGGGTGATTTCTCACTTTCTGTCTCTCTGTGTCTGGTGAGTGCACGCGCCCTATAGCAAAAACCTCTCAAAAAATAAAAAATTAAAAAATAAATAAATAAATAAATAAATACTATATATTGCAAAGTTCTTTAACATTCCATTAGCTTCTATGGTATCGTGAAATCCATGATGTTATGTACGAAGCTGTATATTACACAGTCAGAATTCGGTCAGAGGACCTTGAGAGGTCACTGTTTTTTTTTTTTTTTTTGGGGGG
>NW_006159835.1:3715426-3715896 GCF_000334495.1 Tupaia belangeri chinensis | reverse complement strand
GGATGGTCACACCGCAATTCCTTCTCCTCCATTCTCCTCTCGGGATCTTGGGCACGCATGCACATGCGCCCGGCATGAGTTTTAAGCCACCGGGTCTGGGATGCGAACCGTGGTCGACTACGTGGGAGTCCAGTGACATAGCCATTACGCTAACTGCTGGTCCCTAACTTTTTATTTATGTATGTATTTATTTATTTAAATTAGACCAGGGACAGAGTAAAAGAGAGAGGGAGAGGGAAAGCGAGAAAGCAAATTGTCAGGTCCAGGACTCAGACCGCGGTTGGCCATGTGGGAGTCCAGAACCCCCAACCACCACACCATTTCTCAGCTCCAGGTATTATTTTTTTAAAAGCTGGGACTGGCAGATGACACAGAGATTAAGGTGCTGGACTCCCACATGGCCGACCAGGGTTCAAGTACTGGACCTGGTGGCTTGGTTTCTCACTTTCCCTTTCTCTCTCTCTGTCTCT